>NC_037640.1:9756538-10085600 GCF_003254395.2 Apis mellifera
AAATACGCGTTGAAATTCCTGCACACAAGGATCTGATCTAATCACCGTTTCAAATCCCAAGAATCTCTCTTACATTCTTCTATCGATCCACTTAGTTCAATTTCGTGGATAATCGTTCGAAGAAAGAATTTTAATTCGATTAACGATCTTAAAGAAGCGCGAATGTGTGATTGACGATCGTTGACGAATTCAAGCTGAACGAGAAGAGAAGATTGACACAAGTGGACAGAAATACGACAGGTGGAACATTGATCGTGCTTTATTGACGATCGTATGTACACGATTAATACCCATTTCGTTTCATTCGAACGATCATGCGCAAACGTGTACGTTCGATCGAAACGTAATAAACGTGTGCGGCCGCAATTTAATGGATTAAACGGCGGTTAAATTGGCGTGGAGTTAATTCGCCATGGTGAATGAAACGTGCTATCAATCTCTCTCTCTTTCCTCGTTCATATTTTGCATGTCAATTACCATCCGCCATTGGTTTTCGCGTGGAACTCGTTCGATATGGAAAACTCGTTGCATATGGAAATGTTTGGGAGCCAAGTTTGGATTAATCGAAACTTTTTAAAAAGGAATAATGTTTTTAAATCGAAGGCTCCATGGAAATTTGAAAAAAAAATTGGAAACCTTTCAGGTAATGGGTTAAAGGAGAAATAAAGTTTGGGAAAATTAGAACGATGAAAGCTATTACTTTAATATCGGCCACGAAACTTTTGTCAACTGTGCCCATTCAGTTGCTAGAGAATTAAATATAATAACTCCTATTTTACACATGGAAAAACACTCACAGAACCGTGTTGGGCTGAGCGAAACTGTAAAGATAAAATAAAATTCCTGGCTGTCGACTATAGTTGACTGAAATGATTAAACTCTTCTCGTCGATAATTATTTTCCGAAAAATCCTCGTGGAACATCAAAATTAAAATCAGACTAAAATCTCGACGGTGATTTCTTTAAACGATTATGAAAATATCCTCTACATTTCTCCAATATTAAAATTAAAATCAGACTTTTCGAAAATGACATCCTATTATTTCATTTTACGATCATTTTCCAAAAAATTTCTACACATTCGCTATGTTAAAATCAAAATCAAATTCCTTCGAAGAAGATTACATCGTATTATCGTTTCATTTTCCAATCATTTCCCAAAAAAACTTCTATATATTCGCTATATTGAGATTGAGGTGAAGACGATGATAATATCGATTGCTATTCTTCCAACGATTTCTCTCGATCGTCGAGAGAAAAATTCTGTACCGTACGACGATCGCGAATACCGCATTAAACACGAATCGTAAAACGCGTGATTTATAATTCTGGATCCTGGATATATCCAGCTTCGTCGACAACGAGGCGGGGATAATCTCGCGGAAAATTGGCGCAAGTTGGCGCAAGAGGGAAGTTTGGGGAAAAGGGAAGGATGATTTTTCTCTCGCGGATGAAAATCGATGGAGGCATCGATGGCCATGGTGTTAAGAGGGCAGATGCGTAATTACCCGACGACACGCGTGATTTACGACGAAGACCGTTTAATAACATTGCCGTTCAATTCCGCGAGATGGTTTGACCGACTATAATCAATGTCACCGAACAGGTTGTCGAATATTTTTCTTCTTCGGAAATTGCGAATGGCGACGGGAGAGATAATAATAGAAAATACAGTAGAACAGTAATGGTGGTCATTATTGTTGGCCTAACATATTTATTTATAATGGGAGAGAATTTGGAATTGATATTTCTGTCTGAATATTTCCGTCGTTGTTGAAAGGAAGGAGTACCAGTGTATTTCCAATTTATTAAACGGCCAATAATTTCTTCCTTAATAAATTTGCCTCGGGTGTCCTTCCCTACTTTTCTTACTTGCCGTTAACAACAAGTTTTTCAAATTTCCCGACGCGACGTTCATTATTGCACAACCGATAATTTTTCGTAACTGCCTCCATCATTTTTCTATTATTTTTTCACGCATAAAACACATTCCCCCCTGTAAATTCTTACGGCCAATAATTTTTACCAATTACCTCCTTTCCACCTTCGTTCCTCGATACCTTCCATAGACAAATTAGAAAGGATTAATTAAAATTATCTCTCCTCGATTATAAATTTGTCCAGATGAGGGACGCAAAAATTACATAAAATTATCGAAACGCGCATCACATTTACGTTTATTGGATCATGCAACGACGGGTCCAATTCTCGAGCAACGTTGGTCGAAAGAAAGAAACGAGATCGAGACTTTTATCGTCACATTAGCTTCCATGATCCCACGTTACCTATGCGAGAGAGGAGGTCGGTTTATTTGCGTCGAAAAGCCAACCCCCTCGTTGTCTCCTTGCAACATCCCTATTCGCGCGATATTTCCTGCAATAACGGCTCTTTGAACCGAGGGAGGAGGAGAGAAAACGGCGTATCGTTTACTCTCAGAACAGTAATGAGTCGTTTAGCGAGCGTGAAGGGGATCTTTGATCGGGGAACAGGATGGTAAACAAGGTGGCTTGCTGGTTTCAAGGGGAATCGAAATTATCGAGGCGAAAAAGGAAGAATTTTTTGAGTTTGTTAATAAGACAGGGGGAGAGGTTAATAGAGGGGATGAGGAGCAATTCTATGTACACGTTATCTATAAATGTGAATCGATTTTAAATGTTCACTGATGAAAAGAATAGTGAAACGTATATTTTTGCTGCGACGATCCAAAGCTCGATGCATCAGAGTGTTATTTGTAACAATAGTTTAATTTGTAAATTTTATATTATAGGTAATAGAGTAAAAAATATAATCTAAAAGCTCGATGCATCAGCATGTTATTTGTAACGATATAATTTGTAAATTTTATATTACAGTTAGTAGAGTAGATAATATAATCTAAACTAAACATTGAATAATTAAAATAATTAATAATTTGGAAAATATTTCAACTTCCAATTTTTATGATGATTGTATCCTAAGCAACTTGTTTCCTCAGCAACAATGAAACGAATCAAAGAAATGAAATCAGAATTGAACAAATTAATTAATCATATGTTAAAACGAGTCGATATTTCACATGTACCTCGAATTGCTGAGAGATCAATCGAGACAAATGCGAATCAGCAATTCTGAATATTTCCATTTTTTAGATGATATCCTAACATTCGTTTCCTCAGCAGCAATGAAACGAATCAGAGAAATGAGATCAGAATTGAACAAATCAGTTAATTATATATTAAAACGAATCGATATTTCGCATGTACCTCGAATTGCTGAGAGACAAATGCGAGCCAAATCCTGAATACTCAAATTATATCTTTTCTTCGAACAATATTTCGAGAACGAAAGCTCGATTTTCAATAATAATCTACTGATAAAGTTTAAATAGAAACCTTCGATCTGACTAGAAAAAATTATCACCGTCGACAAAAATCGCGATCGAAATTCGAAAGATTCGACGTGGAAATAATTTCGAGATCTCTCAATGAACTCTTGCAAAGTGAAAATAACTTTCACAAACAACAACTTCAATAATAACCACCAAGCATTTGGCTATTATTATCATTACGCCGTGACGTATAAAAGAAACGCAAACGTTCCCGAGGGGGACGCCAAGTTGTGTCCAAGAAGAAGAGGATGACCAGAGGATCTCCTCCTCTCGTCTCTTCCCTTCGTGTAATACTGTTCGTTCACCCGACCTTCGCAAGGTCACCGAGCTAGGATGAAAAAAGGAAGAAGGAGAAGAAGGGGGAGAGACTAGGGGGAATGGGGAAGGAGGGGAAGAGGAAGAGAGGTAGGGTCTAATCAACGCCCGGAGTCATGCTCCAGAGAACACTGGAGGAAGGAAGGAGGAAGGGAGTGGGGGAGGGGGAGGAGGAGGGAAAAAAATAAAAAAGGAAGAGAGAAGAGGTGTAGTAACGCGAGGAAGAGGCGTGAGAGGTGGATGAGGCGCGAGCCGAAGGAGGGATCGGACGGGGAAGTGGAATCGCTTTTGGATAACGAGCTAGGATGGATATACAGATCTTGCGATTCGTAATATAACATTTCAGGTAATTGAAAATTTAAGATTTAAAACGAGTGGAAAACTTGATCTTTTCTTGAACGGTCGATGGAACTTTTTGTTTCTTTCCATCCAGTGTTATCCATCGATAATTCTACCTTTGTTACTTAAATTTCACGGTTAAGGGGTTATACGTATCAGTTCCGTAATTGTATATATTTATAATATTTGAAAATTTAAGATCAAAAATCGTGGAAAACTTGATTGTTTCGAAAGGATGACTCAATGATGGATTCGTACCACTGGATGATCGATGATGCAATTTTTTCGACTTTCCATCCGGTGTTATTTTCCTTTCCATCAATTCTAAAATTCTATCCTTCGTTTTTATTAAATTTCACGATTAACCTTCATCCTTACACGTAACTGTAACTCGTGACATTTCGAATAATTGAAAATCGAGCTTGAAAATCGTAGAAAAAACTTGATCTTTCGAAACGAAGGATGACTCAATGATGGATTCGTACCACTGTGGACAAACGATCGATGATGCAATTTTTCCATCCAATGTTTATCAAAACACTTATACCTTTTCTCTATCTATATAATAATTCCACTAGTTTGTTATTAAATATTAACAATGATACTCTTGTCGAATCAAAAGAAGATATTTAGCTCGATTTGAGATGCTTAACAGGAAATATTAATAAATACACCTGGCGCGATATTATCATCCTGGAATGCTCTTTTCATTTGACGTTTTTAATTTCTTGCTCCTCCTCCTTCTCCTTCTCCTCCTTTCTTTCTTTTTTTTTTCTTTTCGAAAGATAATGAGACGTCCTTCCAACCAGATGAATCCCACATAAAAAGAAGAGGACGCGGTGAATCTCGTTACATTACTGTCGCGCGAATTGGATTCGCGCGGTCGTCTGAAGACGGCTTGGTATCCGGTGGAACCCGTTTTCGTCGATCCTCATCGTATCGAGAACCCTTCGACCTCCTTCTCTCCTCCACCTCCCTCCTTCTCCTCCTCCTCCTCCTTCTTCTCCCTCTCCTCTTCCTTCTTCTTCTTCTTCTTCTTCTTCTTCTTCTTCAACCGTGGTGTTGCGTGTCGCGCGATACCGAGTTAAAAATAACACCTCGTCGGATATTTATAGCGAGGGAGGGGCGGAGGGATGGGAGGGGAAATGTTTCGAAAAAGAAGAAACACGTCCGAGAGTGGAGAAGAGTGTAGAGAAGAGCGGAGAGTAGTCTTGCGTGTAATAAGAGCGGAGAGATGAGATGGGATAAACAATCCAGTCGCCGGACAATCGATTAATTTTTAGAATATTGGATTAGGATGTTTTTTTTTATGGGATTAAATAAATTTATTATATTTATTTATATCGGTATCGATCGATCGAGATATGGAAATATCTTTGAAATATTTCGAATAACTTTCGAATAAATTGTTCGAAAGAACGTTACATTGAATTTCGTGTATAAAAATTTGTTGCTTGAGCAATTGAAAAAGTAAGAACATTTATCTAAGAATCGATTCGATCGAGAGCCAAATGGAAAATAGGTTCGAGAAAATAAATCGAGAAGTTGAGAGAGATTTGCACGAATTCTTTTGCGATTTGTGTAATTTAACAAAAAATAGGAAAAATGAAAATGAAAATAGATTCGAAGGTGGAGAAAAAGTTAAGTTAAAGTTTGCCAAAAAAAAAAACCAATTCTCCTTGGATCGAGATCGAGAAAGAACCAAGATAAAAAAACAAGGAAGAAAAAATTAAAATAGAAGAAGATTAAGAAAAAGTTAAGAGACACGATTCCCTTCTTAAGAGAGAAACCTAGAAGAAGACCTAAATCGAAATAGATTCGAATGGAGAAAAAATTGAAAAAATTTAAAATTTGCGCCAATTTTCCTTCTTCTCCTTCTCCATCTTCTCGATCGAGAAGAACACTTAAATCAAAACAGAAGAACATAACAAACAAATCTTGCTTCGTCGATCGGCGACGAAATGAAAGGAAAAGCGGGAGGGAAAATCGAGACGCAAAATCAAAACAGACGGCGAGAAAAAGTGGCGAGAGGAGAGTGGAAGAAGGGGGTGGCTCGAGCGGAGCGACGCGACGAAGGGAGGGACCAAAGGGCAGAGGATGAGGAGGGAGGGGGGAAACGGGTGCAATGCGCCTGGAGCGAGGTGGCCTTGACGTGGGCCGACCAGAGAGGGCAAGGACGACCGCCCTAGGGAGAGATTCCGCTTCTTTTTCTTCCCTTCCACCTTGGACCAGCCACGTCCTCCCTCCTCCTCCCTCCTCCGCCACCGTCATCCGCGGCGACGACCAACCGCCCCCCTGCCCCCCCGCCCGTGCCAACCGCGCCCATCCATAAGTTCACGTACATAACGCCCCTGTTACAATCGCGGAACGAACGACAGCCCATCCAAGGATCCGTAACACGGCTGTGATCTCTCGATACGGACCGTGCCTTACGCCTTCTATAATTTTCTCCTTCGAGCAACTATAGCAGTTTTCGTATACTTCTATCCTGTATTATATTAATAAATGTATTGATATTAATATATTAATACAATATTATTATATTGTAATAATATGTATTAATATTTAATAAATATCTTATGAATTCTATGTAAATTTTGTGCTCAACGAGTTCTTTTCTTTTCTTTTTTCTTTTTTTGATGAATTTAAGAAATTTGGTTTATTGCGTTTATTGCAATTAAAATTAATTTTTAATCGCATCGTATAATTGACGTATAATTGATTATTATTGTAATAATAATGAATAAAATTTTTCTTCCTTTTCTTTTCTTTTTTTGACGAATTTAAGAAATTTGGTTTCATTCGACGACACGATGAATTTTTTTTTGGATAGGTGGTTGCGATTGAACGGATTTCGTTAACGAGGTTTGAATTACGTGTAAGGATACCGATCGAGGAACCACGTTTATTGCGATTAAAATTAATCACGTTTTTAATCGCATATAATAATTGACGTATAATTGATTATTATTGTAATAATAATGAATAAAATTTTTCTTCCTTTTCTTTTCTTTTTTTGACGAATTTAAGAAATTTGGTTTCATTCGACGACACGATGAGTTTTTTTTTGGATAGGTGGTTGCGATTGAACGGATTTCGTTAACGAGGTTTGAATTACGTGTAAGGATACCGATCGAGGAACAACGTTTATTGCGATTAAAATTAATCACGTTTTTAATCGCATATAATTGACGTATAATTGATTATTATTGTAATAATAATGAATAAAATTTTTCTTCCTTTTCTTTTCTTTTTTTGACGAATTTAAGAAATTTGGTTTCATTCGACACGTGACACGATGAGTTTTTTTTTGGATAGGTGGTTGCGATTGAACGGATTTCGTTAACGAGGTTTGAATTACGTACAAGGATACCGATCGAGGAACAACGTTTATTGCGATTAAAATTAATCACGTTTTTAATCGCATCGTATAATTGCTTATTATTGTAATAATAATAAATAAAATTTTCGTGAACAAGAAAAGGGACTCGATTATTATATTTCTCTTGTTTTTCAATATTTCTTTCTTTTTTTTGTTTTACACGCATAAATACTCTTCCTCATTTCTTCGAGAGAAGAACGACGATTCGCGAGGATTGAATTCGCAATAAAAAAAATCTAAACGCATCTCGGATGCATCTAAAATAACGAAGTTGGACGCGTGGAAACTCGAGATTTCTTGCTGTTGGGTAAGCAAGCAAGACGATTAACAAGTTATCCTGAGGAAGATGGGGGGATCACAATCGATATCTTCCGTGGATCGCTATCTTCCACTCCTTCCTCCTCCTTTTGTCTACGCGTCGGCCTCTTTTACCCCTCCACGCCCCTCTTCCATTGCGACGAGAGATCTTCTGCGTCCCTGAGAGTTGGCCGGCTCCAGTTGGAATAATTCATGACGCCGTCGCGATCTCGCGCGCGGGAACAGTTTATCTCGCGTCGCGGGAGCGGGGGAGGAAGGCGAGGAGAAGAAGGGGGGAGCTGTCGATCGAAAATCGATCCACGTAAGACGATAAACGCGGCGGCCGTTTCCATTTTTCTTTCGAGGGATGAAAACCGCGCGCGGGGAATGCTGTCGATCGGTCTTTCCCGCCATTTTCTTTCGAGCTATAAATATTATTAATAACGAATTATATTATACGATCCGATCTTCTTGATATTCGTGAATAGAATAATACGAGATTTTATTTCGATGGAAATTTTTACGAGAATCGTACGATTTATTGGAAAGGATTAAATCTGCTTTGATATGAAACAGAGGATTATTATAAAGAGAGCGTAAAAGTATTCTTCAATTTAGAAGAGATATTTTTAAAAAAAGAGCACGATAAAATTTGTATGATCGTACATTTTTGTTAAATTTCAAAAGAAAATTTAATAATCACGAATGAATTTGTCTCGATAAGTTATTACATATGAAACAGAGGATTATTATAAAGAGAGTATAAAAGTATTCTTCAATTTAGAAGAGATATTTTTAAAAAAAGAGCACGATAAAATTTGTATGATCGTACATTTTTGTTAAATTTCAAAATGGGGAAGAAAATTTAATAATCACGAATGAACTTAACCTCGATAAGTTACTTCGATAATTTATTCAAAACGATAATAATCAATCGAGATACGTAAAATTTGTATGATCGTACATTTTTGTTAAATTTCAAAATGGGGAAGAAAATTTAATAATCACGAATGAACTTAAGTTCGATAAGTTACTTCGATAATTTATTCAAAACGATAATAATCAATGGGGATACGTAAAATTTGTATGATCGTACATTTTTGTTAAATTTCAAAATGGGGAAGAAAATTTAATAATCATGAATGAAGTTACCTCGATAAGTTACTTCGATAATATAATTTATTCAAAATGATAATAATCAATCGGGATACGTAAAATTTGTATGATCATACATTTTTGTTAAATTTCAAAATGGGGAAGAAAATTTAATAATCACGAATGAACTTACTTCGATAATTTATTACATTCAAAACGATAATAATCAATCGGGATACGTAAAATTTGTATGATCGTACATTTTTGTTAAATTTCAAAAGAAAATTTAATAATCACGAATGAAGTTACCTCGATAAGTTACTTCGATAATTTATTACATTCAAAACGGTAATAATCAATCGGGATACGTAAAATTTCTATGATCGTACATTTTTGTTAAATTTCAAAATGGAGAAGAAAATTTAATAATCACGAATGAACTTAACCTCGATAAGTTACTTCGATAATAATCAATCGGGATACGTAAAATTTGTATGATCGTACATTTTTATTAAATTTCAAAATGGGGAAGAAAATTTAATAATCACGAATGAACTTACTTCGATAATTTATTACATTCAAAACGATAATAATCAATCGGGATACGTAAAATTTGTATGATCGTACATTTTTGTTAAATTTCAAAAGAAAATTTAATAATCACGAATGAAGTTACCTCGATAAGTTACTTCGATAATTTATTACATTCAAAACGGTAATAATCAATCGGGATACGTAAAATTTCTATGATCGTACATTTTTGTTAAATTTCAAAATGGAGAAGAAAATTTAATAATCACGAATGAACTTAACCTCGATAAGTTACTTCGATAATAATCAATCGGGATACGTAAAATTTGTATGATCGTACATTTTTATTAAATTTCAAAATGGGGAAGAAAATTTAATAATCACGAATGAACTTACTTCGATAATTTATTACATTCAAAACGATAATAATCAATCGGGATACGTAAAATTTGTATGATCGTACATTTTTGTTAAATTTCAAAAGAAAATTTAATAATCACGAATGAAGTTACCTCGATAAGTTACTTCGATAATTTATTACATTCAAAACGGTAATAATCAATCGGGATACGTAAAATTTCTATGATCGTACATTTTTGTTAAATTTCAAAATGGAGAAGAAAATTTAATAATCACGAATGAACTTAACCTCGATAAGTTACTTCGATAATAATCAATCGGGATACGTAAAATTTGTATGATCGTACATTTTTATTAAATTTCAAAATGGGGAAGAAAATTTAATAATCACGAATGAACTTACTTCGATAATTTATTACATTCAAAACGATAATAATCAATCGGGATACGTAAAATTTGTATGATCGTACATTTTTGTTAAATTTCAAAAGAAAATTTAATAATCACGAATGAAGTTACCTCGATAAGTTACTTCGATAATTTATTACATTCAAAACGGTAATAATCAATCGGGATACGTAAAATTTCTATGATCGTACATTTTTGTTAAATTTCAAAATGGGGAAGAAAATTTAATAATCACGAATGAACTTACTTCGATAATTTATTACATTCAAAACGGTAATAATCAATCAGGAATTATAACCGAAATTATATATAAAAAGCCACGAATATTAAATATCATTCGAAAGTTACTCGAAACTTTTTACTTCAACGATTATTACTTATGCGATTATTACTAACGATATTTACTTATGCGATTAAAATTCCCGATCATTTCTAACACGCGAACCCACCTTATATATATCTGCACACAATCCATCTATTATTACCGATCGATTAATTTTATCCGTCCATCCAAAATTCCCCCGATCGATTCGTGGGATGGAAAGATCGTTGTATATAAATTAACCGAGTTAACGAAGCCTGGCTCGTTCGATGATTTGTCGATAGCGGATCGTTCGATGCGCACATATATATATATATATATATATATTCGGAAATGGTCGGAACGAAGATGTAGCCCGACGGTGGAAAGGGAGAAGCCGACACGGTAATGACGCGATAAATAACCGAAAGATCGGCGATCGCTTTTAACGCGGGCGCGCGGCGATAAATAATCGTATCGTCGCTGCCGGTACACGTCCACCGTGCCACCACCGCCGAACGCAATAAATATCGGGAGCCGAGAGAGAGAGAGAACCATCCTCCTCGATCCACGGTTAACCGAGCTTTGACCGAGTTCGATATCCGACCGAATATTCGTTTATTATCGATTGCGTACGCCGGCGTAACCTTTACGCGTCTGTAAATTTCGTCGAACCGAAACGAATCGAAACAGATTGTTCTGTTTATTGACGCGCTCCGCACGCCGATGCTTCGACGCGCACACTTTTGAACGCTTTAAGAAAAAAAAGTATACGCACTTTTTTAATGTTTATAAAGTATTCGTAAGTATTATTATATATATTATACCATATCTATTTATTGCGGAGGCTTTTTTATTATTTTATTGTTTTATTATTTATCATAAGTTAAATTAAATCGATTAATTGTTATTTATTTACTTTAAGAATAATACTTTGGATAAAGTAGATTTTCTTTTGCGATATTATTTGCAATTATATCTTCGTTTCTTTTTTCCATTGGACTTTTGAAGACTTTATATTTTTTTTCTTCCTGTCTTTTTCTTCGATTATCGCTTTTTAATTCCTCGAGTCAAAAAAAGATTAAAACGAGACGTAAAACGTAATAAAGTTTCCTATACGTAACGTATAAGATTATGTCTTTTATAAAGAATAATTTTTAAATTCGACTTTGCATCCGAAAAACGAAGAATCGATGCAAAGATATTAAATATATATTATATATATAACGTTAATTCGCTCGTGAAATCGTTTCAAGTTGGTTGTAAGAAATTCACCGAATTTAAATTAATTTTTTAACATCAATTCTAGTGGAGATTCGTTAGAAAGAAACGATTATTATCTCTTCGAGTTCAAATTCCAAAAAACTATATATTGAAACTGTTAGATTTGTGAAAATAAGTTCCTTTTTCTTCTTCTACGATCGTAACTTCCAATTCTTTCGTTTTTAAAAAGAGCGTTCCAACAATTTCGAGTGATATATCGTGCGAGAAGCTTATTCTTCGAATTCCAGCTTAAAAAAATCATTCTCGAAGCTGTTGAAATGAATGTTTGCCAATGGAATAGAATCCTGTACATGCAAAAAAGAAGTAAGTTCAAAGATTTAAATTTGGAAATTTTAATTCGAAAGACGACGAATTCGTTCAATTCGATAAATTAGAGGAATCGACTCGGCAGAAACAATTGATTTATCTAATAAAATCTTAAATTTGCAAAAAAGAAAAGAGAAGAAATAACTTATTTCCACGCGTAATATACACCATAAACGGAGAGAAGAAATAAGAAATTCAACGTGGAAAACGAAAATAAAAAAGAAAGTGATAAAAACTCCACTTAGAGGAATCGACTCGACAGAAACGATTGATTTACCTAATAAAATCTTAAATTTGCAAAAAAAAAGAAGGAAGAAATAACTTATTTGTAATATACACCATAAACGAAGAGAAGAAATAAGAAATTCAACGTAGAAAAATTGGAAAAAATTCAACTTAAATCGATTCGGAAATGATTGATTTATCTAATAAAATTTTGAAAAAAAAAGAGGAAAGGAATAACTTATTTGCACACCATACACCATAAACGAAGAGAAGAAATAAGAAATTCAACGTGGAAAAATTGGAAAAAAACTCAACTTAGAGGAATCGACTCGGAAACGATTGATTTACCTAATAAAAATCTTAAATTTGAAAAAAAAAAGAAGGAAGAAATAACTTACTTGTATACACCATAAACGGAGAGAAGAAATAAGAAATTCAAAAATTGGGAAAAAACTCGAGTAGAAAAAGTTGTCTCGGTTCGAAGGCATTCGAAAATTGAAGGAGAAAGAAAGAAAGAAAGAAAGAAAGAAAGAAAGAAAGAAAGAAAGAAAGAAAGAAAGAAAGAAAGAAAGAAAGAAAAACGACGAAAAAAGAAGAAGGAATATCGATTGAAAGAAAAACCAAATCCCTGTTGGATGTTTGGCCGAGAGAGAGGATCGCGTTTCGCCTCGCGTTTCCACACGCTTCGTCGCTCCGCGCGAGATGGCAAAGGTCCGCGTAAAGGCGAGGAGGAGAGCGAGAGGCAAATAAGAGTTTGCGCGACGGCTTCGATAAAAGTGGCGGGCCGCCTCGCCGCGCCACGAAATATCCGTGCTGACATATTGACAGAGAGGAGTCGTAATTCGCGCCTCGCGGACAAACAGAGGGCGGTGGCCGGTCGGTGGAGGTCGGCTGTGAACAGAGACGGGGATTCAAGGGCGATTTCGTTTCGCCTGCAACAAAGTGCGAACAGCCGGTGCAAATATTTTCCAGCTGACAGAGGAGGAGCCGAGGAAACGGACGGACGGACGGACGGATGGATGGATACGTGTGCGGACGACGACTGGCTCGTTTCGTTCAACCGGTCATTTTCCCTTCGCTCCTCCACCTTTTCGTTTCGATATCAAGCTTTCTCGCCTGTCTTTTCTGCCAGCCTTTCGTATTACAATTTTCACCTTCTGGGTTATTTAAAAATTTGTATTGGAAGGTGAGATATAATAGCGGGGGTAAAAATGGAGCGAAAAATACAAAACTTTTTCATTTTCATCCCTATTTTAATAACTATAAAATTTCATTTCATTCCTATTTTTCAATTAAAGATCTTTTTAAGGATTTTATATTATTCTATTTATTTTTATATTTATTAATTTTCAATTCCCTTATCATTTAGGAGATCCAGATAATTTTAAAATTGCAAGTCCAATAAATACACCAACTCACATTAAAAAACCTGAATGATATTTTTTATTTGCATACTCAATTTTACGTGCAATTGCTAATAAATTGGGTGGTGTAATTGGACTAGTAATATCAACAGTCTTATACGCAATCTTCAGTATTCTTGTTTCGCCTTCGTGTTAAAAATTTGTATTGGAAGATGAGATATAATAGCGGGGGTAAAAATGGAGCGAAAAGTACAAAACTTTTTCATTTTCATCCCTATTTTAATAACTACAAAATTTCATCCCTATTTTTCAATCAAAGATCTTTTTAAGGATTTTATATTATTCTATTTATTTTTATATTTATTAATTTTCAATTCCCTTATCATTTAGGAGATCCAGATAATTTTAAAATTGCAAATCCAATAAATACACCAACTCACGTTAAACCTGAATGATATTTTACGTGCAATTCCTAATAAATTAGATGGTGTAATTGGACTAATATCAACGGCGATATTCTTGTTTCGCCTTCGTGTTAAAAAATTATATTGGAAGGTGAAAAATAATAGCAGAGATAAAAATCCAGTACAAATTTTTTCATCGAAACAATCCTTCTTCATCCGCCATTGTCTTTCGTATAATCATCTGATATTTTTGCACTTCTCGTACTAAAGAAATATCGAAAGATGGAATACAATGACAGGAATAAAAATCGAGCAAGGAGCAAAACTATAAAATATTGGAGAAAAAATCTTTTTGTCGAACCAATCATTTTCCTTTTTCACCCGCCATTATCCTTTCTACAGCCTTGCTATTACTTTTACTTTACACCAAAGGAATAAACTGGAAGACGAAGCACAATACATAATAATAAAAATCGAGCCGCTTTTCATCCGCCACTATTTTTCTACAGCCTTTGACATTACGATTTTCGCTTTGCTGAAGGATGAAATACAATAGGAGGAATAAAAATCGAGCGAAGCTATAAAATATTGGAAAAATAACAGAAAAATCTTGGAGGAATAACCCTATAATAACACCAATTCCAAACACCAAGAGAAGGCGAGGAAAGAAAGAAAAGAAACCTTCCTCCAGGAGTCTCTCCATGAAGGAAGACCACTAACGAACGATCAAGGGTTACGCACGGACCGCTAATTACACCGCGGCAATTAAAAAACTGCTATCTAACCCTAGAGGAAGGCTAGAAACGCGGTTATCGCGCGGTACAAGCGTGTACCAGCGTCTTGTTAAATCGTTGAATACGTTACTAATTAGAAGTAATTACTACGCGTGGCATACGTGGTTGGTCCGTTTAGATTGTAGCGAAGAATTGGAGAGAGAGTGAATCCCCCTTTCCTCCCTCTCCTCCTCCCATCCCTCATCGTTAAGCGGCCGTGTAAAAAGGGTTACAAGCTCGAGTATCGAGATAATAACAGAGACAGTGTATACGAGAGTTTGGATAAAATGGAAAAGCGGGGAAGTATGCGATATTTCGAAAGAAATAAGAAATCCACGATTAATTTCCCTCGTTATTTTGGATGATCGAGGGAAAGGGATGTGAAGGGGGGGCGAGTTATTGTACGAGTTCCATGGTGAATTGAATAACACGGTAAACAAAACATGGAAAAAGCGATATGATACAACTTCGAAACCGTTCGAAAGTTTATTTTTTTTTTTTTTTAATTGTTCGTTCGATGGGGAAAAGTTGCTAAATATTATCGTAAATTGTTAACATGCGTTGGAATATTGGAAATTGAAGTTGGATGGTATTCGAGGTATTTTATATTGCGCGCAAAGTGAGAATAAATATTTTTCATAAAAGGTGTAAAGGTGTGAGATGTGTTAAATTGTAATTTAATTGGAATAATTTTTTTCACTTCGTATAAATATATATTATAATTTTAATATAAATGACGAGAAGAATCTTCTCTTCGAGGAAAATTGATAAAATTAGATTTTTTTTTTTCATTGAAGTTTTTAATAGAAATTCATATACACGCGTGGAATATGGCGTGGAATTTCTTTCGTAAGGAAAGAATGTTGAATATTGAAAGAGGAATGAAAATGGAAATAAATTGTTTTGAAGTTTATACGTGCATACAATAGCGAGAGAAAAAAAATATATATATATAGGAGAAATAATTTTCAGGAACAATATAGATGATTTACGTAGATGGTGCGTAATAACCACGTTAAATGATAATTTACAGGTTCATAAATATTATATTACTTGTTTCGAGAGCAATGAACTCTTCCCTCTCCTTTTAACACGTGCATACAATAATACAAACGTGTATCCATCTTTTTCTCGATCAATTTATTTTCAAATAAATTTTGCTCGCGAGAATGTTGCAAAAATTTCAATTTAAAAAAAATCTCTATCCTCTAAACCATAAGACGATAAAACTACTTTTCGCTCCGCGAATATTTCACGCTGTTTTGAATACCTCTTTATCGAAAGAAATCTTCAAGAAGTCTGTTTCGAGTAGGAAGATTAACTTATCGAAACTTTGTGACAAGTTTGGATATTCTATTTCATCGAAAAATGTCTCGAAACTTTTATAAACTTTTACATAACCTACAATTATTGTGGAAATGCAAGAGAAAGAAAGGAAGAGAAACATAGACGAAGATGAATCGAAAACTTTGCGATTATCACGAATACTTCTTTATGCAAAGAAAAAAGAAAAATACTTTTAAATTTTATAAATTGTACAACCTTCTTCTTTCGAATCTTTCTCCTTTTTTCCTTCAATGATTGTAAGCTGTACAATTTAGTTCAAAAGTTCCCTTTTTTGGACAAAAAAGTATCTAAAATATTACAAACATTGTAGAAAGTGAAAAAGAAGAAAGAGAGGAATCAAAATTTTGCAATTATCAATATTTCTATCCAAAAAAAAAAAAAATTAAACTAAACTGTACAACCTTCTCCCCTTCCTTCTTTCATCTTTCTTCCATTTCCCATGATAGTCATAGTTCTACAATTTACTTCAAAAGTTTACTTTTTTGGACAAAAAAGTATCTAAAATATTACAAACATTGTAGAAAGTGAAAAAGAAGAAAGAGAGGAATCAAAACTTTGTAATCACATTTGTATCGCAAATATTTCTATCCAAAAAAAAAAAAAATTAAACTAAACTGTACAACCTTTTCCCCTTCCTTCTTTCATCTTTCTTCTCTTCTTCCTTTTTTCCATTTTCCACGATAGTCATAGCTGTACAATTTACTTCAAAAGTTCGCTTTTTTGGACAACGAAATATCTAAAATATTACAAACATTGTAGAAAATGGAAAAGAAGGAATAGAGGAAACAAAACTTTTCAATTATCACAAATATTTCTATCCAAAAAAAAATTAAACTAAACTGTACAATCTTCTCCTCTTCCTTCTTTCATTTTTCTTCCTCCTTTCCACTTCCCATATTTCTACAATTTATTTCAAAAGTTCGGTTTTTTGGACAAAGAAATATCTAAAATATTACAAACATTGTAGAAAATAAAAAGAAGAAGGAGCGGAAACAAAACTTTGCAATTATCACAAATATTTCTATCCAAAAAAAAATTAAACTAAACTGTACAATCTTCTCCCCTTCCTTCTTTCATCTTTCTTCCTATATAGTCATATTTCTACAATTTACTTCAAAAGTTCGCTTTTTTGGACAAAAAAGCATCTAAAATATTACAAACATTGTAAAAAATAAAAAAGAAAAAGAGAAAGATGAATCGAAACTTTGCGATTACCACGAAATACCATACCACCACCTCTTCATCCAAAAAAGAAAAAGAAAAAGAAAAAGAAAAGAAAAAGACACTTTTGAACCAAACTGTACAACCTACAAACATCTCGTGGAAGGAAGTTGAAGGAAGAAGAACGAAGATGAAGAGGAGGGTGAAGAAGTCGGGGATATAGAATCTCGGGCTATTATTAAAATTGATGTTGCAATGGTAATAAGCGGAATTGCCGGGTATTAAATTAAATTATTTTAATGCCGCGACCGGTCACGGTTCCGGGGAGTTGGGAGGGGGAGGGGGAGGGACGCGGGGGTGGGAGGGTGGATGATGGGGGGTCGATCGGTCGGAGGCGCGGGCTTGTAATAACGTACACGACGCGCGCGGGATCGGCGAGATTGAACGGTGGGCGAACTGGAAGGATGAGACTGCAACAATTTTGTACACATTCTGATACCGAATGACCTTCGCGACCCTCCCCCTCCCCTCCTCTTCCTCACCCGCTTTAACACGCTTCCCGTCGCGAGCGGAACTTTCATTCCGAATCGATCGAGGAAAGGGGAGGAGGGGGAGGAGGAGGTGGACGAGGCCAGGAGGGGGGATGCCTGTTTCCCTTCGGTTTTAATTTCGCCTCGGCGTAATTGACGGTGGCTCCGAGAAGAGAAGAGAAGAGAAGAGGAGAGGAGAGAGGAGGGAAGAGGGAGAAGGTGAAAAAGAAGCCGCTTTATGAATTATCCGAATATTTTCGAGTATTTCCGAGTATACGTGTTAAATGGATTGTTTTTTTTTTTTATTTTTAAATGAAAGAAATTGTAAGCTAATTTATAAAAGTGAAGTTGTTTGAAAAGTGTTGTTTTAAATTTGAAATATATATGTATTACGTATAAGTACAAAAATATCTTCTGTTGAAAATCGTTTTTATTATGTATAAACGAAAACACGTGACATAATTTCGTATAAAGATACCACGACGCTATTGTTGTTGGAATTATTTGTTAGAGGAGAGGCTTTCGTGAAGATATTTTGAAGGGAAGGAGGAAGAAATTACTATAAGAAACATCGATCGAAAAAATATTTCCCATACTCGGTTTTTAGGGAGCAATAACTATGTCTAATTATAGCGAACCCGATGAAAAAAGAAATTATATTTTAATTACGGTATAAGTAAATATCTAATGGTTAATTTAAATAAGTAATTCCGAAATAAGTAAATTTGAACGTAAAACCGATGGCATAACTCTTGAAAAAGTAATAAAGATTAATTTTACCCGCGATATTAGACGTTTGAATAATTATATTACATTTCCCAAGTGTTTTCGAATACTTTTCAACGCGTTAATACACGTATAATTATATGCCGCACGTACCGATTTCTCAAAATTACTTTGAACCTGGATGGTTCTCAACCCGATCTTTAAGTGGATTAAAGGACGATTCGCGAAAGAGAAACACGAGAAAAGAAGAAGGATATTCCTTTTATTATTTTTCGAACGAGAACAACTACGTTTCCCCATTAAAGTTTCGCGTTAATTACGACTATTAATCGACTATTAATCGTTGGACGTTACATCACGATGGTACATAAAATACATTCGTAACACGTTATATATAACGCGTTTTTGTCGCGTTAATCGATTCTTGCGACTATCTCGCGTCGTCCCACTATCAAGCCTGATCGGATTGATCGTGGTAATGCGGGATTAGCATCTCTCGTGGATTAACGTCCGATGGTTTATCGCATACGGGCGTATGCAAACGAAGATGGCGGGAATGGTTGGAGTGAAAGTAATGTGTCAGGGGCGGGTTGAAGCCGCTTGGACGTCTGTTTGATAGTATGTTACGGCAAGGTTGGTATTAACTTGATATTAACTTGATTTGAATGAGGAGGATGCGATGGACGGTTATCGTTTAAGAGGGAGATTAACGTTAACTTGCGAACTTTCGTAATATAAGCGCAATTATTGTACTGGAAATATTCATTAAAATGATATAACGGCAATTAACGTAAACGAACGACGCGATGTAAAATTGGAAATGGTAATTAGTTAAATTCGTAAATATATAACTGTGGATTTGATACAACAAAATATTTATCATACGATACGCGGGAAATATTAATAGTATTTCATGAAATACCCTCGAATTTGATCTTAAGATTTATAGGCAATTTAAATTAGCTCCGTTAATTAAATAAATAATCCCTCGTTTATTACGCGAAACTTTTATATTTAACGTAACGATCCTCCAAAGATATCCTCGTATAACTAAATTAATAAATAAATAATTAAATAAATAATCGGTATTCTTCATGTTTATATTTAACCTCCTTAACGATCAATTTTCCAAACCCATATCCCATTTATTAACACGTAAATTACATTCACAAAAAAAATCACTTCAAGTCAATTTCAACCTCAACCTCGATACAAACTTCTTCCTCTCCGAATCCAGAACAACAAAGATAAGAAAAGGAATTATTCGTTTCACTCAGGCGGGAGGAAAATCCAGTCGGTTTATTTTCTACCTTCGAGAGATGTCAGCCCCCTAGCGCGGCCATTTTTTCCCCCCGGACACCGCCGAGGCGAGCGCCTTAACCGGAAATGGAGCAAAAGCCGTTCATTAGGTCCGCGGTTTTCCTGGGACCGGAGATATCGACGGCGACGAGCAGGAACGCTAAATTACGCGATGCCTCGCGAATGGAGAGGAGGGAGCGAGAGAGAAACAAAAAGAGAGGGGGGAGGGGGAGGAGGGGAGCTGAGAAGCAGATACCGGACGCGCATTTATATCGGTGCATTAAGCTCTTGCTGCACATCGCGATGTGCGCCGCCGTGTCCTATCCGTGGTACGCCAATTGCACGACGATTACGCGAGTACCGACATAAATCGACTACCGTGCTGAAAAATCCCCTAGACGGCTCCCCTTAGATGGCCGGATAGAAACGGACCGTTCGCGCCGATTATTTACCGACCGAGTTTTTTTACTAGCGTAAATTTTTACTAGAGTACTTTTACTTACTTTTTACTAGAGTAAATTCTTGTTGCGCGAAACATGAATAATTCTAATTCTTTCAGACATGGGTAATTGTTTGGAAAATTTCAAAGATTTTTTTTTATTATTAGGAAATTAACGAATGACATTATTTTAATCAATTAATCGATAGTTTATACGTAGAATGGATATTTACTGGTAAATTATAGACTGGTGATTGAGAAAATAAAATACTTTCAATACTATTCGAGCAAAGATGTAATATTTCCTTTCAACGTTTGAATAATAATAATATCAATTGTAGAATAATTTTGAACAGCTCGAAGATTTAACGGGATAAAAATATCCTTCCGCGCTTAATAATAATCACGTGTAATAAATTTGAAACGGGTTTTCAAAATAAACATGGTTGCATTAATACGTCGAAATATTAATACGCGCGCAATCTGCGCGCGCACATTCTACTTAACTCAGTCCCCCACTTTCAACTATGTTCCGCCAACCCTATTTATACCCGCCATTAACGTGACCGCAAGTTAATTTCGATCTTCATTTAAGAAAGTAATCTCCAACTCTCGCAACTTTTCAAGATAAATGATTCCTTTTTGGAACCGAGCCAGCCACCTCCTCCTCCTTTTTCCTCTTCCTGCTACATAACCATCGGATCATCGTTACAAAAATTGCCAATTACCCGTAACACGCAATTTCTACCTGCCTCTCCTCTCGCTTTATCGTCATATTAATCCACAACCTCTGGAATCCCTGCTGCGCATCCCTTATTGCACGCGAGGGAATTCGTAAACGTTTCACGCACACCTCTCTCCCCCTTGTATGAAGCTCTCGCCCTTTTCCACCGAACAAGCGTGTATCAAGCGTGCTGGAACGTGTCGTGAGAAAGAGGAGGAGGAGGAGGCTTCTTCTGTAAAGGTAAAGGTTCTTGGGACGACGTTCGAGGGAGAAACACGTAGAGAGAAAGAGAGAGAGAGAGAGAGTAAGGGTGAGGTATAGGCACGTATAGGCAAGGTGACGCGAACAGAATGCGAGCAATTTGTCGAGCGGGGTGAGTCAATTTGCAACGTCGAGCTGGGATTTCGTCGCTGGGGCGAGGACTCGTCGAGCTTATTTCACGTGGTTTGGTAGTACGTGCGAATTGTGCGAAAGTCTTCTGACAAGGGACAATCGTGACATTTCTAACGCTATTCTTACTGTACATCTTGTATCTTTTTTCTTTTTTCTTTTTTTTTTTTCAGAAAATTATTCGCGCTTGTTGCAATTTGGATTCAATGCCGATGATAAAAATTACGGGTATTTTCTATCTTTCTATGCTTCAAGAATTGTCACAATTTTTGTTTCTCTCTCATGTTTATAAGAAAAAAAGAAAAGATCAATATCTATTATTAGAGAACTCTTTTTCTATTATTCTTTTCCCTTATATCGAGGGAATCGTGTCAATTTGTTTTCGAGTAATCTACCTATATTTCAAGAATTTTTACAATTTTGTTTCTTTTATATTTATCAAAAAAAAATCAATATCCAATATTGAGAATCCTTTTACTTATTATATTTCCCCTATATCAAGTCATTAATCTAATCCTATCTATATTCAAAGTATTCTCACAATTTTGTTTCTCTCATATTTATAACCAAAACGAAAAAAAGAAATCAATTTACCTTTATTTGTATTTCCCTTATACTTTCATACTTAACTAAAACAAAAAAAAGAAATCAATTTACCTATTACATTTTCCTTATATCTAAAGGGAATCTTTTGTCTTCAACCTAATCCTATCTATTCTCGAAGAATTCTCACATACTTAACCAAAACAAAAAAAGAAATAATCAATTTACCTATTTTTTACCTATTACATTTCTCTTATATCAAGGGAATCATGTTAACTTATTTTCAAGAATTGTTACAATTTTATTTCTCTTATACTTATCAAAAAAAAAAAAAAATCAATATCTATCATTTTTGAACTGTTTTTCTATTATATTCCCCCTATATCAAGGAAATCGAGTCATCAACCTAATCCTGTTTATACTCGAAGAATTCTCATAATTTTGTTTCCCTCATACTTAATTAAAACAAAAAAAAAGAAATCAATTTACCTATTACATTTCCCTTATATCTAAAGGGAATCCTTTCATATCATCAACCTAACCCTATCTATACTCGAAGAATTCTCACAATTTTATCTCATACTTAATTAAAACAAAAAAAAGAAATCAATTTACCTATTAAATTTCTCTTATATCTAAAGGGAATTCTTTCATGTCATCAACATAATCTTATCTATACTCGAAGAATTCTTACAATTTTGTTTCTCTTAATAATCAATTTACCCTTATATCTAGAAAGAATCGTCAACTTTATCGCAATCTTCGAGCAACCTAATCTTCGTCCAAGGGAAAAATTTTATTTACGAAAAATCGTTTCCTACGCGAGAGAAAAGAAAAAGAAAGAAAACAAGAAGAAAGGAAACGCGATGCGACAGGAACGGGGTCAACGGGGCGGTTCGATCGAATAATTAATAGCCGCGATAAGGAGCGGGCAATGATCAGGGTACAAAGGAGGAAGCACGTCCACGGGCCCGGTGCGGGGATCATAGAGCGTGGAATCAATTTATATGCGCGGCTAATGGCCCACTCATCTCTCTCTCTCTCTCTCTCTCTTTCTCTCTTGGCGTTCGTAAGCCCGGAAGACGCGCGCGATGCAACAACCGGGAAGGGGGGGCACACTTGCGTATAAGCCTTCATTTGTGTGACAACGTTAAATTAGCATGGCTCGATAAACCGGTGGTATAAGGCCGGTGGTTTAATTTAAACTTACCACGAAAGGGAACGGCGGCGGATAATTATTCCTCGACTATTTAGTACCACTGGCGCGGATACGAGATCGAATCATCGATTTCCCCCGACTATTAACCCCTTCCCTCACGTATACCTAAGGCGAAGAGAGAGAGAGAGAGGAGAGGGAGACGAGTGGTACGTGAGTAACGTTAGAAGAAGAGAAGAACGAAGAAGATAGTTTGGACGTGAGAAAGGAAAAGAGGGGAGGGGATCCCTGCTGTTGACTTCTGATTTCGCGGCGCAGCAGCAGTGATGCGCATCAATAATTATTCCGACTGCTGAGGTGCTGCGTACTCCCCTCTCTATCTCTCCTCTCGTTGAAAAAATCACTTCGTGAAACAACTTTTACAATATTGGATTAAATATAATTTAAAATATTTCCAATTACGAAATATTTGTCAAATTCTATTCGATCCGAGTGAATTTTCCTTTTTCTTTTTGTATAACTCGATTATTCGAACGAAATTATTATTAAATTCGAGGGGATCGGGTTTGGATTATTAATTCGCGCGATGTATGCGAGGTAAGAGAGATCTCGTTTCGATTCGAGGGAATATACGAAGGCGATACGAAAATACCGGGCAAATATCCTATTTAGTATCGCTGACGCGGATACGAGAGGAGGAAGAGATCGAATCGTCGATTGGCCACTATTGACTCCTCGCTCACGTATGCTTAAAGAGAGAGAAAGACAGATAGGCGGTACGTGAGTAACGTTACATCAGTGGTTACAAACGTGGACTGAGAACGGTTTGCACGTGAGAAGGGAAAGAAAGAATCCCAGTGGCCTGGTATCGGCTTTTGCACGGTGGTGGCGCGGTGATGCGCATCGATCATCGATCTCCTCCTCCCTGGATCTCGTTTCGAAGCCCGGAGGCGCAGCGGGTGCCCCACGCGTTTATCATTTAATGACTCCGCGAGTGGACTCGGCGAGGAATGCTTGTCGACGCTTCGTCCATCGATCGAGAAGCATCGAAATTGTGCGTCGAAAAATCGGAGGTCTTTTAATTGGCCTTTGTTTGTTAACTTTAAATCCGGGAGTTTGATTTTCTTTTAATCTCTCCTTTCCGCGATATAAGAAATAACTCGTAAGTTGAAAAGTATGATCGAATTTTCTTCAAAAATTATTATTAAGACGCAAGTAAATATATTATATTATAATATATTTGCGATAAGAATAAATTTAAGATGTTTCGACTGGACATATTGTCCAGATAATTTTCATCCGTTATCTAAACGATATTATCGGTAATCTATAAAGAAATAAATCAAATTTTTACGAACAGAGATAAAAAAGAAATGGAGCTTATAAAGTATGGTCGAGTTGTGAATAGAATTTTCTTGTCGAAAATTATTATTAAGACGCAAGTAAATATATTATATTATAATATATTTGCGATAAGAATAAATTTAAGATGTTTCGACTGGACATATTGTCCAAATAATTTTCATCCGTTATTTAAACGATATTATCGGTAATCTAATAAAAAGTGAAATAAATCAAATTTTTACGAACAGAGATAAAAAAAAAATGGAGCTTATATAAGAAATAGCTTGTGAGTTGAAAAATATGGTCGAGTTACGAATTTTCTTATCGAAAATTATTATTAAAATACGCAAGTAAATATATCATATATTATAATAAATTGTAATAAGAATAAATTTACTTAAGAAGGATAAGATTTTCGACTGGACATATTGTCCAAATAATTTTCATCCGTTATCTAAACGATATTATCGATAATCTAATTAATTTAATCTAATTTTAATCTAAATTTTTACGAATAGGGATAAAAAAGAAACGGAGCTTAAATAAATATTTGCTTCGCCAAATACGCAATGTACACGACGTGTGCCAGAGTTAGGGATTAACTCAAAGAGTAACTGGAAAAATAACTAGTTAACTTGAAAAAGTAACTAGTTAAAAATTTCGAATAAAGTTACTACTACTTGCAATTATTATTATCGTCTCGAACGATAAATTATTGAAGCAACTTATAGAATATTTTATCTTTTTACACTATAAAAATACGCGATCTAATTACCACTTCGATATACAAATAAATTAATAGGGCGTTTTAACTCACCGGAACAGTTAAACTATTATTCGTATTATTCAACTATTCAAATATTCCTCGAAATCACTGATCCGAATATTTCATACTCTTTAGCATTATCTTTACGATTCGCGCATTTAAAATTTGCAGAGAAATCATAAAACGACGATCTAATTACAATACGACTAGCTCGAGATGAATGCATCGCGAGAATCTCGGAGCTTAAACTCTCGAACTACGGCTTCTCCCGTATGCCGTATGTTCCGTGTGCGCTTGCCAGCAACAACAAGAGCAAAACTCAAAAACCGTGGAAAGATGAAACGATGCCCAACCCAATATGCATTTAACCGTGTACTTCTTCAGTCGTTACACGATCGGCAAGTCGATACCTCTACTCTCCTGCCTCCTCCTCCTCCCCTCTAATTCTACCCTCGTCAATTTTTTTTCTCCCTCCCCGCACGGGAACGGAACATCTCCCGCAACCGACAGATCAGAAACGACCGACAATTACACGTTGTTATTCGAGCCGTGCTTCGAAAAGTTCGAAAAGGATCGAAGCGAAGGGAGGAAGGGAGGGAGGGAGTCGAGATTTAATTGTTTCACGGACGGAAGAAAAAAGCTCCCCTCCTCCTCCTCCTCTTCCTCCTCCTCGTTATGCCCGTTCGAGCGAAGGTTGGAACACGAACGATCGAGTTCGAGGCAAAGTTTCGGGGCTGCAAATATTGGCCACTCCGTCGTATTTTGCGCGCGGAGAGCATCATCGCTGGGGAATCCCCTCGCGTGTTTGAAGAATAATTCGAAGAGGTGCATCGAGATTATTGACTCTCGGCCGTATTCCGACGAGCAAATAATAAAATCGCGAAAGAGGAGGGTAAGTATCGAGGGAGTATGGGGGAGATTCATTGATGACGAACGCGTTGTATCCGCGTCTCTACGGATTTGTTATTTGGATCGAGTTGGTGGTGATATCGAGGAGGGTAGGATTTGGGAGAATTTTCATATCATTGTTGAAAACAATGAATATTCTTTTTTTTAATAAAAATAGAAATGAAATCTCAATTGTTATAGTAAAAATTAATATGTGTAATTGATTCGGTAATGATATAGAAGAAGGAGAAGAGATTTCTTTTTGGGAAGAATTTTCATAGAATCATTGTTGAAAACAATGAATACTTTTTTTTTTAATAAAAATAGAGATGAAATCTCGATTGTTATAGTAAAAATTAATATGCGATTCTATGTAATTGATTCATTCACGGTGATGATATAGAAGAGGGAGAAGAGATTTCTTTTTGAGAGAGAATTTTCATAGAATCATTGTTCAAAACAATGAATATTCTTTTTTTTTTTTTTTTTTTTTAATAAAAATAGGAATGAAATCTCTTCTTATAGTAAAAATTAATGTACGATTCTGTGTAATTGATTCATTCACGGTGATGATGATATAGAAGAGGGAGAAGAGATTTCTTTTTGGAGGAGAATTTTTATAGAATCATTGTTGAAAACAATGAATACTTTCTTTTTAATAAAAATAGGAATGAAATCTAGATTGTTATATAAAAATTAATATGCGATTTTGTGTAATTGATTCGGTGATGATATCGAAGAGGGAGAAGAGATTTTTTGGGGAGAATTTTCATAAAATCATTATTGAAAATAATAAATATTTTTTTTTTTAATAAAAATATTCTCGTTTCGATTCTCATAATGAATTTATCGACGAGGAAAAATTGGACATCTTGAGAAACGATACGAAGATACACTCGTAATTTCGATAACCTTTAATGGCATCTTTTACCCAATTTTTCGACTCTATCTATCATTCTTGAGCCGAGGTAAAACGTCTCCCCCTCGAGTCAAGTATTATCGTTCACGAAGGCATGCGTTAATTCGCGTTCAAATCTGGGAAAAAAGTGGAACTGCACAGCGAAAATCGTTCTGAACGTTTACCAGAGATGTAAAAACTGCGAGTGAATCTTTTCCGGACAATTGTCCGACTTTTTTTACGTAAAAATCATATTCGACAAGTTTGAAGATTTTCACGAATTACAAGAATTATTTCTCTCCTCTTGTTGAGTCGAAAAATATTTTTCGAATCGCAGAGAATTACATTTCGAGGATAAAATTGTGGACAAGGAGATCTCGAGTTCACAGACGAGATTCTATTTAAAAAAAAAAAAAAAATTATATATTCGTGGCGTAGACGTATTGTCAAAGGTATTCGTGGAGGGAGCAGCTTGCCGAGTTTTGCTTAATTAGGTTTGATTTACGCTAGCGAGTCGGTCACGGTTCGTTCGAGCGTTATTCAATGCTGTTTAAACGGGCCGACGCGGTCCAATTTTCACGCGACCTCGCCGTGGACGCTAATGCGAATGCAAATCGATCTTCCTGAGATTCCTGAGTGTAAAAATGGCGCGGCTGACGTTGCGCGAATTCATTCGAAAAGAATTTCAACGTTACAGCTGAAAGTGAATGATACTCGAATTTTTTAATATAATTATAATCGTTTATTTTAATTATCCGACCATTGAAAATTTAATTTCATGGTAATCCGGAAATTTAATTCAAAATTTATTTATCGTGGACCTGATTGCGAAGAAATTTCGAATATGACTACTTTTCTCTGCGCATTTTAAGTATAAATTTTTTATTTTACAAAACGTCAATATCGCGATATTCTTTAATTCTTAAATCCCATAAAATCCACATTATCATCCATCAACTTTGATAAACTTACAATATTTATTTCACAATAATTTAATCTCCTTCCCTTCTTACACCAGTTCGCCCTTGAAAAAAATTCTCTCTCTAAAAAGAAATCGAGGCGGTCAAAAAAGCAACGTCCAATCGCGCGATAAATCAACCTCGTCCAAGAAAAAATCCAAAAAAAAAAAAGAAGAAGAGAGGAACAGACTCAGGGGAGAGAAGAGGACATCCTGTCCGAGGCATAATTTTAGGATGCACGGTTAGAGTGTAGCAGTTCAGGGAAGAAGGAACGGCGCCCGTTGCCAGCCATTTCCATGCGTCGCGAGGGCGCAACGTGTAGCGTCGTTCGCGGTTTATTATTAATAGGACGATAAGATCGCGAGGCATTACGCGAAACACGCGGCTCGTCAAGCCGTGGTAACTGGTTCCGCGGCTGAGATAAAGCCCCTCATCTATCTCCTGCGACACGCCGCTACGAGAACACGGAGGGAGGGAGGGAGAGAGAGAGAGAGAGGACGCGCGTGTCCTCTCGATGCGAAGCGCGTGCGGGTGGGGGAGGGGCGAGCGGGGCCCCATTTGTGGGAAGAGGGCCGCGAGGAACGCCAGGTGGGAAAATGACGAATGTCGGTACATTAGGCCGCGTATATCGTAACGAAGGTTATGCACGGTGTATGCTTTTGTATGCCACCTATGATTGTGGCCCAGTCGAACGTTTCGAGGATCGTTGAAAAAGTACTGTTTGGAATTTCGAGAGATTTTGAGGTAAATGGTTGAAAAATCGGTGTTTAGAATTGTGGATGAAAAGATTTGAGTGGGGATATGCAGAGATCTGAGAAATTTTTGAATGGGTGATTGAAGAACTGTTATGTATGTTTAGAATTCTAGATGAGAAATTTGGATAAAGATACGAAGGGATTTCTGAATGGATGTTTAGAATTCTGAATGAGATTTGGATAGAGATATGGAAGGATCTGAGAAATTTCTGGATGGATAGTTGAAAAAGTGATATTTAGAATTCTAGATGAGAGATTTGGATAAAGACACGGAGGGATTTCTGAATGGATGTTTAGAATTCTGAATGAAATTTGGATATGGAAGAATCTGAAGGATTCAGAGGGAATTCAAAACATTCTGGATGGATGTTTAGAATTGAATCAGATTTGGATAGAGATATGGAAGGATCTGAGAAATTTCTGGATGGATAGTTGAAAAAGTGATATTTAGAATTCTAGATGAGAGATTTGGATAAAGACACAGAGGGAATTCTAAACATTCTGGATGGATGTTTAAAATTGAATCAGATTTGGATAGAAATATGAAAGGATCTGAAGGATTTTTGGATAGATAATTGAAAAAGTGATATTTAGAAATCTAAATGAGAGATTTGGATATGGAGAGATTTCTGGATGGATGTTTGGATGATTTTGGATGAGACATTTGAATAGATACAGAGGAATTTCTGGATGAATGTTTAGATGATTTTGAATGAGAGATTTGGACAAAGACATGGAGGGATTTCTGAATGGATGTTTAGAATTCTGAATGAGATTTGGATAGAGATATGGAAGGATCTGAGAAATTTCTGGATAATAGTTGAAAAAATGAATGTTTAGAATTCTGAATGAGATTTGGATAGAGATATGGAAGGATCTGAAAAATTTCTGGATAGATAGTTGAAAAATTGATGTTTAGAATTCTAAATGAGAGATTTGAATAGAGATACAGAGGAATTTCTGGATGATTTAGATGATTTTGGATGAAACATTTGAATAGAGATACGAAGGAATTTCTGGATGGATGTTTAGATAATTTTGGATGAGACATTTGAATAGAGAGAAATTTCTGGATGAATGTTTAGATGATTTTGGATGAGAGATTTGAACAAAGATATAGAGGGATTCCTCCATAGATGGATATTTAGAATTTTAAATGAGAGATTTGGATAGAGATAAGAAAGAATTTCTGAATGAATGTTTAAAATTCTAGATGAGAGATTTGAATGGAAATATGGATAAAGGATTTGAGGGATTTCTGAATAGTTGAAAAACTATATATATAAACTGTTTAAAATTCTGAATGAGAGGTTTAAATAGAGAGGAGATTGAGAACAATTTCGTGAAGGATGAAAAATTATTTAAAATTTTAAATAAGATTTGGAAGAAAAATGATGTATAGATGCAGAGTTTCAACTTGAAATGAAGAAATTAGATTAGATAACACGAATTAATAGATGAATATTTCTGTTATGAAAAATTATGATTCATAATTAAATACTCTTCTTGATTCAACTCGGACATTTCTCACGCGAATCAATAACAGTCTACTTAGAGAAACACATATTTTAAAGAACATACATACTTTTACAAACTTTCTTCTCTCTTTTATTATTTTCCTCAAACGGTTCAAATCACACATACGTACATATATGATCTCACTTCGATACGAATAATTCTTCACCTTATCATTATCAATAAAAAATTTAATATTAATTAAACTCTAACACGAATCATCTACATGTTCAAGTACTATACATACATATATATATACATATAAAATACCAGAAGTGAAAGACGCCATATTCATCTACGCAAACAGGAAGCTGTTCATCATATACATATACATATATATATATTCTGGAGAACGACTAACGAAGTAGCAAATAAAATAACGGCAAAGAGCAAAAAACATTCAACAGGTAGCATAACGAAACAAGATTACGAAACTTCCAGGATACGAGGTGAAAAATAATTGAACGATTAGGCTGGAAATGATAGTACGATTAATTTAACAACCACCCTAACCTCTCCTTCCCTCGTAAATTAGAAATGCGAATATTTTCGCGTACGAGAAATCTAAGAAATCTTTCTATCGTGTTCGTCCTCTTTCGACAGAAGAGGCTATTAAACACAGCTCTTCTAATTGTAACTGCGAATTATTCGCGGGAAACGGAATCGCAAAAAAAGAAAAAAAAATCGCCCAGAAATCTTTTCTTCTCGAGTTCAAGTTCTCCTTCGCTTCTCGAAGCGAAGATGGGGATTCGAAGAGATCCCTGCAATCGATCCACGGTGTGGAAAGAATTCCACACTGAAAAAGAAACTGAAGTTACTTTTTTAGCTTTAGCCTTGTCAAGGTTCACGTATTCTTCTTGGATTCTTCTCTGGCAAAAAATGAAAGAAAGAAAGACGCGACGATCATGGTTGGATTTTTTTTCTTCCATCTCCCTACTTTTTTTTACTTCTTCCAATCTCGAGAGATGCGTTTGAAGGCAAAAACGTTGTATGGGAAACGTAATCAAAATTGAAAAATTCAATTCTGTCTTCGTATAATGGAGTACGAAAAATTCCCAGCGTCGATCGATCTTTTATGAGATAACAATATCTATGAAAATCGATTTTAAATTAATCTTTAAAAGCAAAAATTCTTTTCCTCCTTTTTCACGATGAACATTGGCTATTAATTTTCATGAAATTTTCTATCGCATTCGACGAAAATGACCATGCATATTAGAAAGAATTAACCACATTTTTTCATATATTCGTATAAAAATTAATATAATCAAAATATTTCTCTTTTTTAAATAGAGGTAGAGTTCTTAAAAAATTCGATGGGATATTAAATTAATTTTAAAATCCTCTTCGTTCTTCATGACAAACATAAAGTGTTTCTCTTTTTAAACAAAGATAGAGTTCTTGATATTAAGAAAACCGATAAAATTTTAAATTTTATTTTTGGCCAAAAATCCTCTTCATGACGAATAATATCGTGAAGATGATACCAGAAAAAATCGAATTAACATATTTTCATATCGTGTAAAAATTAATATAATCAAAGTATTTTTCTTTTTTAAATAGAGGTAAAGTTCTTAAAAAATTCGATGAGATTTTAAATTAATTTTAAAATTCTCTTCGTGACAAACATAAAGTGTTTCTCTTTTTAAACAGAGATAGAGTTCTTGATATTAAGAAAATCAATAAGATTTTAAATTTAATTTTAGCCAAAAATCCTCTTCGTTCTTCATGATGAATAATATCGTGAAGATGATACCAGAAAGAATCGAATTAATATATTTTCATATCGTGTAAAAATCAATGTAACCAAATCAATGTTTCCTTTTCTCAAGAGATCGAAAATACTATTAAAGAAAAACCTTGCACGAAGAAAAGAAAATTTTCCATCGAAATTTTCCTCTAACGACGAATCAAATGAAACGTGTAATTAAATTAGAGAAGGTAGAATCTCCAAATTCTACATTTCGTCTCTCTTACGTAATTTCGTCCGACGTGCGATTCACCGAGGTTTTATCCGTGGCCGATCTCTCGAGGAAGTCTATTCTTCTTCCGCCGTTCGAAACACCGTTGTCCTGGTTTTTACGAGCGCGCGACCCTCCAATCAGATTCGTTTAAAGCCCTGACCGAGGTGTTAATGACCCGCGCCCAAGCGTGATGCTTGCTCGTCTCCTGCGAAATTCCCTCTCGATGCTACGTGCGAGCATTCGATTCGTGGCCCGCTCCTTCGTTTCTTCTCGTTTCTCCACTTGACACTTCTTTTTCCACAATAGAACATCGAGTAATTCTGTATTTCTGTACATACGTATCGAATTGTTCCTTTTTCTTTTTGTTTCTTTCCTTCTTCTTTGACAATTAATCGATTGAGATTACGTTTGAATAAAATATCAGAGAAGTCACGAGAAGATTTATATTATAGGAGACATGTATGAATTGTTTCTTTTTTTCTTTCTTTCGTCTTCGATTTTATTTTTCTCGTTGACAATTAATAAAATATCAATTGAGATTACGTTTGAATAAAATATCAGAAGATTTATATTATAAGAAACATATATGAATTGTTTCTTTTTTTCTTTCTTTCGTCTTCGATTTTATTTTTCTCGTTGACAATTAATAAGATATCGGTTGAGATTATGCTTCTATAAAATATCAGAGAAGTCACCAATTGTTTCTTTTTTTCTTTCTTTCGTCTTCGAATTTATTCTTCTCATTGACAATTAATATCGGTTAATTCTGTATTTCTGTCCAAACATACGTATCGAATTGTTCCTTTTTCTTTTTGTTTCTTTCCTTCTTTGATAATTAATCGATTGAGATTACGTTTGAATAAAATATCAGAGAAGTCACGAAGATTTATATTATAGGAGACATGTATGAATTGTTTCTTTTTTTCTTTCTTTCGTCTTCGATTTTATTCGCTCTTCTCGTTGACAATTAGTAAGATATCGGTTGAGATTATGTTTCTATAAAATCTCAGAGAATTGTTTCTTTTTTTCTTCCTTTCGTCTTCGATTTTATTCTTCTCGTTGACAATTAATATCGGTTAATTCTGTATTTCTGTTCAAATATATCGAATTGTTCTTTTTTCTTTTTGTTTCTTTCGTTTTTCTTTGACAATTAATTAGATATCGATTGAGATACGTTTCAAAATAAAATAACATCACGAAAATTACATTAATAAAAGATACGAATTTTGTGTACTCGTCTCGTCTATTAAAATTCTTTTTACGATCTCTCATTCACAATCAATTCGAATCTATCTTGCATCGAGCAAATAGATAATTAGAAGAATCGATTAAATTATCATTCGGCAAAATAGACGATTCGAATACATAATTTAATCATATCTTGTTCGATAAATGACGAATCCTAGATACAATTACCGAAAAGATGTTAATAATGGAGGTCGCGGGATCGCAAAATAGCGTGGCAGAGTACGAGTTGATCGAGCATCGCTTTCAAAGTAATGGCTACCGGGCCAGAGAGAGGCAGACTGGATTAATTTAATCTGCGGTGATCCACCAGGATTCGCATCCGTCCTAATGACGCGATAATATTCGGATGTAGCCGCGTCTGGGCGGATGCAAAGTTCAAAGGTCACTGTACCGCAATCATGCGAACGGGTCACGCGTTTATAGATGGACAGCGTACGGACGGAGAGAGAGAGAGAGAGAGAGAGAGAAACTGGAAAATGCACTCGAGTCAACGGTGGACAAGCCCTGAATGACGAGTTTTGTACGTCTCTTCGAAACGCAAGAGAAATACGCAGAAATAAAAATCCATACCCAAGATGTTTCTAATTCTAATATTAAAAATTACTTTTCTTTCGTATTTCTCGAGTAACTTGGATTCAAAAATATATTTAATTATTAAATTTCCAAAGATATATATATATATAATATTGCATAATTTAGCCCAAGAAACGCCACATATAATTTTCCAAATCTCTTAATTTCAGATTTACAATCCTCCCCTTGCCAATATTCTCTGGACCAAAAGTAAACACGCTTTCGTCGTAATTTTCCAAACATTGCCTCGACCAATTCCCTCCTCTTTTCTCTCTCTCTCTGTCGTCCATCTCGAACAACCTCAAACAACGGTTACACCTCCACAGCTTGGCCACCTTTTACAACCATCCCATTCTTCTCCCAGTCTTCGAAACCGTCGAACAAACCGAGCCGAGTGCACGCTTTCTCGAACGGGAGAAGAAAGCCTCCTTCTTCCTTCCCTCTCTTCCCCCCTCCTTTTCGTTTGTTCAGCGTGTCGTGAGATGAAATTACGGCCAACACAGGGCGGGACATTTCTCACAAAGGCGAGGCGTGTGTGTGGGAGAGGGACGAAAGCACCGAAAACCCGAAACCCGAGCGAAGGGGAAAGGGGGAGGGAGAGAGAGAGAGAGAGAGAGGGGGGAAGGGAGACGGCAGCACACCGTGGGGCAATAATTCTCGTGTTTTAGAGAGGCAATTTCGAATGGAGTACGCTTCGTGCGCCAACACTGGGATTTTCGAGGGGTGTACTTTTCGATAATTTATGCCAACGAGGAGGCATCCGCGCACCGAGTTTCTCGGAACCGATTCCCGCGCGACCCACCCTCCCCCTCCCCCCACCGATCGGTATTATAACTTTGGATCACAGCGAGCGTGAGACGCATACGCCTCTTTTTTTTCTTTCCATTTTTTTTTTTTTTTTTTCCCCTCCTTTTCTTTTCCTTTTTCGCGAAATTTTTATCGGCCGAAAGTCGCGTAATTTTCCCCCCCCCGTCGGATATTGGGATGACTTCGGTGGTGAAATAACGAGCGAGAAGTTCGAGATACGATCGCCCCTGGTTGGGGAGTAAATAATTTTTAAAATTGTAAAATTCTCGAGAATCGAAAGCAATTTGCGAATAATAATTTTTAAAATTAATTCTCGAGCATCTTGATATTTTTTTATATTTTTCAGAGTTCAATAATATCGTTAAAATGAAGTTCGAAGTTCGAAATGTAACCGCTTCGTTGGAGGATAATTTTTAAAATTCTCGAGAATCGAGAGCAATTTACATTAAATAATAATTTTTAGAATTAATTTTCGAGCATTGTTCTTGGAGAGGGGATATTTTTTTATATTTCTCAGAGTTCAATAATATCGTTAAAATGAAGTTCGAAATGTGATCGCTTCGTTGGAAAATAATTTTTAAAATTGTAAAATTCTCGAGAATCGAGAGCAATTTGTGAATAATAATTTTTAGAATTAATTCTCGAGCATCTTGATATTTTTTTTATATTTCTCAGAGTTTAATAATATCGTTAAAATGAAGTTCGAAGTTCGAAATGTGACCGCTTTTTTAAAATTGTAAAATTCTCGAGAATCGACAGCAATTTGCGAATAATAATTTTTAGAATTAATTCTTAGAGAGGGGATATTTTTTTATATTTCTCAGAGTTCAATAATATTGTTAAAATGAAGTTCGAAGTTCGAAATGTAACCGCTTCGTTGAAGAATAATTTTTAGAATTAATTTTCGAGCATCGTTCTTGATATTTTTTTATATTTCTCAGAGTTTAATAATATCGTTAAAATGAAGTTCGAAATGTGACCGCTTTGTTGGAGAATAATTTTTAAAATTGTAAAATTCTCGAGAATCGAGAGTAATCGAATATAATTTTTAAAATTAATTCTCGAGCATCGTTCTTGATATTTTTTTATATTTCTCAGAGTTTAATAATATTGTTAAAATGAAGTTCGAAATGTGACCGCTTTGTTGGAGAATAATTTTTAAAATTGTAAAATTCTCGAGAATCGAGAGTAATCGAATATAATTTTTAAAATTAATTCTCGAGCATCTTAGAGAGGGGATATTTTTTTATATTTCTCAGAGTTCAATAATATCGTTAAAATGAAGTTCGAAGTTCGAAATGTGACCACTTCGTTGGAGAATAATTTTTAGAATTGTAAAATTCTCGAGAATCGAGAGCAATTTGTGAATAATAATTTTTAGAATTAATTCTCGAGCATCGTTCTTGATATTTTTTTATATTTCTCAGAGTTCAATAATATCGTTAAAATGAAGTTCGAAGTTCGAAATGTGACCGCTTTTTTAAAATTGTAAAATTCTCGAGAATCGACAGCAATTTGCGAATAATAATTTAAAATTAATTCTCGAGCATCGTTCTTGATATTTTTTTATATTTCTCAAGTTCAATAATATCGTTAAAATGAAGTTCGAAGTTCGAAATGTGACCGCTTTTTCAAAATTGTAAAATTCTCGAGAATCGACAGCAATTTGCGAATAATAATTTTTAGAATTAATTCTCGAGCTTCTTAGAGAGGGGATATTTTTTTATAGTTCTCAGAGTTCAATAATATCGTTAAAATGAAACTCGAAGTTTGAAATGTGACCACTTTTTTAAAATTCTCGAGAATCAACAACAATCGATTTGCGAATACAATTTTTAGAATTAATTCCGGAGCATCGTTCTTGAAGAGGAAATATTCTTTATATTTCTCAGAGTTCAATAATATCGTAAAGATGAGAGCGAAACTCGAAATGGGATATCGCGAAATAGGATTTTCGAAAGGAGGAGAGAGAATTTTTTTCGAATGAATAAAAAGACGTTTTTAACATTGCCGTTGGTAGCGGGCCTCCATCTTTTCCGAGAGAATAAATTCGAGTAATTCGACTTTAACGTCGTTAAAATGGCCGCGAAACTCGAGATACGGCCACCATTGCGAATATACGATAAAATTCTCGGGAGATATTCTCTCGAGGGTATTTTTCGGGAGACGGGCGAAATAATTCGGAAATAAATTTGGAGAGGGTTCGAGTACGAGTGACTTCGATCGTTTTTTAAAACGCGTTACGGTTTTCGCGTGGCATACAAAGTGTGTTTTCAGAGAATGTATCTTGGAAAGAAACGGCACACGTGAATGAAATTCGAAAGCAATTCGCGTTGCCCCTTTCCTAAATCTTCTCCTTAAACCGGGCAACGTCCATCGAGAAAGAGGAAATCGATCGATGTCCCAAACCCGAAAAGGTTAATACCTCTTCTTTATTCTCCAACCCTGAAAATTTCACTCAGAACGACTTAATCAAAGGATCCAGAACGAGGATGTCTCGAGAGGCGAAGCATGTGGTAAAAACGGGAGCAACTGTGAACGAACAAAGGAGAAAAAAACAATGAGGCAATTTAATAACAATGATACTTGCGGTTAACCGCGGAAATAAACCGCGTCTTTCATTCCCCAGACTCTCTTCTGATCTTAAGTATCGAGTTGGAAACGTTCATTTCCACCTATGCCACTCGTTTAAATTTCCAAGAATAGCTATGAGAGAACGATAAAAAATGGAAGGATCGTTCAAATTTACAAACTTGTATCACTTGGAAACGTGATGAACCACCATTTTGCCAATTTTAAAATAAATCAGTATCGTAACTCTACTCAATCTATATTTTTGCTATATTTTTTATCGTTGTCCTATGTGCAATTGATTTTTTCTTTTTGTTGAGAAGTGAACAAATTTATTATAGAATATTATTCCTGTACGAGTTTAAAATGGCGCAACATATTGAAATATTAGGTTAGCTTTCGTAGAAGATTCCAACTATTGGTTTCAAAAATTCAGGAAATGAGAATTTTGAAAATGAGTCCTAAGATGAATCAAAAGATAAATTGAAATAGAAGCAAAGTTGAAAGTTTTCAGACATTTGGGCGCAATTTGGGTAAACTGAAAACATTGGAAAAGTGGATAACGAATCAATTAAGAAGATCGAGAGCTCGAAATAGTACAAGTTCATTTTTGAATGAAATTAAAACGAGAAATCGTAAACGAATTTTAGAAAGCACCATTGAACTGAAAAAGGGAATAATTGATTATTCTTTTTCTGAAATGAGGAGGTAACACAACAATGGCATCCCACTGCCAAGAAATTGATTGAAGAACAACTCTCATTAAACCTATTTCTCTGCTCGACAACAAAATTAGCTGAATCGAAATCTTCAGATATTTCACCAAATTGATTGTCACTTGTTTTGCCATTTAGAGTTTTTAACAAAATAAAATATTCCATCCTCGAGAAGCTGTAATCACAGCATTCGAAGAATTTCTTCCCGCTAAAACCATGAAGTTTTATAAAAATGGAATCTTCTTTGGAAAAAGATCATTAAAGTCAACAACTCGTATCTTGATTGAACGAAGATTATAGTTTCGAAAATACATTGTTCTTCTTCTTCCAAAAACGACCTAATAATTGTTTACGAAGAAAAGAATCGATGGAAACCGTTCTAATATTTTCATTTCATAATTGTAATGCAGTTTCTATTTCCTTCACACTTCGAAAAATGAATCTAGTTACACGAAAAAAAAAAATATTGGAACAATATTATTCAAATAAAAATTAGCATTATCGGTTAAACTTTCATAATTTTGATACATATTGATTAATTAACAATCGATGTCATCCTCTTCATTCGCGGGCGAAATTCGAGAAAAAGAAAAATTACCGATTCTTAAAAAATTCCAAAAAAGAAAATAAACTACTCAAACTATCCAATCATCGAAGAAAATTAATTAAAACTACTTATTACCTCGAATTTCATCGTTCAACCACCATTGTCTCCCTATACGTGTCGGCGACGACGAAATGCGTTTGAGAAAAAAGAAAATGAAAAAGAGAAAAGAAAAAAGGGAAGAAGAAAAAACAGGAGGATCGAGTTCTCCACCCGGTACGTGGAAAAGTGGTAATACATCGCGGTTGAATGCAGATGATCCGAGATTATAGACATTAGGTACATTAGCCTGGACGTTGGTATGATTGTTCGTTACGTGCCCCGCGGTTGCGCCGCGTCCACCATTTTGCTCCGCTTCCCGGCAACGGATCCATCGTCGCCGCTTAATATGCAGCACCGAGTAAGCGGCGAGTAAGTGATTCGAGCCGAGCAATTTGCGAATTTCAAGCGGGGGTTTGAGGAGGAGGTCGCGTTTCACGCTTATCCACGCTCCTTCCTCCTTCCTTTCTCGTAACGGACGGCTGCTGCCTCGATTTTTCGCTCGTCGATCAAGAAGAGATGTTTTCGTATACAGGATTTTGACTTTGTCAGGGAAATAAATATAAAAGTCGATCGTTTGCTTATAAGACAGTCGAGGAATCGAAGAGGAGAGGAAAATAGTTGCGATGAGAAGTGAAATTTGCTTTACAATCTTCGTTCTCCTGAGGAAAAGAAAATTTCAATTCCTCGATTTTTTGTTCATAAAGAAGTCGATCCAAGTCCAAATTTTCGTTTCTTTTATATAGGATTACTTTGTCAGGGAAATAAATATAAAAGTCGATCGTTTGCTTATAAGACAGTCGAGGAATCGAAGACGAGAGGAAAATAGTTGCGATGAATGAAATTTGCTTTACAATCCCTTATCTTCGTTCTTCCGAGGAAAAGAAAATTCCAAAATCCTCGAAATGATTTTTTGTTCGTTGATAAAGTCGTTTCAAGTCCAAGTTTTCTTTTATACAGGATTACTTTGTCAGAGAAATATATAAAAATCGATCGTTTGTTTATAGGAATAATTTCGTTTAACAGTCGAGGAATCAAAGACGAGGGGAGAAAATAGTTGCGATGAGAAGTGAAATTTGCTTTACAATCTTCGTTCTCTTGAGGAAAAGAAAATTTTAATTCCTCGAGATGATTTTTCGTTCATAAAGAAATCCAAATTTTCGTTTCTTTTATATATAGATTTTGACTTTGTCAGAGAAATATATAAAAGTCGATCGTTTGTTAATTTCATTTAACAGTCGAAATAGTTGCGATGAGAAGTGAAATTTGCTTTACAATCCTTTATTTTCGTTCTCTTGAGGAAAAGAAAATTTCAATTCCTCGAGATGATTTTTCGTTCATAAAGAAATCCAAATTTTCGTTTCTTTTATACAAGATTTTGACTTTGTCAGAGAAATATACAAAAGTCGATCGTTTGCTTATAAGACAGTCGAGGAATCGAAGACGAGAGGAAAATAATTGCGATGAGAAGTGAAATTTGCTTTACAATCCTTTATCTTCGTTCTCTCTCAAGATTTTGACTTTGTCAGAGAAATATATAAAAGTCGATCGTTTGTTTATAGGAATAATTTCGTTTAACAGTCGAGGAATCAAAGACGAGAGGAGAAAATAGTTGCGATGAGAAGTAAAATTTGCTTTACAATCTTCGTTCTTCCGAGGAAAAGAAAATTCCAATCTCGAGATGATTTCTCGTTTACAAAGAAGTCGATCCAAGTCCAAGTTTTCGTTTCTTTTATACAGGATTTTGACTTTGTGAGAGAAATGTATAAAAATCGTTTGCTTATAAGAATATCGTAGAAATAGTTTAACAATCGAAGACGAGGGAAGAAAATAGTTTCGACGCTACATCGAAAGGAAAAATTGCATAAACTTTGCCTAAGAAAAGTGAAATTTGCTTTACAATTCGTTCTCCCAAGAGAAGAAAAGAAAATTCCAACCTCGAGAGAGAATAGGTTGCGATCAAACCCGATCGTTTCTCTCGATTACCCCCTTAAAACGATCCTCCAACTTCCGTCTTCTGGAATATCCTCTCCGACTCTCTCTCGTCGATCCGCCAACTATATCTTCTCGAAACACAATAATTGAATAACTGAATTCGCCATTCGTACCTCCCCTCTCCACCCCTTATCATCATCTCATCTTACCTCTATCTGGTGAACAAGATATATATACCTTCAATTCTCTTTGATAGACGAGAATAAAGTTACGTCGTAGGAAGCTGTTACGTAGTTTCTTTGAGAGAAAGAGAAAGAGATGCGTGCGTACAACGTTATGATGAAGGTAACGAAAGAGAGAGAGAGAAAGAGGGAGGGTAAGGGAATTACGTACAAAATGACGAGGGAATTAGCCGGCAATGTCTATCGTATTATTGCAAATAATACTCGTACGATATATCCAGTACAGTTAGGCGTAAGTATATAAGCTTCTCTTTTCTTTTCGAATCCTGACGAATCTTCTTCGATTCTTTTGTTTTAATATATCTGTTTTGAATCGTATACGAATTTACTCTTTCGTCGTTGGAAATAATTCGCATCTTAATAGATCTTCTTCGATTTTGGATCATATTTGCAAATTCTTCGTTAGAAATAATTCGCATCTTGACAGATCTTCTTCGATTTTGGATCATATACGAAATATTTGCAAATCCTTCGTTGGAAATAATTCGCATCTCGACAGATCTTTTTCGATTTTGGATCATATTTGCAAATTCTTCGTTGGAAATAATTCGTACCTGAACAGATCTTCTTCGATTTTGGATCATATACGAAATATTTGCAAATCCTTCGTTGGAAATAATTCGCATCTTAATAGATCTTCTTCGATTTTGGATCATATACGAAATATTTGCAAATCCTTCGTTGGAAATAATTCATACCTCGACAGATCTTCTTCGATTCCTTTGTTTTAATATATCTGTTTTGGATCGTATATTCCCTTCCATCGTTGGAAATAATTCGCATCTCGACAGATCTTCTTCGATTTTGAATCATATTTGCAAATTCGTCGTTGGAAATAATTCGCACCTCGATAGATCTTCGATTTTGGATCACATACGAAATATTTGCAAATCCTTTGTTGGAAATAATTCGCATTTCGACAGATCTTCTTCGATTTTGGATCATATTTGCAAATCCTTCGTTGGAAATAATTCGTACCTGGACAGATCTTCTTCGATTTTGGATCATATTTACAAATTCGTCGTTGGAAATAATTCGTACCTGGACGGATTTTCTTCGATTTTGGATCATATTTGCAAATCCTTTGTTAGAAATAATTCACATCTCGACAGATGCGAATTTCTTTGGAATTAAAGAAATCGATATCTAGGTGATCGTAATATATCTCTTTTTTGGATGAATTTTAAAATTTTTCGACGAACGATATCCCGATCGAATTTCACTCGCTCGCGTTTATTATTTTTGGTATCCGGGTTGGTCTCTTTTTAAAATTCTTTCGTTATCTTCTTTGCGGATCCGATTACCGATACCGGGAAAAAAGATGCTGTTGAAGACGAGCCTGGGTAAAAAAGGCTACTTGTACTTTGGGAATTGAATTCGAGAATGCGTTCGAATAAATAAGATTTCTTCTTTCCCTTTCAAAATGATCGAACGATATTTAATTGATGAATGATATTATTTCTTAATTTATATACGATATTTAAGAAACGAGATGGTTGAATCGAGGTTATTATTATATCTTTCAAGGATGATCCTTATAATTATTTAAATAGCATTCAATTAATCACGCGCAAAGGAAATTATTAATTATTTTCAAAAGTTTATAATCTCGACAACGATCTTAGAAACGAGAGATTAATAAATTCTTCTAAACTAAAAAGCTACGACGTATTTAAAAATATATCCGTATGGAAAATATTCTTGGAAAAATCGACAAAACAGAAATCGATATATAAAAATTAATAATCGATCGAATATTAAGATAATTTCGTTCAATCCAATGCCACTTTCAATTATAACTAAATACGGATATTTATTTGGCAAATCCAAATGCAAAGAAATTTCTACACAGCCAATCTCTAAATTTACTCCATCTCCTTCAAATATACGATATATTACTATCCATTACTACGTCAGCCATCAACTTAACACGAAAAAATTAAAAATTTCGAACAAAATCGCTTTAAATAATTAAAACCCATTAAAATCTATTATATAATCGATCCTTTTACATAATCTCGACCAATTATTATTACGACATTTCGAGGAACAAATCGTCTTTAAAGTAACTTTAAATTCTTTAAAGTTAACTAAACTTCACCCACTAAATTTGCCCTACGCGCAATGGGGGGATTCGAAATCGAGGGAATCGAAGAGATCTATCGAAAATCTATCATATAATCGATCCTTTTACATAATCTCGACCAATTATTATTACGACATTTCGAGGAACAAATCGTCTTTAAAGTAACTTTAAATTCTTTACTTTTAACTAAACTTCACCCACTAAATTTGCCCTACGCGCAATGGGGGGATTCGAAATCGAGGGAATCGAAGAGATCTATCGAAAATCTATTATATAATCGATCCTTTTACATAATCTCGATCAATTATTATTACGACATTTCGAGGAACAAATCGTCTTTAAAGTAACTTTAAATTCTTTACTTTTAATTAAACTTCACCCACTAAATTTGCCCTACGCGCAATGGGGGGATTCGAAATCGAGGGAATCGAAGAGATCTATCGAAAATCTATTATATAATCGATCCTTTTACATAATCTCGATCAATTATTATTACGACATTTCGAGGAACAAATCGTCTTTAAAGTAACTTTAAATTCTTTACTTTTAATTAAACTTCACCCACTAAATTTGCCCTACGCGCAATGAGGGGATTCGAAATCGAGGGAATCGAAGAGATCTATCCTTCGTTCATCTCGATGAGCGGCGACAACCGAACCGTGGTGGTGTGGATTCATAGGTCGTTTACCCCTTTCCCTCGCGGAGGAATCTCTCGATCGGTGAAGCAGCCGGGGAAGAAGACGTGGATTATCTATCCCCGCGTGCAATATCTCAGGAACCTTGTTGGCGTTGCCTGGCTTGCCGGATCCGCGGCGAGCCGCGCTTTCGATCCTCGACAAAGTGGATCTGATGGATGTCTCGAGGATGACTCGACTTCTTCGACAACTTCTTTCTTCCACTCGAGAGAAAACGGGTGTTTCGCGTTTTTATAGTTTTAAGAGATAGATAGAGAGGGGGGGAAAGAAAAATTAAGAAAAGAAACTCGGCGAAAAATTCGAGGGATGATTCGATCCGCTTTTTTCGAATTATCCCTTTGGAAAGTTTCCCTTCACGAGAAGAGAACACGTAATAGAATTGGAGAAAGTGAGATGAGAAGACGTCAAGATTATCAAAAGAAGAATTTAAGAATAAGAATTCTCAATTCGATGAAACTTGTTCACTCCGTGAACGGATAAAATTTATCCTTGCTCTTACCACAAGTAAATAGGAATACCTGTTTTCGAAAGGAAGAAAAATTGTACCAATTTGCGGTAGATTCGATTCGAAGGGATCGAATTGTTGTTGTTGAGAAATTTCTCTTCCTCTCGAATAATAAGTTATTGGGCAAAATGTAAGAAGAAGAAGAAGAAGAAGAAGAAGAAGAAATAAACTGTAAAGTCGTGTGAGAGAGTTAGAGGATAATTGGAGGGGAGGGGTATTAGCAACAACGTATTGGCACAGGTCTGTTGTCGAGAAGATGGCACGGTTGAAAATCGATAGAGCAAACCGCAGGGATGTGTCGTGGCGGTTTAAGGATGATGAAGCCGGGATGGTCCGCGACATCCGACCGCAGACGGTGTCGACACGGGGGCCGATGGTCCATTACTAACGGTGTTTACGATTTCAATTACTGGCAGGACCGATTGGCCATCGGCCATCACCGCCAAGGATGAGGTTATTCACTTTTATTCGAACGACGCATGTTTTCCCGATGTACGCTCGATTCCTATTTAAATAATTCCCATTTAAATAATCGTAATAGTGCAATTAATATCGCATATATGTATATATGATCGATAATAATTAACACTGTGGCTCTTAAAAAATTCTCAAAAATTCTGTTCTCGAAGGTTAATAAGAATTAACGAATTTCGAGAAGATATGATGTCACAATGATTTCCAAAAATTTTCTTGGTTGTTAAAAAATACAATACACGATTCTCAAATGTGTATAGAATTTTTGGAAAACAATTAAGATTCTCACAATTCTCGAAAGGAAATATTCTCGAAAAATTATAAATCCGACGATATCGAAAGTTTTCGAAGAAGAAACTTCACAATTCGACCTAGTTTTTATTCGAGAAAATTTCAAACGACTTGTGAGTGTTGTGTTTAGATTACTTTATTCGAATAATCATATTAATGCAAAATATAATCAATCCAGGTGTATATATAATCGATAATAATTAACTCATAAAAAAAATTGCAATCTTATTAGCCTCAAAGATGAAAGTCAACGATAATTCTCGAGTAAAAGCTTTGTTTATGTTCAAAAGCTTTAGAAAAAAAGATTGCAACTCTGAATACAATTCTCGAAACCCAGAAATCTTAATAGAAAAAAGAGAAAAAATTCCATTTCCATTTTAAGAAAACTTCAAACGACTTATGACTCTCGTGTCTAAATTATTTGCATTCGAATAATCACATTAATACAAAATATAATTAATCCAGGCTCTTAAAAATGTTCAAAAGCTTTAAAAAAAAAGATTGCAACCCTGAATACAATTTTGAAATCCAGAAATCTTAATGAAAAAAGGAAGAAAACCTATCACCTAATCACACTAATACAAAATATAATTAATCCAGGCTCTTAAAAATGTTCAAAAGCTGTTAAAAAAAAAGATTGCAACCCTGAATACAATTTTGAAACCCAGAAATTTTATTGAAAAAAGGAGAAAAACCTACGCAAATCTCGATTCATATATATCGTTACGAAACTTCACAATTCCATTTCCATTTTAAAGAAACTTCGAACGACTTGTGTCTCTCATTTATATTTAAATAATCCTAATAATACGAAATACAATTATTTTAAACGTATCGATAAAGATTAATTAACCTCTTTAAAAAAATTGCAATCCTCAAAGATAAAAGTCAACGATAGTTCTCGAACAACTACGTTCAAAATCTTTAAAAAGAAAAAGAAGATTGCAACCCTGAATGCAATTCTCGAAAAAGAAAACCTACAAACCTCGACTCGAAGTATCATTCGCCATGCCTCACTGATTAAACTTTCACACAACTTTCTTTCTTACCGTTTGAAAATACAAATTCACCAAAATCATACGAACGATTCCCTATGCAACGCGTGGAAGAAAAAGCGAGGAAAGAAAGTGGGAGAAGATGAAAGCTCTAATTTTAAGGCCTTCCTTTAAGGAACGTCTCGAAAAGTGAAAAGCGTGCGACGTTAAACGGCCAATTGGGGGAGAAGAGAGGTGCGCGGGCTTTTCATTTTTACATCCGTGCGAAAATGGAGCGGGGGAAGAGATCCGCCGAGTCCTTGGTTTCGCTCTCTCGTGCAGGAATTAGCGATAATTATATATGGGGGGCATAGCACCTGCACGCAAAAACCTGGAATGCCCCGCTCGGTTGAATCACGTCCCCTCGGGGATGACCGGGGGGGACATTGGCCAAGGATGATTAAAAGACGCGAAAATCTAGCGGAAATTACAGGAAACGTTCGTTACCGTTTTGAAAAAAAAAAGATATAATATTAAGAAAGGATGAATGTAAGATATAAGATGAAGGCTGGAAACCTTTAATTAATTGTTTCGACTCGTTTCGATTAACAATTTTTTCTCTCTTCGTGTTATGGAAGGAGAGAGACGCGAATGAATTTAAAACACGATATCTTTAAAAATTATACGATGGAAATAAAATTTTAAAATTAATTAGACAATTCAAGGATATTCAAAATAATAATTCTCTCAAGGAGATTCCTTGGTCGAGGAGGAACAAATTAAAGAGGAAGAAAAAAAAGAATGTAATCTGGGAAGAGTAGAGACGAGACGAGTAGTAATCCAAGGAGTGGATGGCGCGTAGAAAATAAAAAGAAAATGGCGGAAACGTGATCATCCCGGCTTCGATTTTACGCCGTCTCGAGATTTCTTCTAGGTATTGAGTCGTAAACCACGCCGCGTTGCCGTAGAAATTTACGCACGCCGCATTTCGGACGAGTATAAATAAATCCGAAAGAAAGAAATAGCAGCTCTCCTTCCTTTCACCGCCCACGACACCTCCTCCGAATTTCTAAGCGATTGGATACTCGACGGCTCTCTTCTCAGTCGTAAATAATATTCGAGATAAAGCAAGGATACACCAACACAGCCTTTGACCGAGCGGATTCAATGGAATTTTGTTCGTACGTTATGCAACTGATTATGATTATTATTATTATTATTGCGTATCCTTTCGGCAAATTGATTTAAAAGAAAAATATAGAGAAACTACGAGGATTAAATTCGCGAAAAAAAAAACCGAAAGAAATTATTACGAGCGAAATATTTCAAGGATGAAATCAATTTTCAAAGTTTTACTGGATATTTATTCTCGTAAATTAATTCTGTAACTGAATTAACTAAAGTACACAATCATGATTATTGCTCTAACTGTTCTTTTATTAACACTAAACATACCAAGACTTCATATCGGGAGTTCAGAAGTCAATCATATACTTGAAGAATCTTTTTATTTATTTTATTTCTTTTTCTTCTTCGATTCCTCTCGGTTTACAAACCGATTACAAACTGCTCGAGTAATTGCTTATTTGACTTATCAACTGGAAATTTGAATAAGATTAAGGAGAGTATTATCAACTAGTGGATAAGTCATTTTTCAAAGAATCTATCATTCATAATCTATTCTTGTTACAAATCGATTCATATATTTCTCGCCAAAAAACAAAAATAAAAAGATAAAAATTGGAAAATTAATTACACTACATTATATCACAATAAAAATTTTGAAAATCAAATTTTTAAAATCCATTTGAAAGATAAAAATTGGAAAATCAATTATATCATTGAAATAATTTGTTGAAAACCCATCATTCGACGCGATTCGATAAAAATCACGGTATATATCTTTTTATGCACGCTACAGAATTGGATAAAAGATGCAGGTCCGACGAGACGAGGAGCAATTTGTATCGACGGGTTGCGGCCTCTGTGAAAACGAACAGATCCCCGCGCCACGATAGCGAGAGGATTGAATTCGAATGGGTTTTGGCAGAAGGCGTAGTCGTTATTCTGATTTATCGCGGCTGTTCGCCTTTCCGCCAAGCGGCGACAGAACGACGTGAAACAATAAAGCCAACATTAAACAACGAGAGAACGGCCGTGGCCGTTGAAAGAGATTCGATCTAAAGTGCCTGTTACAACGTTGTCGTAACAACTTTCTTCCCTGCCTCTCTCTCTTTCTCGAACTCACTATCCGCTGCGCCTTTTATCGATCAAACACGCGACCATCTCGACTATTATCGACTTTACTTTTTTTCTTCTTCTTTTATGGAAATGGATTTTTCTCACGCGAGAAATTAAAGCGACGATAAGAGTGGAATCGTTGTGAGATAATAAATTTGTGGAATTTTATATCGGTTAGAAATGAAATTTTTACGGGGAGATGTTTCGAAGATGGTTTAATTATAAGATTGGACGACTGATTTTCACGCGTCAAAGATCGATATCCTAATCGTATATGATTACGTACGTTAGAACTAAAATATTCAACGACAGAGTGAAATTATTTATACGAAATAGAAGACTATTTATTTTAATTCAATTCAAGTCGAAAAATAAAAAAAGACCAAAGACATGGTCTATATACTGTAGAACCGATTATCCTCTACTGCTTTTGAGCTTTTGTTTAAAATAAAATAAAGATTAGGATAAATGGATTTCCTCGTACATCTAATTCGAATCGTAGAACCATATAGGTTTCAAAAGATCGATATTCCAATCGTATAAGATTCGAGGATATTGAAAGTATGTACGTTAAAACTAAAATATTCAACGACAGACTGAAATTATTTATACAAAATAGAAGACTACTGTCTTTTTAATCAATTCAAATCGAAAAATAAAAAAAGACCAAAGACATGGTATACTGTAGAACCGATTATCCTCTACTGCTTTTGAGTTTTTGTTTAAAATAAAGATTAGGATAAATGAATTTCCTCGTACATCTAATTCGAATCGTAGAACCATATAGGTTTCAAAAGATCGATATTCCAATCGAAAAATAAAAAAAGACCAAAGACATGGTATATTGTAAATTATCCTCTACTGCTTTTGATCTTTCGTTTAAAATAAATGAATTTCCTCGTACATCTAATTCGAATCATAGAACCATATAGATTATTTTCTTACACGTTAAAAGATCGATATTCCAATCGTATATGATTCGAGGATATCGAAAGTATGTACGTTAGAACTAAAATATTCAACGACAGAGTGAAATTATTTGTACAAAATAGAAGACTATTTATTTTAATTCAATTCAAGTCGAAAAATGAAAAAAGACCAAAGATATGGTATATTGTAAATTATCCTCTACTGCTTTTGATCTTTCATTTAAAATAAATGAATTTCCTCGTACATCTAATTCGAATCATAGAACCATATAGGTTATTTTCTCACACGTTAAAAGATTGATATTCCAATCGTATATGATTCGAGGATATTATGTACGTTAGAAGTAAAATATTCAACGACAGACTGAAATTATTTATACAAAATAGAAGACTGTCGTTTTTTTAATTCAATTCAAGTCGAAAAATAAAAAAAGACCAAAAATATGGTATACTGTAGAACCGATTATCCTCTACTGTTTTTAATCTTTCTTTTTAAAATAAGAGTTAGGATAAATGGATTTTCTCGTACATTTAATTCGAATCATACATCTAATTAGAACCATATAGGTTTCAAAAGATCGATACTCCAATCGTATAAGATTCGAGGATATCGAAAGTAAAATATTCTAAAATATAAAACTAAAATATTGAACGACAGAGTGAAATTATTTATACAAAATAGAAGATTGTCATCATATCATTATTCGATAAAAAGATGAAAGATTATAAATAAAATTAGAATTAAGAAAAATAATTTTTAGAGAGATTATAAATAAAGAACAAAGGGAATTCTCGAAATAAAATTCGAGAAAAAAAATTGAAGATTCCTGAACATCTCCTTGAACTCTCGACTGTATATACATATATACATGCGCGAAACTTCACGCACTTCACGCGCGCGAAAATCCATCTAAATTCAAATCGCGAATCGGCAAACGTATCGATTCCATCCGTAACGTAACGCATAATTCACACCTGTAACCTTCCCTCCCCATGAATGCATGAATAATTCCGCGATAATAGCCGCGAATTTCAAAACTCTCCATCTCGATTCTCGGCCGGTTGCGCGGGGAAAAGAAGAAAATTCGTGCTTCGTGGCGGAAAATCGACGGGAGAAAGGGGGAGGGGATGATCAGGAGGAGGAGGAGGAGGAACAGAAGAGAAATATCGACGACTCACCTTTCAGCTGGGTCGACTCGATGGCGAACATGTTCAAAGCCAGCAACTGAAGAAGTCTCGTACCGGGCAGGGGCAGTGGCGAGTGTTGAAGAAGCGCCCTGAACTCTTTCAACATCTGAACACCAGCTTCTTGGAACGTCTCCATTCTGCAATGAAAAGAGAAGAGAAGAAGGTTTGATTAGATTAAATAAATAAATTATGATACGAATTGGTTACGCCAATTTTAATTTGTTTCTTTCTTTTTTTAAATATTGGAAACTTATTGATCGAAATTTATCGTCCAATTTGACAGTTGGAAAAATATGGAATAATATTTTACGATAAAAATTAATTTTCCTAACTCTAATTTTATTATTCACTTTCTTCAAAACGTAATCTCCTATCTTGAACGTAATATTAATTAATTACAATTAATTTGGAAATAAAAATTTCGATTTCGTAAAAATCCATTTCCAAGCCAACGAACTTGCAAAGATAGCTAATCGAACACGATTTATTAAATTTGGAAAAAATATGGAATAATATTTTACGATAAAAATTATTTTTCCTAGCTCTAATTTTATTATTCACTTTCTTCGAAACGTAGAATATAATCTCCTATCTTGAACTATTATTATTTAAACTATTAAATAATTACAATTAATTTGATGGAAATAAAAATTTCGATTTCGTAAAAATCCATTTCCAAGCCAACGAATTTATGAAGGTAGCTGATCGAGCACAAGCCAAGATTTATTATGATAAAAATTATTTTTTCTAGTTCTAATTTTATTATTCATTTTCTTCGAAACGTAGAACATAATCTCCTATCTTGAACATTATTAATATTTAGACTATTAATTAATTACAATTAATTTGAATAATGGAAATAAAAATTTCGATTTCGTAAAAATCCATTTCCAAAAGCCAACGAACTCGCGAAGGTAGTCGAGCACGAGCCAGGATTATTAAACGTTGAAGGTTAAATACCGCGAAATTTGTCCTTCGTGACAAATGCCTCCTCCACGAGAAAATGGAGGGAAGCGGTGCGATGGGTAATTAAACGGACGGGTCTATCTCTAAAATTGCATCGCGAGGTGAATCGTCGTGGCCGACGTAAAATCCGCGATAGGAAGGGTGGATGAATAAATGAAAAGGCAGCTGTGTCACGTATCAGTCATCTGGCAAGATCGTGCATATTTCAGGCACCGCGGTCTGGATAAGGACGTCGACCCACCACACCAACTTTAAAACAATAAGGGGCTGTCAACCTTAATATTTCCGGTTCCCTTCCTCTATATATATATATATATATATATATATATATATATATGTCTTTCAAAAAAAGAAAAATAATTAAATTTGTAAAATATCTTGCGATTTTATCTCGAATCGTTGTTCAGAATCTGAATGAAAGATTCGAGGAATAAAACAATTACAATTTTTTAAAAATATGCGATTGAAAAATAATAATAATAAAAATATTAAAATGAATCTCGAATGATTCAGAATCTAATGAAAGATTCGAGAAATAAAATTTTACAATTACAATTTTTGAAAAATATGACGATTGAAAAATAATAATAATAAAAATATTAAAATGAATCTCGAATCATTATTCAGAATCTAATGAAAGATTCGAGGAATAAAACAATTATAATTTTTGAAAATTATGGCGATTGAAAAATAATAATAATAAAAATATTAAAATGAATCTCGAATCATTGTTCAGAATCTAATGAAAGATTCGAGAAATAAAACAATTACAATTTTTGAAAAATATGGCGATTGAAAAATAATAATAATAAAAATTAAAATGAATCTCAAATCGTTGTTCAGAATCTAATGAAAGATTCGAGAAATAAAACAATTATAATTTTTGAAAAATATGGCAATTGAAAAATAATAATAATAAATATATATATATATATAATATATAAATATATATATAAAAAAATAATAATAATAAAAATATTAAAATGAATCTCGAATCGTTGTTCAGAATCTAATGAAAGATTCGAGAAATAAAATTTTACAATTACAATTTTTTAAAAATATGGCATTGAAAAATAATAATAAAAATATTAAAATGAATCTCGAATCATTGTTCAGAATCTAATGAAGGATTCGAGAAATAAAATTTTACAATTACAATTTTTGAAAAATATGGCGATTGAAAAATAATAATAATAAAAATATTAAAATGAATTTCGAATCATTGTTCAGAATGAAAGATTCGAGAAATAAAACAATTATAATTTTTGAAAATTATGGCGATTGAAAAATAATAATAATAAAAATATTAAAATGAATCTCGAATCATTGTTCAGAATCTAATGAAAGATTCGAGGAATAAAACAATTATAATTTTTGAAAAATATGGCGATTGAAAAATAATAATAATAAAAATATTAAAATGAATCTCGAATCATTGTTCAGAATCTAATGAAAGATTCGAGAAATAAAACAATTAGAATTTTTGAAAAATATGGCGATTGAAAAATATTAAAATGATAAATATTATAAATTTTTTTTTTAATTTGCAATTGGAATGCTTGCAATTTTTAATGATCGAAAATTATGCACGCAATATTCTTATCGTTATTTTATTGTTCACAGAAATATTACACGTATTATTTCTATCCTAAAAAATCGATATAAATCAAATCTTCGAGTATATTTGATCAACCCTTTTTTAATTATCCCGAACGTCAACTTATAGATAATCCGTATTTAGGATTCTCAACGAAGCTGATAATCAAAATAACAAGGTAAAACAAGGTAATTTGATAATATGATCATAAACCATAACGAAAAAGGAAAAAAAAGAATAGACAGAATGTCTCTTTCTTATTTACCACTGTGAATGCAGTTAAAACACGTTGTCTACCGCCATTCGTTATCCTAATCCCATTTGCCGAGATTATTAAGCGATTAAGGTAGATAAATGGAATCAAATTAGTGTGGAAAATTATGGGATATCTCGGGTGTACATTAATTTTATTTCATATCTATAAAGGTTCTAGCACGGATGCATTATGCAATTTCTTCTAACCTCCACTCAAATTACCGACTCGATAATAAATTATGCTCGTGAAAATTTAAAGAAGAATATTATTAAAGATGTATGTATATATATATGATTTGGGATGAATTATAGACGAACTATATTGCGAAATACTAATTGAAATTCGTTGTGGAATCCATAAATATATCTACTATATGAAAGATAAAATCAGAAACTGTTTCGATAAATTTTAAAACACGGATGATCTATATTACATCTAAATGCATAAAATAACAATAAATTTTTGCTAATTCGTACATACATATATATACAAATGTTGAATAATACAATATGAAACTTAAATTTAGATATTAAAACACCATAATAATTTTTTTAAATAAAATATCATCACTCTATCCATCAAAAAATAAATTTTGAAAAATTCCATATTGCAAAATTTATATTATATCTATCACTTCTATACTTGTAACAATTTTTAATGTAATTATTGTATTATATACAACATACAATTTGCATAATACAATGCGAAACTTAAAGAAACTTAGATATTAAAACACCATAATAATTTTCTTAAATAAAATATACACTCTATCCATCGTATCAAAGAAATAAATTTTGTCTATCACTTCTTCTATACTTGTAACAATTTTGAATGCAATTATTGTATTACAATTAAAATTTTATTTTAGGATTCCAAACTTTGCACTCTCAAATACCGCATCTTATCCCACCGATTAATCAAACCCTTTCCATCCACCCTCAAAGTAAAGAAAATAAAAAAAATGATCGTAATTAGGACGTGGAGGAAGGAATCGTTACGAAATAAATTTCTCGAGTGTGAAGAAATCGATTAATTGAAACGCAATGGAACTTATCGCGGAATAAATAATCGGTTGCTCTAATTAAAATGGATCGATTCCACTTTCGTTAAGAAGGGAGGGTTGAGGAGAAGAGAAATTTATCGGTGGAGGAAAATGACTCGTAGTCGACGAGTTACGGCTAATTACTTACGGAACGACAAATCTTCCATAATATATTGGAAAGATGTTCACAAACCGATCAAAAGATGGAAACGTGGGTGTGCGAGATAAGAAACCTTTGAGGAAGGTTGCACACGAGAGGAATCTTAATGTAATATCTTATGTGTACATCTTGATACGATGATCGTTTCGACGATGGAGGATCTTAAAAGTTAATTCAAAATATTGGCAAAATTTAATGATGGTGGATTGACTTTTTCAAGCGAGAAATTAATTCTGGAAACTTATTTAAATAAATAAAAATTTTTCAAATTCAGAATTGAAATATTACGATAGAAATACTGTGATTACTGAAAAAAATCTCGTAAAATTTTCAGAAAGAGGATTATAAATTTGTCCAATAAATTTGTCCAAGATCGATTCGTTAAAAATTTCACTAGAATCGAGATCACTTCGAGAGCTATCTCATAAACGCTGAGATCTCATGGCGAGGTGCTGCCTTTCCCACAACCTCCTTCTCCTATTCGCGGCGATAGCAAATTTACAATAACGAAACCGTGTCCCCCCTTGGGTTCGCTAGCTAGGGAGAATTGGTAGCCCTTCTTTTCATATAGAGGAAAACTTGCGGTATAAGTAACTAGATTCGTCTAAAAATAACTAAAATTGTAAGCGATAAATTGTATCTGATCTAAATTGTATCTGAATGGTATAATTATTTCAAAAAAAGAAGAGTAATAATATTTTTTATTAGCGGAAATTTCAATAGTCTAGGAATTTAATACATAATTATAATAATTCTAAAATAAAGAATACCGATTCAAAATTGATTACAAACGTTATACGTGAAGTTCATATCAGAAAGAAATTGATTTTTTTTCTTATCAAGAATCTGTATCAACAATTTAACGAGACAGAAGAACTTGAATGGCTCATTTATTCCGAATTATTTTCATCTCTATTCGTGGATCCATTTAATCCATTTAACAGATCCAATATAGATCCAGTTACACGGTTAAGAAGATTGTATAACAATTTTACTCGAACTTTCCTTATTATCCTGCAAATTTTTCAGACCGATAAAATCCAAGAAAATTACAACCAAAAAAACTTAACATTAACATTTACATTCTCGAAACAATTTCAAATATTGAAAAAAAACATTCTCTTTCGGATCTTCATCCCCCATAACAAAAATCCCCTTCGTTCCAAGATAAAAACTCGTTTCAAAATTATCCCGTTATTACAGTGATAAAACTCGTCCGTGTAATAATAAAAATTTTCTAAAAAAAAAAGAAATACCCAAAATTACATTCGTCGAGAAGATAAAAGAACCGGGATAGGATAAAAGAAATCTGCAACCCGTTCGAATCCCTCTCGAGGAGAGAAATCTCCTCTCCTTCCCTCCCTCCTCGAACGAGCAATCTTTTTTACCAAACAGTTCTCACTTGAAGTTATCCGCGGAACGATACCGCCTGCCGTCCCCGCTCGTTAACTTCGATCGTTCTGCACGCTGGTAATCGCCGGCTCGATTTTCAACTAAACCCCGCGGTGTACGGAATACGGGGAAAACAGGCACGCACCCGTGCACATGGTACGCTTTGTAATTACACGGGGGTACATAATGTTGCGCGTGGTGGCAGGCTGGGCGGAGGCTTCTGGCACGCAAACGTCGTGGCAGACGTCTCCTCTGCCGAGCGCGCACGTGTTACCACCGTAAACACGCTGTAATTATTAACACCGGACGGGTATTCTTCACGGTTCGCAACGGTGGCTGTTCATTAGCTAAGCTTTATTATTCCGTCCCTGGCTCGCACCTGTCCCGACCGATCATCTCTGCCAATCTGTGCCACCCAGAGGAATCTCCAATCCAAAGGTTTATATATATATATATATATATATATATATAAAGAGAGAGAGAGGAGGAGATTCTTTGGAACTTTGAGATGGTTGGTTCCGAGATAATCGAATGGAATGGTGTTGCAAATTAATTTATCGAGGCTATCGATGTTATAGATATATTTTAATTGGATGTACAATCCATCGATTTGCACCGGATCGATCCCGATTTCGTTCCGTTCTCCGATTTGTTTCATTCGACTTGTTGAAAAGTCTCTCCTCGCATCTACTCGAATGAAAAATTATATTTGTGAATTAATAATGATAAAAATTTTAGATTTAGAAAAAGTTATATCGTTTAATAATTTTGGCCTCACATTCAATTTACGAGAAAATTAATTTCGAATTTCTCGATCGTGGGTGAGAGGATAAGCGTGCTCGAGGAGGGGAGAAAACAAATTCTCTAAATGTTTATTCAACTTGACAAGTGTTAACTGCCGAGGAGAAAGATAATTTCGAATTTTACGACGAGGCGAGCACAAGGAATCTTCCTCCGCAAGATTGTAAACCAAACGCGAATAGCTTTACCACATTTTTCGACAGAGGCATTTAATTAGCATTAAGTCGCGCAACTTGATATTCCGCGGATATATCCCCTTGGATTGGTGGTGAAGTCGCGATAAAAGCGTTCCTTCGAGGTGTAGGAGAACCGTGAACAACCTCCTTCGCCCGAATGGAAACGTCGGCCCATTCTCACCGACACGGTGAAACGTGTCGCTCTCACGGCCGTGAATCCCGAACTCAACACACGCCTCGAGACGGGAAGAGAGATATGCTCGAGTTGTTACGATAAGCTCCTTCCGTCTGTGCGATCGAATTTATATATATACACACGGAAGAAAATATTTATGGAAGGTGAGAAAAAGTATTTTCCTGAAAATGTAGAGATAGAACTCTGCAAGCTTCCTCCAGAGAAATTGCATAAAATGAATAAAGAAGAAAGGGAATCCTTCCCTCCGAAATTCAGTCTGCATCCGCGATTAAGAGTGCAACGAATCGAAGTTGGCGAGGCGAGAATCGGACGGATCCCCGAGACCGTGGGGATTCGAAACGAAGAGGAAAGCATGGAAAGAGGGGGAGAAACGGCACTTTAGGGCATAACGGCATCCCCACGACCCACGGTCGCCGTGTCACGGAGATGCGGTCCGCGTTTCTGTGTCGTGGTGCACAGAAGAATCGTATACGGTGTATACGGTACGGGCGAGAAAGGGCGACGAGGTGAGAAGGAGAAGGGGAGAGAGAGAGAGAGAGAGAGAGAGAGGAGGGTACACACCTCGGACAAGTGTTCCCTCGAGCACGAACTCGTTGCGTCGATGCATCGAGAGGGCAGCTGAGAAGAAGAGAGGGACCCCGATGTCCCATCGACACCAACTCTATGACTAACAAGTTTGCACTTTAGCGCATAACGGGGCATTCCGGCGTGTTTCATAGATCATGGTCCATGACCCACGGATTGCGTGGGCCGGGCTCCATAACCATTCCACGACGGCGTGGCCGCGCGCGCCGGTACCACGAGCATTAAGTTTCCACCATCTTCCCTCTTCCTCCTTCCTTCGCTACGCCTCCCCTTCTCCCTCTTTTTCTATTCCTCGTCCCGTGTATCCGGGTACTTTATTCGACTTATAAGGCGGCAAAAGTGGATTCCTCTTTTTTTTCTTCCTTTCTTTCTTTTTGTTTCAGGGAATTGTAATTCGATGATGAAGATGAAGATACGTACAAATTTACGTTTCGCTTTATTAACTTTTAGATGTTTCTAGAAATCACTAGATTGTTTCCAAGTAGGGTGTCTAGGGATTTTTAAGAATCCTAATATTCTAGGTTTCTTAAAAATTAATTTTTTTTTTAAAGAATTGTAATTCGATGATGAAGATGAAAATACGTACAAACTTGGAAATTTGGATAGTTTAGTAAGACGATTAATAAAGATCGATAGATAATGCTATATTTTCGTTTTATTATCTTTTAGATGTTTTTAGAAACCATTAGATCACTTCCAAGTAAAATATCTAGGGATTTTTAAAAAATCTAATATTCTAATTTTCTTAAAAATTAATTTTTTTTAAAAAATTGTAATTCGATGATGAAGATGAAAATAAATACAAATTTGAAAATTTGAAAATTTGGATAGTTTAGTAAGACGATTAATAAAAATCGATAGATATATTTTCGTTTTATTAACTTTTAGATGTTTCTAGAAATCACTAGATCATTTCCAAGGTCTAGGGATTTTTAAAAAATCTAATATTCTAAGTTTCTTAAAAATTAATTTTTTTTTTTTAAAATTATAATTCGATGATGAAGATGAAGATAAATACAAATTTGGAAATTTGAAAATTTGGATAGTTTAGTAACACGATTATAAAGATTGATAATGCCATATTATTAATTTCGTTCTATTAACTTTTAAAAATTTTTAAGGATCGTTTTCAAGTAGGATCTCTAGGGATTTTTAAGAATCGTAATATTCTAAGCTTCTTTAAAAATTAATTTTTTTTTAAAGAATTATAATTCGATGATGAAGATGAAGATACATACAAATTTGGAAATTTAGAAAAAAATCCGGATAGTTCAATAAGACGATTAATAAAGATCGATTGATAGGCATATTATAGTTTCACTTTATCAACTTTTAGAAATTTCCCAAACAGAGTGTCTAGGGACTTTTAAGAAACATAATATTTTAGGTTTCTTAAAAATTAATTTTTTTTTTAAAATTGTGATTTTAATTCGATGATGAAGATGAAGATAAATACAAATTTGGAAATTTGGATAGTTTAGTAATTGATAATGCCATATTACAGTTTCGTTTTATCAACTTTTAGAAATTTCCCAAATAGAGTAGTGTCTAGGGACTTTTAAGAAACGTAATATTCTAGATCTGTTTAGAAAATATTTAAAATTGCAGTAATCGATATTAGATAATTTTATGGGATATTTTTTCGATATTATTGCAAAGATTATTGCAAACAAGCTCGAGTTACCAGATAGTTTTGCGCGATAGTGTGTATCGGATTTACTTCGGTGCTTTTGATCATAGGATAATCACGCTAACGGATTATCGAATACGGGGGAGGGGGGATTGGGATTTTTCTTAAACTTGATCGCTGATCGTGTGTTGCCATGGAATATCCATCTCTCTTTCTTCCTTTCTCTCCGTTTTCTTGAATTTAGGACAGTGCTCGAAGCTTCTGTCCCACATCTTCTTTCTTGAAGTTACCCGTGGGAAGTAGGGTTAAGTTTGCGGAATGATGGACGGTTGTATAGCGACTTGATTGAGACTTATGACACGAGATATATGTATGTATCCTTTATATATCCTTCGTTCACAAATATCCTGAGATATTATCCAAGCAATTTCATCGTACAGACGCCCGTTCAACAAAATAAAAAAGAACGCGAAATTCTTAATTTATTGTCGAGAGAAGAAGATTTATATTAACACAATTTCCCCGAGTAATTTCAGCAAAACTGACATCAATCACAAAATAAATAAGAAATGTAAAATATGTTTTTCTGAAGATTCTTCAAATATACTTCACTAATATCGAGATATTAACGCAAGAATATTTTCTGTGCTATCAATTCGGGTATCCAATAATCATCGACGAAATACTGAAGAAGAATTTACAAAAATATTTAACCCTTCACTATCGAGATATTAACATAAAAATATTTTTTGTATTATCAACTCGGGTATCCAATAATCATCGACGAAATAGAAGAAGAAGAATTCATAAAAATGTTTGACCCTTCACTATCGAGATATTAACGTAAATATTAAAAAATATTTTTTATATCATCAACTCGGGTATTCAATAATCATCGACGAAATCCAGAAAAAAATCTTGAATTTTCTAGAAAATTCTCAAATACTCAACCCTTCGCTTCACTATCGAGACATTCACTCTCTATCGATACAAGAATACCTCAAATTAATATTTAAGATTAATACGAGAAAAATGCTAAAATACTTTAAAAAAAAAAAAAAAAAAAAGAAAAAACAAAATATCTTTTAAAGGATTCGCAAAAACCTTCTTAACTTAACCTTTCATCTCCACCAGAGACCATTCACTCTCCATCGATACGAGAATATTATCTCGATTGATCGTTTTTTCACTACCGATCGATTCGCGTATCCGATCATCGTCCGACGAAATAAAGAAACATCTTAAAATAGTTTTCCAAGGGTCGAGGTTATCGTCGCGCGTGTCAGCAACGCGGTTGCGTTTCCCTCGAAATTTATTCCCGGCCGAAGAATGCCATAAATCGTCGATCCCCGTCGCGATTGCCCAGTTCTCTCAATAAGTAACCGGTAACGTCACACAGGAAGGCGTACATCAGGAAATCACCTCGCCACGGTAAGGTCGTTGTGTAAGTAAGAGGCTGAGGTCAGGATGCCAACGCTACCGAGCCACGGCCTCGCGCGTCTCGGATCTCACAATACGCCATACACGCCGTGTAAACGAACTTTGACGAACACCTTGCGTCAATCGACGAATCGTCGAATCCATTCCGTTTCTCGAGAAGATTAATCTGGACAACGATCGACATTGGTCAAAATTCTCGTTTAATTGTTTCGGCTTCGGTCGAATATCGAAATATCGCGTGCGAATACGAAGAGAAATTGTAAACGCGTATTTGTTCGATCGCAGAATTTTACCAAAGCGTGCGCCAACTAGTGGCGACATAATGAGCGGAAGTGGTGCCATCTATCTTCTCGATTATAAATTTAACTTGTCCATTAGAAAGGTTGGGTAGCAGGTGACGGTCACATAACCTCGCTGTGCTTCGCGTTTGCGAATAATATAAAATATTACACGATATCCAGTTAACAATCACTTTTGTGTCCTCGTCTACACTTTTCTTAAACTGAAAACCCGTTCGTGAAACATCGATCCCACGATTTCTCAAAACAACGTCAAAGCCAATGATTTATATAACGAGGTTATAAAATATAAAATCAAAAATTTGAGAATCATTTGACATTAAGTATGCGACATATCCCTCGTTCATCGAAGCCCTCGAGTAAAATTATCGTTTAAACGACCAGAAACGTTCAATATGAACGATAACTCATCGTTGTTGACGCTGTCGAAATATCATAAAATCAAGCCGATAAATCAGAGAATATCCGCTACGCTACACGCATAATCCATCCATCGTTTTCTTGGAAGAAAGGAAAAAAGAACGTAATTCATCCAATCACCGTCGAAGGCAAACAAATTATCCACTCCACTTTCTCCAATTCTAGAATCGAGAGCTTATAAATGCCTGTGGGATGGGCGAGGCGATGATTATGGGCCCAAGATTAATCGACTAGCGATATTATCTCGATTATCTCGAGATCTAAATGGACCAACGTTATCAACGTTATCGCCGCCTCGATCGATCTAGTCGAATCTAGCTCGATATCTTTTCAGAATCTTAATTAACACCTTGCCACAAGATATATATCGATTGATCGACGATGCTCGAAATATTTTATACTTTGTATTTCATATTTATCTTGATTTGAAAAGTCTTGGCTTATTTCTCGATTCTCTTACGTCTAACCTATTTTATCGCGAAAATTTTTTCCACGATACATTATCTATTCAATTAGAATTTTAAAAAACGAGTATTTATTCGTACGAATTTTCTTCCATGAAATTACGACCGCTCTCGTAACTTTTTTTTTATAACATTAAATAACAATTCACAGAAGATATTTCAATATTTCTGTTTGACCATGTTATTTATATATATATATAAAGAAAAAGCGTAACAATTCACAGAAGAAATATTTCGATATTCAAATTTATATAATAATTAAAATTATCAAAAAGGAAAAAAAAGAGCTCTTTAAAAAGCACGCTGGGCCAAGTTTGAGGCATCGTCATGTTCCGATTATCGTAAAAGAATTCGAGGCGATCGGAATAATGGGAAGCGTATATTGAACGACACGCATTAAATCAATTTCGAACACGAGAAGATCGAGGCGGTCTGTAATAAGGTGTCAAGTTTAAACCCTCATTACCATCGCCCGTGGCATCGATATCGATGCTTCTTACATGATTGATACATCGTGCGGGCAGTTGCACCTTAAGGGCAAACTTGGGAGATGCGTTTTCAATTCGATCGAACTTTATTATACAGAAGCGATGACGTGATCTTTCAAATCTACTTTATTGATTTTGTTAATTATTATTAATAAATATACACCAGAATCTAGAACGAATTTTATGAAAGTATCGTGACGATCAAACACTCCAAGAATGTAAAATTATTTACAGAATATTTTCTTCCTTTTATTTTAATCTACGTAATATATGGATATATTTCAGAGATCAAAATAGAATCGAATCTATTTTATTAATTTTATCGAATTTACTATTTTATCGAATTTTATGAAAGGTGAGGAAGTAGTTTTGAAGAATTTTTAATATTTGTTAAGAAGACGAGGAAAGAATACTTTCTTCCTTTTATTTTAATCTATGTAACCTATTTTAACCCATATGGAGATATTCGTTTCAGTGATCAAAATGGAATCGAATCTATTTTATTAATTTTATCGAATCTATTACGAATTTTATGAAAGGTGAGGAAGTAGTTTCGAAGAATTTTTAATATTTGCTAAGAAGACGATGAAAGAATATTTTCTCTCTTTTATTTTAATTTATGTAACCTATTTTAACCTATGTGGATATTCTTTTATTTTATTAATTTTATCGAATCTACTACGAATTTTATGAAAGGTGAGAAAGTAGTTTCGAAGAATTTTTAATATTTGCTTTAAGAAGACGATGAAAGAATATTTTCCCCCTTTTATTTTAATCTATGAAACCTATTTTAAGCTATATGGATATTTATTTATTTTATTAATTTTATCGAATCTACTACGAATTTTATGAAAGGTGAAGAAGTAATTTCGAATAATTTTTAATATTTGCTTTAAGAAGACGATGAAAGAATATTTTCCCCCCTTTTATTTTAATATATGTAACCTATTTTAACCTATGCGGATATTTATTTATTTTATTAATTTTATCGAATCTACTACGAATTTTAATGAAAGGTGAGGAAGTAGTTTCGAGGAATTTTTAATACTTGCTAAGATGAAAGAAATATTCTTTACTTTCTCTCTTTTATTTTAACCTGTGTAATTTATTTTAACCTATGTGGACATATTCATTTATTTTATTAATTTTATCGAATCTACTACAAATTTTATGAAAGGTGAGAAAGTAGTTTCGAAGAATTTTTAATATTTGCTATGAAGACGATGAAAGAATATATTTTCTCCCTTTTACTTTAACCTGTCTAATCTATTCTAACCTATATGAACGTATTCATTTCAATGTTCAAAATGGAATCGAATCTATTTTATTAATTTTATCGAATCTACTACGAATTTTATGAAAGTATCACACTCCAACAGTTTGAGCTCGCGTGAGAAAGTAATGTCAAAGTTTGCAATGTTATTAAAACGAAAGATTGACTGACTTGACTTAATTTTATAAAATACATTTGAAAGATGTTTCACAAAAATTTGATATTAATCCATTCTGAACGAACTACTAATATCCTCTAACTACTTTTTAAAATCTAAAATCTACGCGTTTGAAAGTTTCTTCTTCTTTTAATCCTTCGTTCAATCAACAACAATTCAACTTGGATAAATCCCTAAAATAATTCCTTTCGATTTTCCAAAGAACGAGTAAATTTTCAACGGTACGTAAAAGAAGAATATCAATTCGATCGCGTAACGAGAGAGAGAGAAAAATAAAGAGAAGCGTGGAAGTTGAAAAACGATCGACGCTCGGGCATCGTTTCTACAATCGTTGGCACGCAACGAAGAGGAGGAGGAGGAGGAGGCACGGTCCGTGACCGTGCAATTTCAGCTTAGGAATCGAGATTATGGGGTTAAAACGGATGCACCGCGAAGGTGTTGTGTTCCGATAGAGAGGGAATCGTTAGCCTAATCAACGACTGTGAATCGATTCCGCGGCATGCGTGCGCCAGAAAACCGATACTCGGTCGGTAAAAAGAAAAAAAAAAAGAAGAAGAAGAAATCGTGCTCGAAAGCGGAGCCACGGGATGGGTGGAAAGGATAAGAAGCGAGGAAACAAAGTTCGTAAACACATCGGCAACCGAGGCTTAATAAGCGGCTCGCTTCGTATTATGGATGATCTCTTTATTGACCGCCATAAATCAGAGTTAAGAGCGGGCATTACCCACCGCCACCACCACTACTTTATCGACCGGGTTGTGAGCGTCGAGAAAGAGAGTGATAAAGCGGGAGAGGAGGGGAGGGGTCAAACGTTCATCGTCAAAGACACCTTTCTTGACAGGGAACAGATGTAATAATAGGTGGAAATGATACGGGAATGATCGTAAAGCAAGGTATTTAACCGCGATATGAACCGCGCCCGGATCTTTTACCGTGTTCTATTAAAGTATCGTAACATTTCAATAACGATAATTTATATATATATATATATTTGTAACGTGTGATTATAGATTTTTACGGAAGTGTCGTAACAATTGCACCCGAAGACCTTTCGAGAAGAGGAAGTATATATAATAGTTTCGAAGGATTTCTAATACTAGAGAAGATAAAGAATACTTTTTCTCCCTTCTTTTAACTTTTGATACATTATATTCGTTTATTTCGAAGTTTGTTGAAACGTTATTAAGATAAATTGATCGACATTATAAAAGATGTAGAAAAATTTGATTGATTCGTTTTGGAAATTTATATTATATAAGGTTAATTTAGATAATTATTTATTGAAATATTGGAATAACATTTATTCGTGTCTATATTATAGTCGATCGTACACAATTATTTGCAATTGTTATTATCGCATCGAACGACAAATTGTCTTTAAACTTTACCTCGACATCGGTGTGATGATTACGCGCAATGAAGTAAATCTCGAAACGAATGTTGCATGATCCTCGATCGTGTCGAGGAGAAAGAAGCATTTCGAGCATATGGACAACAAGAGAGTTAAATTTACAGCGCAAGAGGATGATAAGAGGAGACGTGAAAGGGAGGATCATCCATAAGAGGATAGCGCGAGATATCGTTGTTGGCGAGGGCCAAAAATAGCAAATGGGGGAATCGCGTTAAGAAGATTTCTTCTGAGCGAAGAAAGAAGGGAGAATTTTTCGATTAAAACGTGAGAAATATTCGTTCCCTTGAGGGAGGAATCAGCATCCATTACGAGGAGCCGAAAGAACGAGGGATGACGTATCAAAATGCGCATCCTCCATTTTTTTCCATGAAAGAAACGTTCCGCCGTCGTGGATCGCGTTAAGAGATCTCGTATATGTTTCGTATAACAAGTCGCCGCAAGTTGAAAGAAATTTTTATTTGCCGCGTTTAATCCTCGAGAGACGGGTCAAGATTTGGAAATTTATCAGAATTACTACTTCGCACATATTTGGTTGAATAATAAATTATACCTGGCTTTTATAAAAAAAAAAAGTAGATTTATATCACATACAACTTCACCGCCTATTTCTCCACTTCAGCTCTTTCTGAGAGAAACTAAACCAAACTGAAACCATCTATTATCCTTGCCATCTCTCCTATCGATCAAAACTATCCTCCAAACAATCTTCCAAACCAACGTTTTCGAGACAAATCGCGAAAGACAAAAAAGAAAGAGCGAAAAGGAAAAATTGCTCGTCTCTTTCATTTCGAAAAACCGCGAAGAAATCGAGGAGAGAAGAGGAGAGGAGGCGGAGAGATTCGTCGCAAGTTTATCAGTGAAGCGTAAAGCTCGAAACGGGTATCCTATCGACGGATGCAACCAGGAATCCAGATAGTCATGGCGCGATGCATACGCGCTCGCTCGCGTCGGGTTGAAGATGGTCGGGTTCTGGTCCGAGGTTGCGGTGTGTTCAGGGGTGTCCTTGAAGCGGGCGGGGTCGTCACTCGAGGGCCGCGGGTAAACGACCATCCACTCGGGATCCGCGTGTGCGTCGGATCCTACACCGCTACTACTCGACTTTCTACGTATACAGTGACGTTTCTTCTCCTCCTCCTGCTGCTGCTGCTTCGCCCAACAGGCTCCTCCTCGTCCGTCTCTCTTCTTCCAGAGAGCAGCTGCACTCGAACCGTGTGGAACGAGAGAGGCTACTGCCTCCGCTTCTTGCTTTACAAGTGTTATGAAATGGCGATCCACCCTCCTCCTCCTCCTCCTTCTTCGTCTTCCTCTCGCGATACCCAATTTATAGGTTTAATTATCGCGTTCTTATTATGCGAGTACGATTAATTTTCGATTCGACGAGTTACAAGAGCTTGGAACGAGAGTTTATAATGTATCATCGGAAGAAGTTACGATCTTCGAATGTATATAGGGATACAGCAAGAGACGATTATCCCGTGGCGTTAAAATTGCACTACCGTTTCAATAAACTCTAAGACAATTATCTTATGTCGAGAGTTGGATATTTATATAGAAAAAGTAAGTTGAGACTTAAAAAGTCTCGAGTTAAATTCGAATTGCCTCGAGCGTTTCACTTACTGTCAGGATAACAGTGATCCGATATTACAAATCGATTTTCGTAATAATCTCCGGATTACAATTATTTTCAATTTATCATCATCGTTTTTAATTATCGAGATAACTTACCATCAACTAGCTTTACTCAAATAACTTCAAGTAATTAAATTTTCCCTACTAAATCACTCGATCTCTATGTACAACTATCTATATATATACACGAGTTTTCTCCCAACCGTGACCACTCTCGAAAAAGAAGAAAAACTCCTTTCCACCTCTGCTACGCCAATTTCCACAATTTACCTGGTCACTGGTTACGGAGGGGAGGCGAAGGTTCAACGTACCTAACGCGGTTAGATAGAGACGCATCGCGGCTCTTGATAAATGCGGGATATGACGAGGCGCGCGTACATCTCTCTTCCTTCGCTCTGTGAGGGGAGGGAGAATAGTTCGAGAAAAGCGCGAGTCCGTCGAGGGGTGAATGTGAAACGCTTAGAAAACGATGCGGTGGGCCTGTAATGAGCCAAATCCATTACGAGGCAACGCGTCTTTGAGAAAGAACTTCTTCTCGCCTCCCCTTCGAGGAGGAGGCGCGACGAAAGAGGATAACCATGCCGCGCACGTATCCCCCCTCCCCGGTAACAACCACCTCTAGCGCCAATAGCACCGGTTTCCCCTAGCACAATTCCAATTATAGATCGTAAGTGTGTTCCACGACGAGTGGTCGTCGTCGTTGTTCCCATCCCTGATCGATATATCTCTTCACCCACGTCGCTTCCTGATTCCCGGTAATGAAGTTAATTATATGCAGGGGAGGAATGCGCGAATTGGAAATTTGCGGCTTTGGATTGGAGGAAGGGGAGGGGATTGGTAATAATAAAGAGTAAGAGATGCGGTTGCCTCGAAATCAAGATAACACGTTTTATGGGAAAAATATATCTTTTTGTAGTGGAATTTATATTTTGTATGAGGAAAAGAAAAAAGGAGAATGGATGTATTCCTGATGCGTTCATCTTTCGAAGAATGCATCGAACGCGTCTATAAAAATGATGGATACTTGTAGACGCCGATTCGGATGACTAAGAATCGTATGGTTTTCCAGAAAGAATTAATAAAAATTTATCAACACAAATATATTAAAAAAGGACGATTCTATGCAACGAATTCCTGATGCATCATCTTTCAAAGAATGCATCGCGATAAGAATAACGATCGAAAATCAAGAGAATATCGATGCCTAGATCGACATCGATTTGGATGACTAAGAATCGGTTTTCCAGGAAGATTTAATAAAAATTTATCAACACAAATATGTTGAAAAAGGATAATTCTATGCAACAAATTCCTGATGCATCATTTTTCGAAGAATGCATCGCGATAAGAATAACGATCGAAAATCAAAAGAACATCCCTAGATCGACGCCGATTTGGATGACTAAGAATCGTACGATTTTCCAGGAAAATTTAATAAAAATTTATCAACACAAATATGTTGAAAAAAAACAATTCTATGCAACGAATTCCTAATGCATTATCTTTTGAAGAATGCATTCAACGCATCGCGATAAGAATAACGATCGAAAATCAAGAGAATATTCCTAGATCGACGTGGATTTGGATGACTAAGAACCGTACAGTTTTCCAGAATCTGTATAACTAAGAATCGTAGGATTTTCCAGGAAGATTTAATAATTAATAAAAATTTATTAACACAAATATGTTGAAAAAGATCCTATGCAACGAATTCCTGATGCATCATCTTTCGAAGAACGCATTGGAATAAGAATAAAGATCGAAAACCCAGAGAATATCCTTACAATCGACACCGATTTTGATGACTAGGATTCGTACGGTTTTCCAGAAAGAATTAAGATAAATAAAAATTTATCAACACAAATATATTGAAAAAGGATAATTCTATGCAAGGAAATATCCCTAGATCTCACGAGGCTCCCGATCGAAGATAGCCGAAGAAGTGTACGATTTTCCAGAAAGGTTGGAGCGTACGCGTATCGAGCAAAAAAAAAAGAAAAAGAAGCAGAGATAGGGATCGTCGATCGAATTCCACGAAGAAACCGGCCGCCACCGATAAATCGAATGGAGGACTGCTACTACTATGAGGGAACGTCTCTCTTTCTTTCTTTCTCTTTCCTTTCTTTTCCCTTCTTCTTTTTTTCCCCCGTCACGACATAAATCGCGGATCCTCCGGTGAATATCGACACCGATTTCACGACTATCACGTATGACGTGGCTGACGTGGCGTCCTACGTCGCTACAATTAAACCGGCCGGCAAGGTATCCGCAAGGTCGCCACCAAACACCGGATATACACACAGGTGCACCGGCACAGGTACGCCGTGTACGTGTGCGTGCGTGGAAACGGGTGGTGGAGGATGGCACGAGAGGTGCAACAGCCTTTGGAGGAGAGGAGGGGTGGCCAGTGGCGCCACGCAATTGTCAATTAACATTTTTACCGCCGTGTAAGAAAACACGAAGTTACGTGCCAGTATACGTGGCCACCGCACACGAGCCACACGATGAGCTGGCTCGACAGGGTTCCACGGATCCCGGCCGCGAAGAGAAACGAGACTCGCCACCGCTCGAGTAACCTCTAAAGAAAGAGAGAGAGAAGAATACGTTTCGTTACGATTATGGGCGCAATGGATCGCTAATCGTAGTACTATGAATTTGTGCTGCTCGTAGAGATTGCGAGAAGAGAGTATCGTTTTCCGTGGGAAAACGGGGAAATTATGAGAATTTTGCCCGTTCGTCGTATTTCCAATGATATTTTTGGAAATTTCGTGGACAAAAATAAACCAAGTGTATCGAAAGCTTGGTACAGTAACAGTTTCCATGAAAGGGATCTAGGTATTCAGATACCGGTGGAAATAGGCCTATATTTCCAGATTACTCGTTCTTTATTACACCGAACGACGCTCTTATACTCGTAATATCACGTTGCGAGAAACCGCGATAGCTTCGAATATTACATTTAATAAGCTGGTATCAGGCTTCGGGTCTCGATTACACGATGAAATTTATCGATCCTGTTCTTTTCTTTGCTCTCTCCCTCTCCCTCTCTCTCTCCTTTCTAACGGTAACCGAGAAAAGAAGAATCGTCGAAACGAAAGCTTTTCTCCTTCGAAAATTCGAATTCGAACCTCGACGATCCCTTCACTCATAAAACTCGAGGGAGAGATTGGAGGACGGAGCATATTGGATTCGAGCAAAGCAACGACCGAAAAACTTAAAGCGAGCCGAATACCCGAGAGGCCAATATCCTCGTCGTAAAACAAGACGCGAGATCGATCTCTCGGGGCGTAATCTACGACCAACATCGGTACGATCCTGAAAAGGAAAAGCGAGGCAAAAGGGCTCGACCATCAGTTGCACTCGTCAAACGATACCCTCCACCAAGTTTTACGAGATGCAAATGTCGGCCACTCGAACGGCCCAGTCAACCGCACCATCAACTTGGCCACCACCCCGTCTCTCTTTTCATCTTCGCCTGGGACCTCGAGCATTGGAAGCAAACCGCAGAGTTCCAAAATTACGGATCTCCGTCGATCCTCGACTCGCCGCCAAACTAGTTGACGACCATTGTCCACGCTCGTCACAATGGAGCGCGAGAGGATCGCGAGGTGATCTGAACGCCGGCCTACCTGCACAGGCGAGATCTTTCGATCTTTCCACGGTGGACGGCCGCGGAACGGAAACGTAAACGGACAGAGAGGGGGATGAGAAGGGTTTTAAGAAGGGGTTTTCTTTTCTTTTTTTTCGATCCAAGAACCGGTACTTCGAATTGCGAGCACGTAAATAATTAATGCGAGAATCGAAGGAATGCTCGAGACGAGCAAGAACTTGGTTATCGAACCACATTTTTTTTTATTTTCTCCGCCATCTAAATTTTAAATCGGAACTACGAAATTTTCGATTAATCAGAGAATCGAAGGAAGAACTTGATTATCGAACCAGATTTTTATTTTGAATCGTAACTATGAAATTTTCGATTAATCAGAGAATCGAAGGAAGAACTTGATTATCGAACCAGATTTTTATTTTGAATCTAACTATGAAATTTTCGATTAATCAGAGAATTGAAGGAAGAACTTGATTATTTTCTACATTATCTAATTTTAAATTGTAACTACGAAAAATCGAAGGAAGAACTTGATTATTGAATCAGATTTTTATTTTCTATATCTAAATTTTGAATCGTAACTATGAAATTAATTTTCGATTAATGAAAGAATCGAAAGAAGAATTTGACTATCGAACCAGATTTTTATTTTCTACATTTTGAATCGTAACTATGAAATTTTCGATTAATCAAAAAATTGAAGGAAGAACTTGACTATCCAGATTTTTATTTTCTGTATTATTTAATTTTTAAATCGTAACTACGAAAAATCGAAGGAAGAACTTAACTATCGAAGATTTTCTATATTATCTAAATTTTAAATCGTAACTACGAAATTTTCGATTAATGAGAGAATCGAAGAAAGAACTTGATTACCAAGTCAAACTTTTATTTTCTATATTTTGAATCATAACTATTTTCGATAATAAGAGAATTGAAGGAAGAACTTGACTATCCAGATTCTTATTTTCTATATTATTTAAATTTTAAATCGTAACTACGAAAAATCGAAAGAAGAATTTGACTATCGAACTAGATTTTTATTTTCTACATTGTCTAAATCGTAACGAAATTTTCGATTAATGAAAGAATCGAAAGAATTTGACTATCGAACCAGATTTTTATTTTTTACATTATTTAAATTTTAAATCGAAGGAAGAACTTGACTATCGAACCAAATTTTTATTTTCTACATTTTGAATCGTAATTATGAAATTTTCGATTAATGTGAGAATCGAAGAACATGATTTTTATTTTCTTATCGCGGATATAATTTTTATATAAATTTAAATACTATCTAAATTTTCAACAATCTAGATGGAAATAGAAATTATTATTATTTAATGAAAAATACGATATATATATATATATATATATCGATTTGTACTCAACCGTACAAAGTGGGGAGAAGGAAGGACTAAAAAAAGTAAAAGTTACGTTGAAGATTGACGATACCCTATTAAATCCAAGCAAGTCTGATGTAATTAAAGGGAAAATGTTGGCAATTTCTTGCGTCGTTTCTTTTTTGCGATACGTACAAGTAGTACAAGTGTGCAACTTTGTAACTACACCTTTTAACACCTTGTTATTTGAGGCCGATTTTACTCCAGAGAGCAACATCTCGACCGCCTATTTTAATGAAACAACTTTTTTCGCCTTTTATTTCCATCCGTTTTGTATCTCGTTTTAAAAACACGTTCACCACGCGTTATATACGCTATGAGAAATTTCTCATACGTTTGACCGCTAACACGCACCTTAAGACGTACCATTATCAGTTTTCGATGCTCGACCAGTTACACATACCGATGGAACTACCGTCTAATATGCGATTCCATGAATTCAGAACACGACTTCATACGGTGTTCATTTAACCTTAACCATCGTAAAACAGGCTATTTTTCTTCCTCCACGGTTTTATACGTAACCACGTAATAGTTAATGTTAATTTAAGAATGCTTCTTCTCTTCTCGTCCTTTACGACTACATAGAAGAAAAAAAAATGATGGAAATCCCTAAACGAATAAAGAGAAGATCAAATATATCTATTGTTAAATACACTGTTAGACAATTAGAGGGATCATCTAATCAAATAATTTTACGAGGATGAATTGTTAAAAATAGATATTTGACAATTAAATTTTCCAAAAAAATAAATAAAAAAGAATTTAATTTTTCTGAAGAAATGGAACGTTGTTTCAAATATCGGTAAATTTATTAATTAACAATTCATAAATAAATTGTTATCAGCGTAATATGTATCCGTAGAGGCGTAATTCATAACTTAAATTAATAGCAATCCATTGACAGGATCGAAATCTCTACGGTGCAATTAATAATACGAGCCGAGACCACCTATACGGTGACCAAAGTTATACACAGAACGAACCCTTTGAGGCGGAAATTCCCCGTTATAGCTCTTCTGGGAGCCATTAAAACTTTGCTCACATAACAAACGGCGGTGCGAGAGGTAATATCGCCTAACGAGAACATATGATAATGTGCATACGTTTCCTTGGAACGAATTCAAACAAACGTGAAAAATTCGAGAAAAAAATTTGGCGAAACGAAAATCGAGAGGAGAAAAAAAAATAAAAATAAATTCTAACGTGATTCGAAGATTCTTACTTTCGAGAGATTCGATAATATCGGGAAACAACGCGGTTAAAAAGCTAACATTTTCGCAGAAACGTGGTGAATAAACACAGAAAGTCCACGGTTAATTCTCGACCGAGTATTTATACAGGAGAAACATAACAGTTACTAAGCTGAAGTATGTGCAGAAACTGTAAAAACTGTGAACGACAAGTTACAATGTCGTTTCTTAGCAGTTTCTTAGAGTTTATTATTAGCTTGCTTAGTTATTACGTTTGAACGTTTGACGAAAATGTAATAATTTCTATTTTCTGTTTTAAACTTAATTAAATCTTATAGAAATAAATGTATTCAAAAATTTATCGCGAGAAATATAATTATCCGGTACGCGAATATTTTATCAAAAAGAAACGTATATGTTATACGTTTATTTTTAATATATAATTTTTGTAATTATTATCAAATTGGTTTTATTTTTAATTATGAATAATTAAAATCACTCACCCTATCTTGTTGATCAGTTTCCCATGAACGTGAAGATAAGATGTGACAAATCGTTTATTCACCTGAAACAAAATCCACAATTTATGTTAAAATAATGAGAATATAAATAATTATTGGGAAAAAAATATATTTAGAAATATAATATTTGAACTATATAATTTGTTTTTTATTTAATTAAACAACAATGGAAAATTGAAATAAAAAAGAAAAATAATTATGTTTATTCTTTTTTTACCTCGACACTGCTTAATTGTGCCAATTCTTCTAAATCACTATGAGATAATCTCGCTTCATTGGCAGTGGCTGCAGTAGTTGTACGACGAACTCGTCTTCCACCAGGATGAACCCAAATTTCTCTCCTTAGTCCTCCACCAATACTATTCGCTCCTTCTTTCTCTTTCATTCTGGCCCGTTCTTTCCATTCTCTCTCCTCTTTCCTTTTCCGTTCCGTTGATTCATACTGTTAAAATACGTTAAAATTGAATTCTAAATGTAGTTACATAATTAAGAACAGCATAGTGCATAGCGTAAATGAGAGTTCATTGTATACTCGGGAATCCCATCATCAAGTATTTATATCCTATTATATCTAAATTCTCTCAAATACTAATGAAAGATACAAGCATCATACACATAAAGCATAATGGGATCCATTGAATGTTTGTACCTTTCTTTTACTACAACTATTTAAAAAATATGCATGCTAGTATCATTTTGCGAAACAGTGCTAATAACTAATAGAAATGGTGCGTTGATTTATAGAAAATAATTTAGCCAAATGCAATGGATCGAATAATATTCAAACTATATATTTCTATTATTCATAAACACTACCACTTCAAATTACTAATTACGCTATCTGTTTTATTTATAAGCATAGAATGATTTGCTTTTAATTATAATTGTGCGAGAAATACTGACTTCTATACATTGAATTATTAATAATTGAAAGCGTGCGAGAAGGCATAATGATGCATAAAGAAAATGCACGTAAAACAAAAGTATATTATATCAATGCACGTAAAACAAAAATTATAGATTATATTAGATTGCTCGAAGATAAAGAGAACTACTTCAAGCTTTAATTAAGATAATAACCGGTACTTAGAGATATCACACCAAGTATCGAAATTTACTTACATAATGTAGATACTGGCAGCAAAACAAAATCAAAATATTATTAACGTTAGTATTAATACAAACATATAAGTAAGATATTTGAACATTTATCCTACCTTTTTTCTATTTTCGTCAAAAAGTGCTATTAAACTCTCTCGCGCAGAATGGAAAGGATTAGATGCCATAAGGGATCGCATATAATAATATACCGCATCTAATTTCCGTCTCTAAAATTTAAAGTATAATTAAAATAAAATAAAAAAAATTAAAAAAATATATATATATATATATATTTTCTTATTTATTCGTTTGTAATATAAAAATACATACAGCGTAATGTGCTAACAATGCAAGCTGATTGTAAGGCCTTCCATTCTTTGGATTAAGTTGTTGTGCTTTTAAATACCATCTAAAAAAAAAATAGAAAGAAACTTTGGAAAAAAACATGCTATTTTTACAAAATATGATACTATTAACAGTACGTTTATTTACACTTACTGTCTAGATTTTCCATAATTATTTGTTTCATTTGCTTGTTCTCTATATCGCGCCAAATCACCCAAAAATAGATATATTTTTTGCGCACTTACTAAGGCTAAGCCTAAGATCCCAAGACCCTTAGGCAAAGTTGACGATGCAAGAAATGTATCCAATTTAAATTCATATTTGGTTTCAAGGACAGTCAATAAACTCTCTAAATATACAGTACCATCGTCAATAATTTGTAACATTATTTTTTTATAATGTTCTCGCCCTTCAGAACTTTCCTTAGGCATGCCTTTTCGTAGCATTTCAATCATATTATAAAAAAGTATTTTCCAAAAATGTTGTTCAACATTCTCAGCTTGGCAAAATTTAATATCAGTCTCGAGCAAAGTTTTTAAACTTTCTTGTAGAAAGTGTCTTATATATAAAACCCTCTCCCAATTTGATGTAAAACCACCGGAACTTAATATCCATTGCAATTCTAAATCAGCACGTTCTATATCCAAAAGTAAATAAGGATTTTTTGCTAATCGAAAACTGTTGAATGAAGAATTACAAATTATTATTAATATAATTATTTTTATTCATAATTTATAAAATATTCACATACCTATCAGAATAAGGATCATACCACGAAGGTCTTATATTTCCAAATTGGTCATTTGTCATATATGGTGGTGGTACACCATCTAAGTGTGCTCCCTGAAAACTATGATGAGTAGAAGTAATACCTCCATGGGATTGAAACACTGGTATAGTCGAACCTTGAGATATTGTTTCAGTTTCTCTAAAAGTAAAGCAAACGGATCAATTAATTTTGTTAACATTAACAAATAGTTCAATTCAAATATTATAAAAAAATATTTTTTAATATATTTATACCTTTGTACTACTGCTCTACTACTGGGTGAAGTAATAACAATAGGTTTATTAGGATTGTTGGGATCAAACAATGTTCTTTGCTGTTGTGTTCCTTGTTGCCTCGAAACTGGATGACTAGGCGGAGATTGGCTAGTATCGGGTAACACTAAAACACCTGGTGGTTGAGAACTGGTATATCCACTAGGTGATGTTTGGTGTGTGGATAATGTATTTGACAACGAGATAGAATGAGAAGAAATATTAGGTGTTTGTCGCCCATCGTCAGAGTCACAAATTGACATTTTTCTACCTGTTCTCCAATTTTCATCTAAATATCGATCAGATAATCTGAAAATTATACATTAATAAAATAATAAGTTTAAAGTTTAAGATAATGTTAATATAAGTATGTTTTAAATTACATACCTATGTCTATGAAGGTCATCAAAGTTTCGATTACCACCACGATAATTTCTATCTTTACTAGATTCTCGGCTACGTTGTATAATATTGCGATGTCTTCTATGATCGTATCTCCTACTACTGCTACTATTCTTTTGATTATTATTATAGTTATCATTTTCTCTATTTTGTTGATTGTTTTGTCGATCACGACTATTAACACGAGTTTTATCTCTGCTGTTACTTCTTAAAAAAATATAAAAAAAATAAATAAATAAATAAATTTATTAGATGCAATTTTCAAATAAAGAAAAAATATAAATTTTAACGACTCTTACCTCCCACGATCTACATGTTTCTTTTCACGCTTTTTTTTTTTACGTCGACTATGATTACTTGTTGTTTCATTTCCTGATACATTAACATTTTCACGTAAACTCAATACAGATGAACTACGACTTGCACGCTCAGCTTCTAATTTTTCACTTAATTCTACTTCTTCGCTCCAATCCTATATATTACAAATATGCTTAAATATAACATATTTAAATGTAAATAATAAATGCATTTAAATAAAACGCTTACGAATGGATGTTCAGCCGATATATTTGATGTAATATTAACAATTTCATTTTTTAATGAACTGATACTTGAATTTTGTTGATCGTTTTTCTTTTCTTGTGTTATATTACGGTCAGATGTATTATTTACTCGTTGCCTTAAAAAAAAATCAAAAACAAATGATTAAAATATATTTTAAATATCAAATAATTATTTTAAACAAATCATTACGTTTGAGTACGATGTAAAGTCGCAGATGGAGATATTCCCCGACGATGATTTTCGGGTGATGTTTGACGTTTATTCACATTTGATACTGAGATAACTGGAGATGCTGATGACGGCAGCACTGAACTGTCTACTCGACTTAAACTTTCCATACTAGTGTACATAGTACTATTACTGCCACGACGATCATAAGATCTATTTTTGATAAATTAATTATTAAATTAATGTCATATATAATAATGATAAAATAAATATTAAAAATTTAATAAAATATTATATACATTTATATATATACCTTTGCATATATTCTTGACTTGGTGTATGAGATCTGGAACTTGGAGCTGAATACTGATCAGGTGTAACACACCTAAAAATGTTTGTTGAACTTTCTAAATCTTCCGGTCTAAGTCTACCTCTACCTCTAGTTCGCGATGGTGCTGTATTAGACCAGTTAGATTGTGGAGGTAATGGACCAGATGGAGGTAAATTTTGCATTGTTTGAGAATGTTGTATTGCAGGTGGGAAATTATAGTTTGATGATGCCTTTAAAAATATAATTAATACTCTTAAGATATAAAAAAACTTTATTTGAAAGATGGACAAATATTTTTTAAAATAATATTAATTTTACCTGAAATGAGACATTAATATTCCACGAATCTTCTGAAGGTGATGAACTTGGTGGTAAAGGTAAACCATTATCCAAAAGATATTTTTTCTGTAATCTGGGTGGTAAATGTTCTATTTTTATATTTTTTGGCAAACTATCTTTTGCACTACCCCATTTGCCTGATGGTGGTTTGCCTTGAAATTTTTCTGCATGTCCAGCAGGTTCTACACTACGTGTATCTCTAGTGCGATTAAAATCATTTAAATGATTCGTTGTTACAAAAAGAGGTTCTGAGCCCTAAATAAATAAATATTAGAAATTAATCACATAAAAAATTATTTATATAATACAAAATATTAACATATCACTCCAAACCTGTCTAACTTCACGAGAATTATCTTTTCTATTTCCATAACCTCTACTAGATAAAGGAGAATCAGATCGCCAACGCTCTTCATTTTCATTACCGTGACGATTTCTACGATTACCCGAATATCTTTTACCATGTTCATCTCGGTTTTTAGTTCCACTTTCACTATCTCTTCTAGTATGACCACTCGACCGATTACGTTGATTATCGCTTTTATGACTACGATTGGAATGAGAATCACGATCTTCACTATGTTCTCTCTCTTGATCCCGTTCCCAACCTCCTTGATTGGGAGATCTAAGTAGATGTAAATAATATTTTTATTCAATCTGTAATTTTTCATTAATAAAAACGAAAATATTTTTTATAGAATTCACCTATTTGTTACATCCTGTTCAGCCAATGCTTCTTTTACTTTTTTTGGTACATATAATTGTTGTTCTGGTTTTTTAATTTTTCTTCTTGAATCTCCAGGATTATTTTGAGAAGAACTTTGTGCCTGTTCAATATTTGTAATGCTTCTGTAGTTAATATTTAAATCATTCAATTTTTCTGTTACATTTTCAACTTGAGATGATGGGGGACTGTTTTGAGATTGATTAGATCTATTGAGTTGTGATTGTTTTAAGCGATGTTGGACGGAGCTTGATTTAGGTTTTTCTTGTGAGATATTTTCATTATCTAAATCATCTGTAGATCTGCCCGATTTTCGAAGAGGTCCACTTCCTGGCCTATATAAAGCTTGAGATGCTCTATTTCCTCCACCTCTCATTCCCATTGATCTGTCCTTTTCTAATTTTGAATTATCTGAAAATATAAAATTTCATATTTTTAAATTTATTCATTATGAATATTGATATATTTTAATATATTGTAAATTCATTAAAAAGTACAATTTTACAATTACTATAATAAATAAAATATATTACATTTACTTACATAAAAATTTCATTTAATTTAATTTAAAACATGTTATAAATTCAAAAATTGTATTATAAACTGATAAATACTTATTAATATAGTATTATGATTATAATCATTCTAATATCATTGTTTAAAATAAAAAAATTTTTAGAATAATAAAATTGTTAAATTTTATAATTATTATCTATAATAAACCTTAAGAAAAAAGATAAGTAATTTATATCACAAATAAATTAAGAAATAAATACAAAATAAATAAATAAATACATTCTTTTGTTATTAAATTTTATTTTATATAATAAATAAGTTAAATATGTTTGTGGCATGAGTCAAAAATTAATTTTTATTATAAAATTCATCAAAAATTAATTATGTACAACATTTACATTTTTAATAGTCTCTCTTTATATACTTAATATTTGATATATTAAATAATATAACATTTATTTGTATAGAGTAATTAAGTATTATTATTAATTAAATACAACACTCTATTAAGTATAATAACTTAATAGTGATTGTTGACACTCTTGACAGTAACTACAGTTACTATCAATCTATGAAAGTTAGAAATAAAAATTATATAATCTTTAATTATTTGAAATAAATTTATAATTTTTAGAAAAATCTAACAGAAATTATAGTGTATGCTAAATTTACTTCTTACTCTGGTAAATTTCACAACATATCACAGCATAATAATTCCCGCTGTATTTTTAGGTTAGCTTGTTTGGTGAGGTTAACTCTGTAAATGCACCCAACAAAATTGAAAGGGGCATACGTGTTTATTAACTACGTACACATAAAATATAATCATGAGATTGCAAATTAAGATACTTATATTATTCAGTGATATAATTTTTTCAGGGTACCTTGTAAAAATCCTCCCCACTTTCTGCGTCCTTTGTCGCGGTTCGCCATATTGAAGTACAATCATATCCAAACTTTTTTAAATCAGAAAATTTAAATTTATTTTTAATTATATATTCAGTTGATACAACAAGTACTAGTTAATTAATTTTATTAAATAATAAAAAATATTTCAAAATTACTTTTTTTATATTACTTGAAAATAAATCATTAAAACTCGTCTATTTAAATATTTTATTATTAGTTATGTTAAAAATATTAAACAAATACATTACTAAATTATATATAATTCCAGTTACAAAATTCAATATTATAATACATACTATATATTAAAACAACTTTTATAAAAAATTTGATTAGTTGATTAATATAAAAATAACTTCTAAAAATTGAGTATAATAAAATAAAATATTTTTAATAATATTTAATATCTATAAAAATATAAAAATTAAATATAAATTAAAACATTGGTTATAGAATAATAATGTGATGATATTCGAATAATATCATTTCCAATAATTATTAAAAAGAAAAAGTATATCTTAATGATATCCTTAAAATATAAATATACGTATATACATATCACACACACACACACACACACACACACACACACACACACACACACACACACATGCATATATATATTTATATATATACTCTTTTCAATATTATACATATAAAATGACTTGTTTTATCTTTATAAAAAATTAACTGTACATTTTGTATAAAATATATACAAAACTAATTATTTTATGAAATTACGATTAAATAAATACTACTAGGGACTATGGATCTTAGCGCCATACTATTTAAGTTTTAGTAACTTATCTATATTTCTATATAATAATGTTTTCATATTGCATATTGCATATTTTTAAAAGAAAATTATATATTTGTATTTTTTTTCAAATATTATTTTTAAAATGAAAGTAAAAAGATATTTATATAAAACTTAATATATATCTATTGAGTTTTTTTCATAGAAAAAGTGATGATATAATAAGATATAACCTTAATATATTTTAAAATATTTGTTACCGGTCAAATGTTTATCTCGTTTGTTATTATTAATCGTACATTAACAACCGCTGCAAGATGCAAACGGCGAGTTGTGGTTACAGGATTAGGAGTAGTATCTCCTCTTGGAATTGGTACACAGAATGCTTGGCAAGCTCTCATTGCTTCCAAATCAGGTATCACTAAGCTGATTAATCCAGAATATGACAAATTACCTTGCAAAGTCGGTAAGAATTTTATATATCTGACTTTTTAAATAAATTGATGATTTTATTATATTTATATATATATATATATATATATATAATTAATAATTAATAATTATTAATTCTAGGTGCATTAATACCCAAAGGAAATAATCCTAATGAATTAAACATTGATTCATATTTTACAAAAAGTGAGTTACGTACAATGTGCCCTGCTACTGCTTATGCTTTAATAGCTACTGAAGAAGCATTAAATAATGCAAATTGGAAACCAAAAGATGAAACTGATAAAAGAGATACAGGTGTAGCAGTAGGAATTGGAATGATAGATTTAATTGATGTATGTGCAACATATGAAGCTTTAAAAAAAGGATATAATAAAGTTAGTCCTTATTTTGTACCAAGAATATTACCAAATATGGCTGCAGGACAAATTAGTATTAAATATGGTTTTCGTGGTCCAAATCATTCTGTTTCAACAGCATGTGCAACTGGAGCACATGCAATTGGTATTATAATTTTTAACAAATTTGAAAAAATTGTTTATGTATTTATTGTGATTAAAATATAATATATTTAATTTACAGGTGATGCATTTCGTTTTATTCGTGGTGGAGAAACTAGTGTAATGATATGTGGTGGAGCAGAAGCATGTATTAGTCCTCTTGCTATAGCTGCATTTTGTAGACTTCGTGCATTAAGTACTAATAAAAATGATTTTCCATATGAAGCATCACGACCATTTGATAAAGATAGAGATGGATTTGTTATGGGAGAAGGTGCTGCTATATTAGTATTAGAAGAATTAAATCATGCACTTGAAAGAAAAGCTAATATTTATGCAGAAGTATTAGGATATGGTTTATCTGGTGATGCAGCACATTTAACTGCACCTAGTGAAGATGGTACTGGTGCTATATTAGCTATGGATAGAGCAATAAAAGATGCTGGCATAAAAACCATAGAAATTACTTTTATTAATGCACATGCAACTTCAACTCCTTTGGGTGATAGCATTGAATTAAAAGCTATAGAATCATTTATGGGTCATCATAGTAAAAATATAACAGTGTCTAGTACAAAAGGTGCTCATGGTCATTTGTTAGGAGCAGCAGGAAACTTAGAAGCTGTTTTTACTATTTTAGCAATAAAAGAGGGTATCATTCCTCCAACATTAAATTTACATAAATTAGACACAAAAACAAATTTAAGTTTTGCTCCTAATGTAAAGAAAAATTGGAATACAGTTTCGAGACGTGTAGCTTTAAAAAATGCTTTTGGCTTTGGAGGAACAAATGCATGCTTATGCTTTGCCCAATATAATGAATAAACTGATTACTAGAACTAGTTTGAAAAGAAGCATAATAATATACAACATAATCCAAACTAGTCATTCCTTATATATATTAATCAATATATCATCTATATATCATCTAAAGAAAATATATATGCATAATTTTACTCTTTTATAACAAAGTGTCAGTGCTTCTATTAAATGATTTTCATATAAAGCTTAAATATAATAGTTCAAATATTTTTAATACTTTTATGTAAATTTTTTCGTGTAATATATCGTGTAAAAAAAAAGCAAAATCTTTTATATAATATTATTGTACAAAAAAGCTGTAACTTGAAATAATATAGTACATAATGGAATACAATATATATTTTGTATTAATTTTTAATATTTTCCGCTCATATCATTATTACAACATTTACATTCATTTTGCAGAAAAACAAATCTAAATCTCTGCTTTCAAAAAAATAAAATCCTCTTAGAGGTATATAGTAATTTATACAATAATTATTTACTACGTGCAGATGATCGTAATTTTTTTTACAATCAATACATGCTTCCAAAAATTATTATTTAATTATATAAACACATGGAAATCAGTCTCATTTAATTCTGATCACTGATCATATTTGTGCATTAATTTAATAACTTACTTTTTTTTAAATCCAGTTTTCAGAATTAATACTTGACTATAAATTCTGATTTCGTTCATTTACAATTATATTTTCATCTACAAATGTCTTTTATTTTTATAAATTCAATTGCATAAGAAACAACAAAATTCAAGGCATAATTGTTTCTTGGTACCTCTAATTTATTAGATGTAATTCTTTGCTTACAGATAAACCATACCATATGATGTTCTTACGATGTACATCTCCAACAATATTTTATTCTGAGGAAGGTTGACATCCAATGATAATAGTTATCCGAAATACATCTATTGCACTCCTGTTTCTCTACTGGCAGTAAATCAATGTAAAAAAGAAAGATTGTATCCTATTAAGTAACCATATCTATTAGGAATTCTTAATTAGGAATGGTAAAGGGTTTATGATGACTGCATAAAATAGCAAAACGTTTTCTCAATGTTTGACGTAATTCTTGTCGTTTTTCAAGAACTTGGCACATTCGAGATTTAAATTCCAATACTTCCTCAGCTGGAATATAACTTTCTTTTTCTTCATCACCGGATAAATAAGAATCCTAAAAACAAAATTAAATTATTAAATGCGAAATAAAAACTCTCTTGAACATAACTTACTTCTAACATTTGGGTAAGTGTTAAACCTCCACCTCTTTCTTTTAACAATGAGATACTAGAACTGGAATGAACAAGTTTATCAGATGGTCGTATATCTCTTTCATGATTACAACATCCATCACTACAAGCTACTTCAGATCCTTCTGGAGTACTAGGAAGAGAAGAGCTACTAATATTATGTTCCGATGAATAACCGCAATCTTGTGATGATTGCTCGCTTGAAGAACGACTTTTTCTTTCTGAGATTGATAATTCAAAACGTTTTTTCATTTCTATCCACATATTGCATCTCTTGCTTGGCTTTCCAATCCAAGCATCTACTATTTCTTTAGTCATTGGATGTTTACAGTCTTCTAAATTATGCCAATGGTCATTTTCAATTTTTTCCGAAAGATCACACTATACATTGAATGATAGTTAAATCTTATAACGTACGTTAAAAATTATGTAGAGCATGTATTGATACATTAAATTATTACCTTACACGATTCACATGCATCAAATAATTCTTCTTCAGAAAGATTTTTAATGGGTGTACTTTTTTTAATTTGATTTGTAGAAATTTTGGTCTTTGATTCAGAAGAACTCTTTTTAATTGTAGTTTTTTGCACGTTCGATGATTTTTTTGGGAATGCTAATTGTGTTTGACTCTGTGAACGTGATATACTAGATTTTGATTTTTTTACACAATCCGGACATTTACAAGTAGGTGGTCCCTTATTTTTTGGATCTAATACTTGTAACTAAAAAAAACATAATTAATTATGTATAATTTATATATGTATATGTTTACATATACATAATGAAATATAGTATTACCTTATGTTGATCTATATTTTGTGTTGTCGGTTTTGAATCCGCACAAACACAAGATGTATCACTATTACCACTTTGTTTTTTGCTCGAACACTAATAATAATTAACTTATGTAAGAATATTAAATATATAAATTTTGAAAATTTTAATTTTCAAATAATAACATACATCACATGTATTTTCTTTTTCTTCTGTCTCATATCGTCGTTCTTTCTTCTTTTTACGTTTCAAACGTAACTTTTCTCGTCTTTGTTGTTTTGCTATCTCTTCTCTTGTTAATTCTTCATAGAGAAGTTCTAATTGAGAAATACCTTGTTTAACTTCTACAGCCATCTATAAAAAATCAAGTAATCAAATAATTTATAAGTAGCTCTATTAATATAGTTATTATCAAAATAAATAATATACTTGAAAATTTCTAGATAATGCATCTACTGCAACAGCAGCTAACACTTTGCATACAGTTTCCTCTTCTCTTAATCGTCTATGAACTCTATGTAAACGTTCAGCAACACACATTCCTAAACATGTAAGTACCTCTTCTTGAGCAATTTCCAATGTTTTTGCATGTCGTTCTCTATAATTTAAAAATTATATTTTTATTTTATTGAAAGAATAATTTATATTTTATTGAAAAATTAAAAAAATTAAATTTTATTAAAATAAAAATATAATTATATTTCTATAATAATTTCCATTTTATAATAATATTATAATTATATACCTTCCCATAAGTTCTGGTTGTGTACGGCCAATAAGATTACCCATATAAAGTGGATTTGTAGGTATATGTACATGTCTATCACGTATACAACGTCTGATTCCAGCATATAAAGAAGCAACATAACCTTTTTCTTTTTCTGGTTCAGGTTCTGTTGTTAATAAAGAAAATGCTAGCAATACCTTTGTACGACATTCACCACAAAATCTGTAATAGTAGATATAATACAAGATTTTTATAAAAAATCATAAAAATTTATGAACCTACCGATGTTTACGTAAATATGTATCCAAAGTAGCCTCAAGGGTATTACTTTCTATCAAAGCAAGTTCCAAACGACATGAATGGTCCATACAGTCCCATACTTCTTTCCATGCACTTGGAGGAGGTCTCATACGTTGAATTTCTAATGAATGTAGTACACATCTTCTTGATTTTTTATTTCTGGGTTGGCCTTCAACTAAACTATTTAATCTAGCACTGTGCATATATTAAATATAAAAAATATTAAAAATATATAGAAAAAAAATATATGTTCATGCATATTTTATTACCTATGCCCTTGTAACATCGTACAAAGCAATTGTGGTGATTCTAAAACATCATCCTTTATTGATAATAAACCTTCAGGTGTAATCACCAATGGATCTAATGCTGGGTGTCCTGATTTCATAAGAGCATAAAATAATCTTTCGACACTAAATATATAAAAAAACCAATTAATATAAGATTATAATATTATTATAATATGAATATATTTATTTATATATTATTATACCTTCTTCTGCAACCAACACAAGGTACAGCTTGACCTAAAATTGCAAGCATATCCTTGCATGTTACTTCAAATGAAGCTTTTATTTCTTCTTTTGTAAGCATATTAAATTTTCTGGTAAATTCATCAAGTTCTTTACCACAAACTAATGGACTATCACAGATTGCTCCTAAACCATTTATGTCCATAATCATCTACATGAAAGTAAAGATTACATTATATTTTATTAATTAAATTAAATTGATTAATTAAATTTATTATTTTTTTAATATTAAGAGAATACTTGTAATAATTCAAATATATAATTTATAATATAATCCATATAATATATATATATATATATATGTATATATATATATACAATTTTATATAGAAAATTTAAACTATGAATGTATGAAATTACTGAATAAATTAAATATTATATTATTAAAAGATATATGTAACATATTTTAGTAAAATTGCATATTTATTTTATATTTTCTTATAAAATAAAAATACATATATCTTTTTTATCATTCAAATTCTTATATCATTTAATTAAAGTACAAAAAAAAAAACAAATCAACTTTAACAAACTTTGACATTCTTTTTTTCAAAAAGAAAACAAGTGATTTTAAAATTATGATAATCATATATGCAAATGAAGATCGAAAATTTTGAATTTGTACAATGTCAATAATCAGCAACTAGTAAGCAAAATATAGATACCATGATACTCCTAATTAGTTATGGTATAAGCATGCATTCATTGTCATGTTGTTAGGTTAAGTCAGAAATATCATGGAAAGCTATTACGTAAGTCTTTTTAAGTTTTTAATTTTAATAATCAAAAACTGTGCTCTAAGAAAAATGACAAAAAAAAATTGTACTCACCGTAAGATTTTCATCGACTATCAATGGCATTTGTCTTCGCGTCATATCGACCGGGTAATCATCCCGCCAAACGTCCACTAGTTTCGCCATCGCTGTTGAATTCTACTATTAATAAGAAATGTATGCAATAATATTCAATCTCAAAAGATATTACAATACACGGCCACAAATAATTATAATTCACTGCAGCAATTATACCAGAAAAATAAGTAGAGAATATTATACGTCTGCCATTTGCAACGAGTGGTTTCTCACTTCCGCTCGGCGTGCATTGTCCCGCTTCCTTCTTTACGCGTCATCTTATCCTTATTTTAAAGAAATCGTATAGTAGTGATCATGTATATTGGTTACTCAAAAATACTTTCCATTACTACTTTTAAATAATCGATTTTTTCTTTTTAGTATATATGATTTCTTAAATCGGTTCATAAACATTATTTCTAAATTATAAATATATTAATTAATGTAATTTTTCATTAAATTATATTTTTTCTTATGATAATTTTTTTCTGTAAAGTAGACTCCTTTGCCTATATATATATATATATATATATATATATATCTATATATATATATATATCCTAGAATAGAATTTAGTTCTCAATGATCTTGAGTAAACAATAAATGTAATTTCTACTTTAATGTATTTATATAATTCTTTATAATTTTTTCTTTAATATTTTTTTGATTTAACATAAATATATATTTCATATAACATTAAAAAAAATTTTTAATATAACAAGCAATATTTTAATTAAATAATATCTTAAAGTGAATTTTTTTTGGTATCTATTATATAAAAAATCATTTAAGATACAATCAACAAGTATATAAATGTTTAAATATATACATGTACGTATTTTCATAAAATTTTATTTTTATAAAATATTGAATTTTTATATTATTTTTATATTTATATTTATATAATATTATAATATTATAATAATTTATATTTATATAATATATATAATATTATATTTATATAATATTATATTTATATAATATTATATATATATAATTTATATAAAAGATAATTATGATAATGCATTAGTTATAATCTATCAAATCATTTAAAATCTCTATTATTATCTCTATTAAATCATAAAGTGAAATCAAAAAATTTTTCAATTCTTTTGTATATATTATATATAATATTTTTGATTCATCCTTTTTTCATAAGAATAAAAAGGTATAAATAAATATAATAATTATACAATAACACAATCATTAAAACTTTTTAAGTTCTTCACTTCAGTTGCATTATATCTGTTGCATAAAATAATATTTATTTTAATTTTTGCATTTTTCATTTTTTCATTATTATATTTTTTTATTTACAGCATAAATAATATCTATTTTTCAAGAAAACTAGGTTATTAACAAATTTATTTGAAATTATGTTTTCTAAATATATTTGGTTATTGCCATTATTTGTATCTATTTTATTATATTCAAATAATTATTTGAATGATATTACATTTAATTTTATGAATAAATGGTTAAATATTACTAAAACTATTTATTCTAATCTTGATAGAAAATTAAATATAAAACCAAATTTAGATATAAATCAAAAAATATTTACATCAAGTGAACTTAAAAAATATACAAATTTGGAAAATGGTTTATATATTTCTATATTAGGTCATGTTTTTGATGTCACAAAAGGTGCAAAACATTATGGTCCTGGTGCAACATATCACGCATTTACTGGTATAATCTACATTGAAACTACATTTATCATTATATTTATAAATATATATATATGTTATTACATATGTTATTTATATATTTAGGACGTGATGCATCTTTAGCATTTATTACTGGAGAATTTAATGATAACAATTTAATAGATGATATCTCCTCGTTATCTATTCAACAAGTCAAAGCATTAAATGATTGGGTTCAATTTTATAATAAAAATTATATTTACAAGGGTAAAAATAAATTAAATATTTATGGCAAATTAAAGAACAAAATTAAAAAACTTTTTTTTATAGGAAAATTAAATGGTAAATATTATAATGAAGATGGTTCCCCAACTAAAGAATTTTATAATGTGCAAAAAATATTAATAGAAGCAAAAGAAAAACAATTTGAAGAAGTACATAAAAAACAAATGTTTCCTCCATGTAATATAGAATGGAAACCAGATTCTGGAACAGTTGTATGGTGTACTAAAAAAAGGTAAATATAATAAAAATATATAAAAAATATTATTAATTAAAATTGATTTTTTTTAGTGGTGGAATAGAAAGAAATTGGATTGGTGTTCCAAGAATGCTATTTGAATCTCCAAATTCTAAAGAATATAGATGTGCTTGCGTAAAACTTGATAGCAAAGAATATAAAGAGTTCAAGGGTATGCTTAGAGATTATCCTCAATGTCCAAAATCTTCTATAAAATGTGCTGTGAAAACAAAAAACTAATAAAAAACAAAAACATATCATAGATAATAACAACATAATTTTAATAAATTACACTTTTATAATTCTATTTTTTTAATTCTGTAAATATTTCTTTAATTTTATTATTTTTTCTATTCTTTCTAAATAAAATTGTAAGTAATTGTAAGTAATAATTTTTATATATTTTTATATAATACTGAAATACATTGTAAATAATTTGTAATATAAAATATAATATAATATATATATAAATATTTATATTTATAGGAAGAATTATTGCATTTATTTTTAAAATATATATATATAATTTTAAATAAACATTTGTTTTAAATAATATTATTTTTTTATATCTGCAGTCTTTTTTATTATATACAATTCAGAAATTCATAAAATTTTATATTATTTAGATTTATTCTATCTTTAATATTTTATATTGATAAATGATAAAAATAACATTTTATAATATATAAAATTGTTATGAGTAAATGCGTAAATGAATAAATTAATAGTTATAATTAAATATGTATATAATAAAAAAGTATAAATGTAAAAAATTTTCAAAATTAATATTAATTCGTCATGTATATTGATCCAAATAAAATTTTTTAATTATTTTAGCATAGTTATTCTAGTATATATATTTTTTTTATAAATGTCATTTGATTGTCTTTATTTTATCATAAAACTATAAATTTAAATATTAATTCATTGAATACAAAATATATTTTTTGTATTCTTAAAGTTCTTTCATTATTTCATTATTTCAATTTATAAATTGTTATTACTTATTAAGTATTTCTTTTTTGTATTATTTTCTAATAATTATATACATAAAAATTTAAAAAATATTTTTATTAATAAATCATAAATTTACATTAAGAAAGAAAGATAATTTCTTTTAACACAATATTCTATTTTAATTATAAAAAATTTATAATACATTTTAGTGTTTTTACACTTTCTCACTTTGGTCATTATCAATTTTTGTAGGTGATTCTCCTATAATACCACTCAATTTATCAAGCAACATCTGCATTGAAGCACATTTTCGTTTAAAATTAATTTTTGATCCAAATACTCTTTTAATTTTTGCTCTTCTCTTTTTCAATTTTTGATCAGTAGGTTTTTCTTGAAATTGTATCATTCGTTTATATCTCTTCACACTCATATATGTAATACATTCATTTGTACCATCTTTTTCTTCATAAATTGTTTCCAAATTATTTAACTTTCTTTTCAAATTTTTGTTTAAATAATATTCTTTACAATCAATTTCTTCTGTTTGTACTTTATTTTTTGTATTATTACCTTCCACTTCTGTATATGTTCTTTTTCTTGGTCTTAAACTGCATCTAATATGTATATATAAATTAGTTAATAAAACTAAGATTCAATTATAAAAAAAGATTATATAATATTATAAATATTTTATACCTTCTATTAAGAATCTCATTAGACTCATCTTTAAGTATTCTTTTTTTGCATATCCTTTTGTTCTCTGAAGATGGTAAATTTGTAGTTACTGTGAGCATCTCTAAACCTGCCACTACTGCAGGTAGATTAGTATCGATTGTATCATGTGTTTCTATTCTGTAAAATATGATAGTAATTTAATTTTTTAATAAAATACCTTATATTATTTTTATAAAAAAATTTATATCATAAACTAGTAATGCTGCAAATATATAAGTTTATAAAACATTAAATTATTGAAAAAATATTAATAAACAAATATTTTACATATAAGTTATTTTAACTAAGTTATTATATATATATAACATATTTTTATATATAAAAATAATATCTCTAGAAATAATTATTAATTCGAAAAACTTACATTGTTGCAGATTGTGTTTTGTCCATTTGTAAAATTTAAATGCGTATATATTTATGAATTACTTAAAGATATTAATTACTTATAATCATAATTGATAATTAATTGAGATCATTAGGTAAAAAATTTTTAAAAGTATAACATATTTAGCATATCCATATATGCTCTGAATCTTTAATATTTGAAGACTTTAATAAAGTTGTTAAGATCTAAATGAAGACGGAACATTCACGCTGTTTCCAAAATTTAAAATTAATACTATAAATTGTAACGGAATTTATGCATCATATAGTTATTTATTATGACAGAAGAAAAATTAAAAATAACAATTTTTTGACAAAAACAATTACAAGCCACAAATTTTTAATACTTTACAATCATTGGTTAATATAATAGTTTTCACTACAATAATCTTATTTTACCAAACTTTAGCTCCAAGAACAACAGCGCTCTCTTAACTTAAACTTATAATTGTTACCAACCAATAACTACATAGAAAAATTAACCATTTTGTTTCTATACATTTCTATACTATATACATGAAAATAGTGGTCTAAAGTGGTTAAAATGTCAAAAATATTTACGTATGAAATTAAATTTGATAAAATATATAAATAAATATATTGTTAAACATATAGTGGAAATATATAAATGAAAACATGAAGAAAGAAAAAACGGCCGATAATAGTCGACCATATAAATTATAAGTATCTTTTAGATTTTTATAATGTAAACAAAATTTATCAAGTATATTTAAGATTTTAATAAACAAAGTTTCACGTAATTTTATACTTTTTCTCTTTAATTTATTTCAATAATTTATTATAAAATATATCCGAAGAAATTTATTAACGTATTATTTAACTTTTATATTATGATATTAAGGTTATGTTTATAAAACTCTGTAGTTGCAATTTTTACAATTTTATGATATTAAGTTGTAATTTCTTTATAATAATAAAAAATTTATTTAATTTTTTATCTTGTTCATTAATTTTATTAATTATTATTTAATATTTCTTTTTATTATACGGCTCATCAAATTTTGAGTCTCACAGGTATAAGTTTCCAAAGAAAGAGTATTATTGTAAGTAAAATAATTTCTAATTTTTAAAAAATTACTAATTTTTATTTTACAAAATATATTTTTTATGTGCAGGGATTTGTAGAATTAACAATTGTTCCACTTAGAGATACATTAAGACTTGTGAAACTAAATGCAAAACAATGTAGAATTTATAGAGTATGTTTAAATGATACTTATGAAGCACCATTTCAATATTTTGATCCATTTTTAGATATTTGCCAAGGAGATGGCAAACAGTAAGTATTTAAATTGATATAAGTTCAATTTAATGAATATAATAAATATTTAATTAAAACAATATTGTTTATTTATATGAAATTTTTTCAGACGATCATTAGAATTTTTTTCAAATATGCATTTAGCAGCTGCACAAAGAGTTGATCCAGATAATAATGCAGGAGAATTAGTTGTACAAATTCCTCCAGATGCTGCACATTTAGTTGCTGAGGGTAGAAGTTTAAGAATTAGCATTGAATTCTCTTTAGAGCAACCTCAAGGTGGAGTCCATTTTGTTGTACCAAATTGTGAAGGAACATTAGCAGAGGTGTAGTAAATTTATAATAATATAAAAAATTATTTTTATGTCAATTAAATTTGCAATTAAATATTTTTTTATAGAGAGGTGCTCATATGTATACATATAGTTATGAGAATTCTTCAAGATTATGGTTTCCATGTGTTGATAGCTTTGCAGAACCATGTACTTGGAAATTAGAATTTACTGTAGATGATTCTATGACTGCTGTATCTTGTGGTGATCTTGTAGAAGTTGTATATACTCCAGATATGCGTAGAAAAACTTTTCATTATGTTCTTAATACACCAGCATGTGCACCAAATATTGCACTTGCAGTTGGGTAAGTTATTTAAATTTTATTTAAAAAAAAATAGAATTTTATGTTTATATAAATATAATAATATTGTTACTTTCTTTTAGACCATTTGAAATATTTGTTGATCCATATATGCATGAAGTAACACATTTTTGTTTGCCACAATTACTACCATCTTTAAAAGTTTCTGCAAAATATATGCATGAAGCTTTTGAATTTTATGAAGAAACATTGTCAAATAGATATCCTTATTCTTGTTATAAACAAGTTTTTGTAGATGAATTAGATGAAGATATAAATGCTTATGCTACTATGAGTATTTTAAAGTAAGAAATTCTATTAAATAATTTTAACAAAAACAAAAACAAAATATAATGATATTATAAATTTAATATTTATTCATTTATTTATAGTACAAATTTATTACATTCAACTGCAATTATTGATCAAGTCTATATTACAAAAAAAGCTATGGCACAAGCTGTTGCAGAACAATTTTTTGGTTGTTTTATATCCATGCAAAATTGGTCTGACACATGGTTACCTAAAGGTATTTCAACCTATCTTACTGGTTTATATGCAAAAAAATGTTTTGGAAATAATGAATATAGAGAATGGATACAATCGGTACATAAAATTTCCTTCTTATTGATATATATTAAATGTAATTAGATGCAGTTTTAATAAAAATTTATTGTTAACAATAATTCTAGGAATTGCAAGAAGTTGTAAAATATGAAGAACAATTTGGAGGTATAATATTAGATCCTTCTCAACCACCAGCTCCTTTACCAATTGCAGCAAATACACCAGCACCTACACCTAGAGCTCCAGATCCTGGATTTTATTTTCCAATAAGAAATTTACATACAATGTCTCCAAAGTATATTGAAGTACTTCGTAAAAAAGCACATTTAGTTATTAGAATGTTAGAACATCGAATTGGACAAGAATTACTTTTACAAGTATATATTTCCACAAATATTATGTTATCTTTATCTTTGTTTTAAATAAATTAAAATTTATTTTATTATTTTTTAGGTTTTTAACAAACAATTATCTCTTGCTGCCAATGCTGCACAACAAAAAATTGATTCAGGACTTTGGTCTCATATGTTAATTAGTACAAACGTATTTACAAAAGCAATTTTTACTGTAACTGGTAAAGATATGGCTGTTTTTATAGATCAGTGGGTTAGAACAGGTGGACATGCAAAATTTAGTTTAAGTTTTATATTTAATAGAAAAAGGTATTTATATAAATTAGAAAATTTTTAATAAACATATTGTTTTAAATTTATTTTAAATTTATAATGTTTTAAAGAAATTTATAATAATATAATATTTTAAATTATAATTGAAAATTAATTTAAATTAAATTAATTCTTTATTAATTTAAATCATACACAGGAATACTGTAGAATTAGAAATTCGACAAGAAACTACAAATCAAAGAGGAATTAGGAAATATGTCGGTCCACTTCTAGTTAATATTCAAGAATTAGATGGTACTTTTAAACATACTTTACAAATTGAAGGTACTGTGGCGAAAGCAGACATAACATGTCACAGTAAAAGTCGTAGAAATAAAAAGAAAAAAATTCCACTGTGTACAGGAGAAGAAGTAGATATGGATCTTTCTGCTATGGAGTAGGTACTATTTTAATGTGAAACTGAAATTTCTATGCTTAAAAATAAACTATTTTTAAACTAAACTATTTATTATTAAAATCTATCTATTATTAAAATAAACTATTTTTGTTTTAAATTGAAAAGATATATAATTATGTGAAAAATAATAAGTTGTATACTTTCTTTATAGTGATTCTCCCGTGTTATGGATAAGATTAGATCCTGAAATGACACTTTTACGTGCTGTTCAAGTTGAACAACCTGATTATCAATGGCAATATCAATTAAGACATGAAAGAGATGTTACAGCACAATTAGAAGCTATTGAAGCTTTACAAAATCACGCAACACCTGCTACACGATTAGCACTAACTGATACTATAGAAAATGAACATTGTTATTATAAAGTTAGATTACGAGCTGCACATTGTTTAACAAAGGTTATATATATTTATTTTTAATTTTAATTTTAAAACTATTAATTTATATATATATTTATTTATTTCAATAATAATTATGTAGGTAGCTAATGCAATGGTTGCAACATGGGCAGGTCCACCAGCAATGTTAGCTATATTTCGAAAATTATTTGGATCGGCTTCGTGTAGACGAATAATTAAACAAAATAATTTTACAAATTTTCAACACTATTTTTTACAAAAAGTTTAATATTTTTTCAATACAAATTAATTATATATATATATATTAACATATTATATTATATATTTTTATATATTTCTTTTTATGATTTTAGACTATACCAGTAGCAATGGCTGGTTTACGTAATGCTCATGGTATATGTCCACCAGAAGTTTTAGCTTTTTTAATGGATTTATTTAAATATAATGATAATAGTAAAAACAGATATTCAGATAATTATTATAGAGCTGCACTAATTGAGGCTCTTGGAGCTACTGTTACACCTGTAATTAGCGTGCAACAAGGGTATAATGAATATTGAAATAAAAAATCAATTATAATTTTATGATTATATATTAATATTTTTCTTTAGAACAGCTATTACTGCCGAATCTTTATCAGTTGATACTAGAGCTATATTAGAAGAAGTTACACGAAATTTAAATTTGGAAAAATTATTACCATGTTATAAATACACAGTCAGTGTTTCTTGTCTTAAAGTTATACGTATTTTACAAAAGTTTGGCCATCTTCCTAGCAATCCTCATCTTTTCAGAGCATATGCTGCATATGGACAATTTATCGGTATATAAAATGTTTTATATTTAAAATATTTATACAATTATAATACAAACAAATATTTATATATTCTTATAATTATTGGTATAGATGTTAGAATTGCAGCTTTAGAAGCATTAGTTGATTTTACTAGAGTAGATGGCAAATGGGAAGATTTAGAATTTTTATTAGATATGATAGAAATGGACCCTCATCCTGGAGTACGACATAGATTAGTTAGACTTATGGTTGAAAATCCACCATTTGAAAGAGCGCATAAGCATCGTTTAGATCGTCCTGAATTGGTCGATCGTATATGGAATTTAATTAAGTATGTTCAATTTAAATTATTATTTATTTTAATTTTCTTTATAGTATAAACTTAGTATAAACTTTTACAGTGGTATGCTCTCTCATGATCCTAAAATTCGATGCGACTTAGTTGATTTATATTATACTTTGTATGGATCAAAACGACCATTTTGTCTTCCTATTCCTGAACTTGCTGCTATTACTAAACCAAGAAAAGGACCTTCAAGTCCAGAACAAGATGTAAATTATATATATCTAAAACGATATAACTTTATATAATTATAATATAAATTATTTTATTATTTTGTTTATTTAATTTTAATTTTTCTAATATTAGATTAAACCAAACATATCGCATATAAAACATGAATCATCAGTAATGGAAACTGAAAATTCAAGTGGAGTAGGTAAAAAAAAACTTTCTCCAAATACAGATATTCCAGGCCCTTCCAATTCGGTAGATTATACTCCAGAAATGAAGCGTCAAAAAATGGTAATATAATATAAAAATATAAAAATTTTAGAAAAAAATAAAATTAAAAAATATATAAAATTTAATACTATTTTACAATTTTAAAATTATAATTATAATATTTATTGAAAAGGATGATCGGACTCCTTCTGTAACCAGTGATGGAAAAGTAAAATCAGAATATTATAGTGATAATTCTGCATCATTACCTGGTATTATGGGAACACCAGGACCAGTAGGTTTTGAACCAGGAATGTTTAAAAAAGAAGAAGAACATAAACAAAAAAGTGATTCTGTTAATAAGGTAAGTTATTACATATATATGCCATATATATTTATATTTATTTATTTAATTTATTTTGTAGAATAAGAAAAAGAAAAAAGATAAAAAGAAACACAAGCATAAACACAAACATAAACATGACCATAAACATGGTAAAGATAAAGAGAAAAAGGAGAAAGATAAAGAGAAAGTTAAAGAGAAGGAGAAAGATAAAGAAAAAGATAAAACTAAAGATTCTTCAAATTTAAAAATCAAAGAAGAAACTTTAAGCTCAGCAAGTTCCAGTCTTAGTCCAGATGCAACAACTGTTACTAACGAATTTATTTTTCCATAATATAAATCATTTCATCATCAAAACTTCAAAACATTTTCAAAACTAGCATTGTTTATAATATAATTTTTATATAATTTAAGATACATTACATCATCAATCATAAGATTAATCATCGAAAATTGTAAATACATTTATAAATATATTATACAAAAAATATTTTCATTTATTTTGTTAAATAAAATATTTAAGATAAAACTTTTTTTTCTTACATATTATATTTACTATGGATGATTTAACAATCTTTTTTTTTTATATTAAAGAATAATATTAAATTAGTTTTCATATATAAGCATTAAAATTAAAAAAAATGATTTAAATGAGTTTATAAATGTAATAAAAAATATATTTAAATAAAAATTGTTATTTTATTTCATTTAAAATTAAAGAATAGTTTAAATAAAAATACAATTTGATAATAATATTTTAAATGATAAAATTATTTAAATGAAATAATATTTTTTAATATTATATCGACACTAGAGACGCGCTCATATTTAAATACTTCTTGCGCCATACTAGGATGGCGTCTGTGGTGTTGCGGCAATTTCGAAGGGAATAGTGAGTTTTGAAAATTTTGACAACGACCTCGAGAATGGCAGATAATCAACAAAGTAGATTTGAAAAGTCTCTTGGTCTTTTAACGACTCGTTTTGTCACTTTATTACAGAAAGCAAAAGACGGCGTTCTTGATTTAAAAGTAGTAAGTATTTTCATAAGAATTCATGTATAAAAACTTAACCTACTTGCTAGGTTAAGTTGTCGCGGGCGTACACGCCATTTCTAGCTTGCGGGAATTTTAAAATAAGAAATCAGTAAAATCAATATTTCAAATTCTTTTGAAATATTTTTTTAGTAAAGATTACTTCCCCACCGTAAATTATTTTTATTTAACATTATATAATCTATACGTTACAAATTTTGATATCTCAACGTGCTATCCTACATAACCTAAAAAATAGAATCTATAAGTCGATTATATTTGATAACATATAATAATAAATTTATAATGTTGTAGGCGGCTGATATTTTAGAAGTTCGACAAAAAAGACGAATTTATGATATTACTAACGTACTTGAAGGTATTGGACTCATTGAAAAGAAAAGTAAAAACAGTATTCAATGGAAGTATGTTTACATTATGTTTATTATTTATAAAATATTTTATATATTTTAAAATTCCTAATATCTTATAAGCCTACTTTTATATATTTTGTGTAATTTTTTAAATATATCATTAGAGGAGCAGGTCCAGGTTGTAACACTCAAGAAGTTGGTGAAAAATTAACTGATTTAAAAGATGAAATAAGGAAATTAGAAGATCATGAACAATTATTAGATAAACATACTCAATGGATTCAACAAAGTATAAAAAATATAGAAAATGATTTGATTAATAGAAAGCATGCATATATTACTTATGAAGATGTTAAAGAAAATTTTACAGATGATTTTGTGTTAGGAATTCAAGCTCCTCCTGATACAGAATTAAGTGTGCCAACATATAACAAATATGTAACAACACAGGTATTAATTTCAAAGAAATTTATATTTGAATAATTTTATTAAGTAATGTAAAATAAATAAATTTTATTGTATATTAGACATCTGAAGAAGATGATAAAGAAATAAATTATGAAATGTTCCTAAAAAGTACTTCAGGAGAAATTAAGGTATATATGATTCAACCAGAATTAGCTAAAACATATGATAGTAAAATATTAGAAATGAGATTACAAGAAGAAATGAAAGGTACAAAAAGAGGAAAAGAAGAAGAAGAAAAAAAGGAAGAAGTTAATGTTAAACCAAAAAGAAGAGTTGGAAGGTAAAAATAAATTTACATTTATAAAAAAAGTTTGCTCTATTCGCATCAAAAATAGTAAAACAATATTTTTGACTTGCAAAGAGCATAAACTAAAATGATCTTCATTGGGGTGAATAGATATTAAGCAAAAATCTATTCTTTTGGTATAGATCTTACATTTATGATATATATCTGTATTATATCTATATTGTTTATCAAAATGAATTAATAATTACAATTTAAGTACAAAGTTCATTCACTTTTAGGCCTCCAAAAGGAATTAGTAAACCTGATCCTGTTATATCTGATGAAGATGAAGAAGATGATGCAGAATTGATAGAGGCAAAAATAGTACTACGAGATGTTAGTACATCAGGTAAATATCACCTATTATAAGATAAATATAATGGAAAATATTTTATTGAATAAAATATTATGATTTCAGATATTGCTCAAAAAGATTTAGAATTATTTGATCAAATCTATTCTGACAGTAAGTAAAAAGTTAATGATATATACATTAAAATGAATAAATAATAATAAATATTCATATAATTTCATAAATTTCATTTTCAGTTTATGGACCATTAGTAAGATTAAGTCCTCCACCTAGTGAGAAGGATTATCATTTTAATCTTAGTGAAAATGAAGGAATTTGTGATTTATTTGATATTACAGCAAAATGAGTAACAAGTTATATAGTTTAAATGATTGGATGGTTCACACTGTGCCAATAATGTGCAAAATTGCAAAAAAATTTGTTGACAATTTCTGAAGGCTGTTGTATGTATATAATTTTAAAGAATGGATATGGATAATGATCATTGAATATATGCAGTATTTTTTTATTAGTAGAAAATAAAAAAAAGAAAACAAATTATAGAAAAAAATGTTTATAACAATCACTTTTGTTGGATTTTTATTTAATTAAATGATAACATTTTGACAAATTCTATATAATTTCAATATGATTTATTTCTAAATTTATTTACAAACTTTATCTTTGTATGCTCACAAATTGTGTTTTTATTTATAGTGATTGCATATGAAAAAAAAATCTATTAAAAAAGTAAATATTTTATCAATAATATGTTAGATTCAAATTAACATTGTTTTTATAATCTTTGTATATGTTTTATTAAAATGCGTAATCTTTTTTACATATTTGTTTAGATAAAAATTATTTGAGACAATATAAAATGTATATTATATATAATTGTGTAAATTTGATTTTTTAAAAAAATCTTTTATAAGATTTATTGTAAATGAGTACATATATTTGTACTCTTTTTATAATGCTCTTTTCATGTTATTTCATGTTTGTTACTGCATTCAATGACACTAATTAAGTTTGTGAATATTATAATTATTTAAGCAAAATAAATTTAAATGGAAAGAAGGTACAACTAAAAAGACCAAGAGAAAATCTATAATTTACTTTATAATAAAGTCATGTTCAAATGTTATTATTATTATGTTCATATGTTATGTCCCATATAATTATAGAAAATTTAATTTATCAATGTTTTATTTCTAATTTTTTCACATCCCTTTTTAAATTAAAAATAATTAAAAATTATTCTTGATATTTACTTTTCATTTTAATTCTATTGAGGTCAACAATTTTGATTACACTGATTACACTTCGTTACTGATGACATTTATTCATAATCATGATGCGTAATCATCGATACATGATATATCAAAGTATCGGAAAAGTGAACTAGAAAGATACGAAATTACCAAGGACAGATAAGAATGGATCGACCAGTTTCGTCATCGTTAGTACTTTTGCGCGTGACAAATATAAGTTTGGTCTCAACGATTGCCAGTATGTGCATGTTTCCGTAGTAGTGAATCATTTCCAGATGTGTCAATCTTACAGAACTGTTGTTTTTCATAAATTCGCGGTACAGCGAGTTTTCTCGCGTCACATTCAAATAAACCGCGGTAATATTATCAACTTTTTGACATCTTATCAAAGAAAGGTATGATTTATGAAAAAAATAAATAAAAAAATAATTTATACATATATATATGTTTTTTGAAACTATTATTATATTCTAAATTTCAATAATATTATTATTTTTGATAGCTTATTAATATTTAAAATAAATTAAATAATATAATTAATGACAATTTAATTGACATTTATTTTTATTACATTTTTAAATTTATATATATAGAAAAACAACTTCTCTATTTCTGAAACATTGATTATACGCACTCTTTTGTTTGGCGCGTAGCATCATTCATTATGAATTGATTTGTCACGTGCCGTGACAAAGAAAACATGAAATTTATAAAATTCTTCGGAACAAACTAATATGAACATAAATTGCATAATGATGTAGTATATATGCTAACACAAATACATTCTAAATAATAGTAGTTTTAATTTTTTATTTAATTATTCAGGTTTAAAGTTTCATTTAATTTACCCATTATCGTTTCGATTTTATAATTATTTATAATTAAAATTGTTCAATAATAATGTTTATTAATAATTAAAATTGTTTATATTTTAGTGACCGCTGTGAAAATGCGTATTATTTTTATAAAAGTTCGCGAAGTATCGCAAAAATATCCAATTGTAAGAGGAATGGCTTCTTATACTGTCATATGGCCGACAGGAAGTTTAATACAACAAAAACTAGCAGGATATGATGAATTAAATTATTTACAAGCCTTAAGATTTAGTTTATATGGTGGATTTTTTGTAGCTCCAACACTATATTGTTGGTTAAGGTGCTCTTCATACTTTTGGCCAAAATCAGATCTAAAGTCTGCAATTACCAAAGTATATTAAAATTAACTAAATAATTACTATATGACAATTATAATATTACTGGTTATTTATTTATTATATTTATTTTATAGGCTTTAGTAGAACAAGTGACATATACTCCAACTGCAATGTGCTGTTTCTTTTTTGGTATAAACTTACTTGAAATGAAACCAATAACTGAATGCATTGAAGAAGTTAAACATAAATTTTGGCCTACTTATAAAGTAAGTATTTATGATTGATATCATTAATATAAAATATATAATCATTACAAATAATAAAAAAATTACAAATAATTATTATTATATTTTTTTATTTATATATTTTTCAGATTGGTGTTTGTGTATGGCCTATTTTACAAACAGTCAACTTTTTTTTTATCCCAGAACATAATCGTGTAGTTTATGTAAGTTGTTGTAGTTTAATTTGGACATCTTTTCTTGCATATATGAAAGCATTAAATGCAAAAACAAGTCAAAATGATATAAAAGATGACAATAATTTCAAACACAAAGGTCACATTAAAATTCAATCTACTAATCAAGTAGAAGACAAAAATAAAAGAGTATCTATTATAAGATAAAGATATGTAGGAAAATTATTTAGCTCAATTAATCAATTTACATATATATATATATAATATTACATATATATATATTTATTACATATATATATATATTTTTTATATAAATATGTATGTATGTATATATATATTTATATATGTATGTATAAAAAATTATACTGAATAATAAGATCATTTATTTTTTTGTTCATCTACAGTATAAAATAAATTAAAAAATCTATATGATATATATAGTTGTAGATTATACATTTATATTGTAATAAATAAAATTAAAAATTTATAACAGTTCAAAATTAAGAAAGTATATAGGAATTGATTTTATTGTTAAATTTAACAAATGACATTTATTGTGATGTTATTAATAAATATTTGTTATTAATAAATAAAAATAAATAATTTTTAAATAATCATTGTTTCATTAAAATAAAAATTTTCATATTTTAATTTTAAAATTATATATTTTATTTTTGGAAAATTAAATTTTTTTATATTTTATCGATTCTTTTTTCAATCGATTATACTTATTTAGAAAATTCAATATGGCTACTTTAAAGGTTAGAAGTTTAAATCATCAAAAGCTGTCAAATACAAAGCAATATACTTAATAGTTATTGATAATAAAAAATATGTCATTTTATATATATATTTTGGAAGTATACAGTATTAATCATGAGAAGTAGTTCTATTATATAAATATAAACGAAATACAATGACATGAGGTTATGATACAAGTTTAATTCATAGTGACTTGAAATATATTTTGATAATTTATTATTTTTTTTAAATAATAAATATTAAAATATGGCTCGTTCTTCAGTATCAGCACAATGTGATTTAATTGCATCATATATGGATGGAGTTCATGTTAAAATTGCAGAAGCCTATAAACCTCCAAGAAAAATATGTTTACCAGCTGCATATAATAATAAGTTACCAGACGTATCGAAATTAAATTATGACTTCAATTTGGAAAAATCAGTACTTGAAAAGGTTGTGTAGTACTTTAATTTATAAGAGATATAAATTAAATTGAAAATAAATTATTTTTTACAATGCATGTAAATTAATTCATCTTAACATAAAAAAACATCAAAATATATTTAATTCAAATATAATCTTCTGTAATATCTTCTATAATATTTATTAAAATAAATTAACTATAATTTAATTTATAGATGACAGAATGGCGTAATGTTAGACAAGCAAATAGCAAAGCACGACATGCACGATTAGATGAGAAAAGAAAGAAACAAAAAAATGAATTTTCACCTCCACCACCACCTCCTTTGCCTGATATTACAAAGCCTATAAATGCACCTGTGCCTGAAACAACAATTCTTACTCCACAGCCTTTATCTCCACCTGCAAATGATCTTCAAGATCATATAAAAGTAAATGGTCTTGATTTTGCTGATTTTGATAATGATACAAGCAGTCCATTTGACAATTTGGAATTAAAAACAATTAATGAAATGGAAGAACTTGCTCAGGTTAATAAAATATCTTACATCATAACTAAGCAGTAATAATAGATTTAATATTTCCTTTTTATAATATTCTAGGTATTACAACCTACATCTCAATGGATGCCATCAGCAAAATTAGAAAATTTGTTAAATGACTTAACAATTAATGATGAATCAAAGTCTCACATACAAGAAAAAAATGATATCAAGAATGAAATAACTGATCAGGATGAAATTAATGAACAAGAAAATATGAAGCATCGTAGTGTATCTGCAATTGTACAAGAACTTCAAAGAGATTTAAAAAGACCTCATATGGAAGTAATAATATTTTTCTTATGCAAATAGCATATTAATAAATATATGATTTTAAGTTTTAAATTATTTATTAATTATTTCTATATTAGGATTGGAAGCCTTGGTCAAATTTAGGAAATCCTGATACTAGTAGTCATGATACATTAAAGCAAGAAAAAGTAATGGTAACAAATCAAGTTACTCTTATGAATCTATTATTAGATTTGACAGAGGAAGATAAAAAATTGGCTCGGCATTTGAGCGATATGGGATTTCCTTTATCAAGAGCTGCCCGTGCTATACGCGATTTAGGTGGTCAAGATAATAAAAAAATTGTAGAATACTTATTAGCTGTTCAAGCTTTAGAAGAAATGGGAATTTCTGGAGAAGATGCTGAGAAAGCTCTTGCCCTTACAGAATATAATCAAGAGAAAGCCAAAGTGTATTATGAAAATTTATGTATTTTAAGAGATTTAGGGTTTCCAGAAGAAAAGGCATCCATTGCACTTTTAAAATGTAATATTGATCGCGATAGAGCTTTAGATTTTCTTATAACTTAAATTTAGAATTATATAAAAAATAATTGTTAAAATTTTTTACAAAAAGAATAAATTTACTTAATATGTAAAATTTAATTACTTAATATGTAAAAATTTAAAATTAATTATAAAGAGAGACGTATTATTTTAAAGATAGCATCGTGATATGAATATTGTGATAAAAATTTAAAATACCAGCCATTGTAAGATAAAATAATGTGTAAATGATTTAATACTTATATATATTAAATATTACTCAGAAATATTGTAAATGATATGAAGATTTTTAATCTGATTTGAAAACATTAAATTCTTATTTTTTTAATATAATATATTTACAGAATTATTTTCTAAATAATATTATTAATTTATACAATACCAAGTATGTTTAATTGTCATATTAGAATGTTTTGAGAATTCAGCTGCACATCTGAAAAATTAAGTCTGATATTATACATAGATCTATATATAGTATTTATCTTACCTTTTACAGCAACATAATGCAACTGTTGTTATAGCTTCTCCATAATAATTCATACCAATAATAATCCAAGCTTCTGTAAAAATTGGTTGTTGACATTGAAAATTTACACAAATACTTATTGGACCATTCATTAATAAGTTACATGAAACATTAAAATCAAATTTTTGACAATTTTTTATTTGAATTGGTTCATATTGAACATTTATGTTTATAGGTGATATAGATATATTAAGTGTATGTTTATACCTTAAATAAAATTCAATATCAGATAATGTATATTTATAATATTAGAAATAATATGAATCCTAAAAAAGTAAGTAAATACCTTTCGGTATAAACTTTTCTCAAAGATAATTCCCATAAAGAAATAACTGTATTTTCAAGTATATTATGAACTTTTAAAAGCTGACGTGGTAATTCTATTATAAAGTCAGTATCCTTTTCATTTATTTTTATTTTTAATTTAATATTTGGATGTAATGTAGTATTTTCATAACATGTTGCAAAGCATCTGTGATTATGCATATATATATATATATATATTATATATATATATATATATATATTATACATATATATAAATTCAATGGCAATAAAAAAATTTGTTTTAAATAATTTCATTAAATTTTTCTAATAATTATTTTAAAACTATATTTTTTGTTTTAAATTATATATATCATACATTATAAAATATGTATGTACATACCCATAAGCCAAAATATTTCTTTGATCTTGAATAAATGAATATTGAGATGTTAATTGATAAAGAAGTGGATAAGACAAATAATTTAAATATATATTTGCATCAAATTTAATGCAAGGAGAAGATACAAATCCATTTAATGGTAAATATCTTAGCCTATATAAAAATCATTCTGCATAAAATGAAAGCATTTAAAATGTTAACAAAAATCTAATAATAAATTAATTTAAATAAGTATGATAAGTAATGATTATTTATATAACAACCTGTTAGAACATACAGAAATAATTGATAGCTGTGGAGATAAAGTTAATCTATTTGGAAGTTCTTTAAGGCAATTATTATCTGCATTTAATTCTTTTAATTTAGGTAAGGAACCAATCCATTCTGGTAGTGCAACAAATTTATTTCCAGAAATAGATAAAATTTCTAAGTTATGCATTTGATTCATTTCTATAAAAATTATGTAAAAGTTTATATTAAATGAAATTATATAAACTTTTGAAACTTTTTTTATTTTTCTTTAAAAACTTACCATTTGGTAATTTATCTATAAAATTTTCATTTAATAATAAAGATTTTAAGCTTATTAAATTTCCTATATAAGGGGATATTTGCTCTAATTTATTAGCACTTAAATCAAGAACTGTTAATTGATTCATTTGACAAAGTTCTGGAGGTACTTCCTTTATCAGATTTCCATAAATATACAAATTAGTAACATTAAAAAGTTCTATAATCCATGAAGGTAAAGTAGTAATTTTATTCCATTTTAAATATATTTCTTGAATGTGGCTTCCATAGATTCTTATCGCTTCAGGAAATTCCACAAGACCTCGACAATTCCAATGTAATATTACCTTGTCTTTGATTTCTTTCACCATTTCTGTAGAATCCGAGTCCATTTTTAAATAAATTTAATTAAAATCGTTTTTATATATTAAATTGAAGAAGTAGATCTGAATTTCTGAGGTTGGCAGCCAACCTTCAATGTATACCCAAAATAACTTTGGCCTGCTTGGAAGATTTATATTAATAACCTATTATATAGCAACATTATTTTATTGTATTTCATAACTATCTCAAATTTATAATTGTACATAATTACATCACATAAATTTTTATAAATAGATATAAAAATGAACATAATTTTCTTTTCTTGGAAAATTTAAATTGTAAACATTTTGAGATAAATATTAGATTTAGTTTTTAAACAAATTTTAAAATATAACAATTTCTCATTTATTAATATACATTACTCAATAATAATCATTAATGAATATAAAAAATTTGATAAAAAAGAGTTTGATTTGGTTTATATTAAAAATTTGTACTTACTGTTTTCTTAATAATGGTGAAAGAAAATAGACATTAAGTACATAATAATACATATTTTTATTACACATTTTACTTAATTATTTCATATAATATATATCATTAATAAAAATTTATTAATTGCCTAAAATTTTATAAATATTTCTAATCATATGATCAAGACGAATAATAAATGTAAAACATTTTTATAACTATTTCGCGTATAAAAAAATATTACATTTATTTATAAATCTTACCAATAACTTGCACTTCATAATAATCAATATATGCTGAACACTATTTGTTATCAATTAATATATCTAAGTATGCAAATAAGTATATATCTACTATATACACTGTAATCAAGATTGTTAAATTAAATCAATATTTCATATATTAAATCAATATATTAAAATTTTTTAGTAGTTTAGATAAAAAAAACAAATTAGATATCGGAATTCAGTATATAAATTTTGCATTAAGTATAGACAAGAAAAACAAAGAGAAAAGAACAGGAATAGGATAAAAATGTGGGAATCAGAGCCATCTTCAGAATGTTTAAATGAATATACTAATATAATCCACGGAAATAAATAATATGAAAAAGATAAATATAAATTCTTTAGATATAGAATAAGAATTAACATTTCTCAAATATTAAAAACGTCTCTTTAAAAGCAGAATAAAATGAAGTATAAATTGAAAATCAGTACCATTTTCTTAATGTCACAAATTTTTTCAAAAACATTGGTAAAATTGGTAAGAATTAATAATCAATGTTATTTTTTTGAGTACTAAAGACATTTTTCTAAAAATATTCAAGAGATAACTCTGATTCTTAATTATTAATTTATCTTATCTTTTCGGAGAAATATTTTTAATATTCAAGAGATGGTATTACCAATCAATTCTTATCATTTTTTATCCTTTTCCTATTATTTGCTCTCTTTATCTACATTAGTTTTTCCAGCACTTTAGAGATGACACTGATTTTATAATTTTTAATCTATCTATTTTTTTTAGATTTACTATTCTTGTTATCTATATTCTTTATTTATATATACATAATATTAATATAACATTATACATAATATACATAATATAACATTATAAACGAAGTATGAAATATTATATTTTTAATTTTCTAAATAAATGATTCAATTAAAACATGTAATACATTAAAATTTTTATTTTCTGAAATATAAATTATTTTACATTTATATATTTATTTATTATAATTTGAATACATATTTAAATTTTTTTAATATTCTATTAGAAATAGTTTTTAATTTGTATTTATTTTTAATGATACATTGCATTTTTTTTATAAAATTAATTTAACTGAATCAATAAAAAATGAAATATATGAATTCTATTACACAAGAAGTATAATATACTCAAATTACATATATCCAGCCATATACATTTTAATTCTGTTTAGTTCAACTAGGCGACGCTTTGTGATAGCAGTTTTCTCTATTCGAAATCTAACCTAATTTAAACATACGTGAAAGTTTTATAAATAATTTTATTATTTAAAATATTTTTCTAAAAATTTGTTTATTATAAATAATCTAAAAGCACAATATAATAATAGTCGAAAACTAAATAAGAAGAAATAAAATAACATTAAAAAAGAAATTTTACTGATCGTGAGAGAATATAAAAAAAGAGTTAATAATAAATTATTACAATAACTTAAAATAAACGGATAACTTTTATTATTAATTGGTTATTTATTAAATATAACAATGTATAAACGTAAATTTGATGAATTAGAAGACAATAATATTGGTAAATCACCAGTAAAAAATTCATTAGATTCAGATGAAGAAGATGATGATGCTAACGAAGATAATTATAATATAATGAGTGACGATGAAATTGAAGGTATGTAAAAATATAAAAAAATTATTCAATGTGATATTAAACATCTATTTTATTTAATTATTAGGTGCTGAAGATGGACCAAGTGCTTCAGAAACAAATGTAGGATTTACAGCATTCAATATGAAAGAAGAATTAGAAGAAGGACATTTTGATAAACAGGGTCATTATCTTTGGAATAAAGAAAAAGAAATTAGAGATAATTGGTTAGACAACATTGATTGGATGCAGGTTTGTAATATTTGTTAATTAAATAATTTTAATCTTAATAAATTGAAATATAACTAAAATTAATTTTTATTTAATTATAATATGAATTTATTAATAACTAATCTGTGATGTCCTATAATTTAAAATAAAATGTAATTTTGCTTTAATGTTTATAAGTTTTCTTTGCTCTTGGACTTTTGCATATTGAAATATCAGAATATGTTTTCATACAGCAGACAAATAGAATTATCTGTAAACCTGCCTTGTTTACTCAGTGATGCAAAACATTACTAAGGCATAATCTTGATAGATCAAACCGAGTTCTACAGCAAGTGTAAAGAAGAAAAGTGAAAGCGGTAAAACTCATGGACTGGCAGATAGCGATAGTGAGGATGAAGGTCCAGATATTATGTTCAATCCAACTCAGATTTATAAACAAATATTGGAATACTTACAACCTGGAGAAACTGTTTCTAAGGCTTTGTGCAGGCTTGGTAATTATTTTCAATTAATTTAATTTTATATGAAAGAATATATTTTTCATCATTAATATATTTATAGGGAAAGGGAAAAAGAAATTAACTACTGCAGAAAGATGGAAAAGAAAACAGGAAAAGAAATCAATTGAAGATGATCAAAATTCTATTAGTATAACAAAATTAACAGAATTGGCAAATGAATTGTTAACTCGTACTGGAAATATGGATATATATCAAGAAAGTTATGAACATATTAAAAAGAAGGTATTTGCTTTATGAATAATAAATAATAAAAAACGAAAAAAATAATTGAAATAATAAATTTTTAATATTTATTGTTGTAATTTTTATAGGTTGAGGTAGGAGAAAAACATGCTCATCCTTCTAAACAAGAAGCAGAATTAGATATGTATGCTGATGATTTTGATGTAAAAGAAAAAGTAAAATTGGATGGAAATGAAGGTAATTATATTTTTTACTATACTATATTATATTGTAAATTAAATTATTGCTTATATATAATATATATCTTGTTAAATTTTTAATATATATATATATGTATATATCATTTATTTTATTTTTAGGTAATGTTAATGAAATTGATAATTCTGAAAATGAACATAAAGAAGAAGAAATAATGTGGGAATTAAAATGGTCACAAGATGAAAATGCAGAAATTCATGGTCCACATACAAGTGAACAAATGCATGCATGGGCAAAGGAAGGTTATTTTAAAAGCGGGGCTTGGGTACGAAGAAGAGGTCAAAATAATCAGTTTTATAATGCTGCAAGAGTGGATTTTGAACTTTATCTGTGATGTTTTATTTTGATATAGCCATTTTATAAGAAATCCATTAATTGCAATTTTTTGATGATGAATTATCAAACTAGTGCTTTAATTTCAATGCAATTAAAAAAAAATGTTTAATATAACAAAATATAGACTAATTATGTGTCAATATGTACAGTATTGTTACAAACTTCGATACACATACTCTGGCATTTTAAAACTACAAATATAATAAATATATCAAAGCTAAAAATTGTCTTTATCTATGTTTAAAAAAAGAATATTATCAGTAATAATATTGATTAATAACTCATTCTGTGTAATTAAAATGTATAAAATAACTATTGTTCATTCTTGATACATAACATACAAATAAAATTAATTAGAAAATGCATTTATTTTTTCATGTATCTGTTACTTTATTTTAAAATTTAAAGATATCTATTTTTATTAAATTTTTATTATATTAAATATTTTTATTTTAAATATTTGCGAAATAATCTTATTAAATATTTCTCGTATACTTTAATCGAGAAAAAACAAAATTTATACTTTAGGAACTTTATGTACATATCCAATAACAGAATAAGAATTCATAATATATTATGTTTTTTTAAAAGATTTTATAGTAAATATTTGTACTAAAAATTATATGATTAATAGACTCAGTCTAATAGAATGCAATTCAATGGCATTTAAATATTTAAATTTTCAAGAAAATAAAGTCTGAAAAATGCTTTATTTTTTCCTTACTTTTTATTTAACACCAAATCAAAATTAGCAAATATTTGTTTAATTACAAGAAAAAAACATAAAAACACTTGAATATATATTCTATGCACATAAATATAATAAGAAATATAATAAGAAATAGCGTAACATAAAAAGGACTTAACAGGCATCTACATATCAGCATAAATAGCACACGTGTTACTGAATATACAATATAACTTTATTAGATATCTTAAACATTTTTATTAGCAATGTATGAAATTTCTATATGATTACTTAAAATATTCCGTGTATGTAAGTAAATCGTACATACATATTTACCCGTGAGTATGCATGTATATACGTACTACTATAATAGTAGTAGTATGTATACATTTTTTAATTTATATTTATATATATATATATAATTATATAATTATATATATATAATTGGATAAGTATATTTGGGATTCTTCCACGAAATTTGATATAAATTTCGAAGAAATACGAAACAATATTTAAAACGAGGATTCGCTTATATTAGCTTTATAGCAAAAATTGACTGAACTCTTTTATGGTCATTAGTTCAGAATTGAAAAAATCCTATATACGATTGCTTGTAAAAAATATTAATATATGTACGTATGCGATGACATATTTTAATGTTATAGATATTAAACATCGCAAAAAATCACGTTTGTTCGTTATATTTGATTTGCCATTTTTTGCTATACACATTCAGCCTAAGAGGAGAAAAAAGTTTTAAAAAAACATTATTAAATTCAGAAATGGCCAATTCCATACTTGATAATTTTATGAAAAAGTTCTGTGAATCTGGAAAATACAAAAATTTGCGATTTTTTCAATTTTAGTCTCTATAATTGATAAAAAGAAAAAATAAATGAAAATTAAGATAAAAAGATAGGAAAATAACGAAAATAAGAAAAAAAATGAACTGTATATACAGAATAATTATGAATACACGAAACTATTATACTAATATTTACAGGAAAAATTCACATATGTAGGTACAAGCGGGATAGATTTACAATAAAACAAATTACATTGGATTTCTTTTTGATTTTCGCAGTTCTCTTTCTATCAGGATACAAACGATTGGGATACAACAGATCAGACGAAAGATGAAGAAAAGGTTAAGAACGGCACAAACAGTGGACGCATTCGTAAGCCGGTTTCATAAACGCACGCAAAATACGCAAACTATATGTAACGAATTGTACGAATAATATCGTTTCTCTATTATATGCTCAATAAAAAAATCTTTTTTTTTTTTTTTTTTAATATTGTCTTAATTCTAACCTTAATTATTCTACAAGTTACTACATCTCCACTTAAACGTCGGATACACGAGTTTGCAGATGGATTGACAGATATCCTGGTGTTTGAGAAGAAATTGCTCGAATACTATAGGATTATCATGATTGCATAAACAGATATTATTATAATTACGATAAATTACTTTCAGGTTATTATCCGAGGATTACTATAATAAATCAGCGTTAATTTGCTTCATTTCACGAGGTGAATTTCATGCTTCAAATTGACAGCAGATTATATTTATTTGGAATTTATACTTATTCTCTATAAAATAATGGAAATTTAATTAAATATAACATTGTAATTGGCATATTCTTTTTTTTTATAAGAAAGAAATTCGAGAAGATTTTATGTAAAATTTTAGATATTTTTTTCATCAAATCTAATTTTAATTTTTTAAAAATACGATTTCCAATATTTATATTGTTAATTTTTCAAAGATAATTTTTAAAAATTTTTCTTTGAAAAAAGCAAAATTTAAATTAATAACAAATATAATAAATTTACTAGTATATTCAAGAGATTTTTCCCAAACACAAGAGCAAGAAATCCGTCGAGTTAATCGTTCATTAACCGCATTAATATCGACAAAGGCTTGAACGAACGAGAGACTAACACTCGAGTTATCAAGCGGCTCGACGACGCTCATCATCATCATCTTCATTTTCATCGCGATACGCTGTCTCATCGAGCATTCGAAGCAGCTTTTTTTCACTGCTTTCGAAAGGATCACGAAATCGTTTAATAAATGTATTTTCTCGCATCGTTGTTATGAAACCGGCGGAGATATTATCATAGATAGACAGACAGACAGAGACAGACAGACAGACAGACAAACAGACAAACAGACAGACAGACAGACAGACAGACAGCAGACAGACAGACAGATAAAGTGTAAAAAGACGAAGAGAAATTGGGAATAATATAAACAGCAAAAAACAATCAACACTGAAGACGGACGTTTACGCGCCTGAGGAACGGTGTGCATTCGACGTTGCGCAGCTTTTGTGTCTATATGTACATACAAAAATAGCCGCCGATGGAGCGCGCCTCGAACGCATCGAAATCCCTGACACGAAACCGGAAAGGGTAAAAAAGAGAAAGATATAGGGAAAAAAAAAAGAAGATAGAAAGGGATACTGACAGAAACGTAAGAAGGAAATGGGAACAGAGGGAAGCCGTTTTCATTTCTATCCATCGGCTGTACGGCTGCTCGAGCAGTCTTCCCCTCTTTTTCATCTTCCTTCTTCTTCGTACCTTGGGACTGAGATCCATGTAGCATGACTAACTACCATGACTAACGAGTCGGGCGAAGTGCCACCGTGGAATCTTGGCTAACCGAGCGGGAAAGTGGGTCCAATGAAACGCTTCCAACACTAATATTTTGGCCTGTCAGAAGGTGGTCCGGTTTTTCTTCCTTTTCATTCTTATTTTCGATTTCCCTTTCTTTTTGTTCGGAGTTTTTTTCTCCTAATTGCTCTTTAATCTAGATTTCCTTCGCTCGAAACTTCCCTTCTGTTGGATTCTCGAGCTCATTTTCCTTACCCTGGTTCCCTCCTGTCCTCGAACACTCGCTCGATCCGAATCGAATTAATCTGGAGGGCGTTGCAGAATGGCCGAAATGGGGCTAACGATAAAAGCTACGCGTCACACGGTTTTTCAAATTGGTTTCGAAACTGTTGGGAATTCTATTCGTATCGAGATTGTCAGATTGTTTGATAAACGACAACTGCCCAACAACTCTCCGTAAAAATCGTATGCAAAAGTTTGATCCGATCGATTCGCTCTTCAACTCGAATTTTCCAACTTAACCTCCAAGCACTTTTTATTCTCTCGTACACGTCAAAACTTTGGAATATTATCAGACATCTATAATCTCCTCGTTCAAATTATAAAACTTCAGATACTTCCGAGTTCTCTATTCCACTCCGCGTGAAAAATGAAATGGAAATTGAAAAATCGTCCCGTAATCAAATCTCTGCGAGAGAAGGATCCTATCGTTGCGAATAAGTTTTCGGCTTGGCCATGACAACCGTTGGATCGCCAACTTCCCTATCGAAACTTGGAAAGTTCCCAGTGATGGACGGTTGGACGAAGGTTGAACGAGAGATTCGCGACTTCTAGGTCACTGGGGCCGTATCATTCGAAGGTGAATGTTTTCACTCCCGGTTCACTGGACAAGAATCGGTTGCTTCGGGGAAAATTAATTTTTCACAGTTGTCCGCCGGCCGATCACTTCACGAAAGTGTCGAAAAAGTACACGAGATGGGGCGTCGATCGCGTTCTCACCGATTTCATCGCTTTGGGAACGCGCGTTCTTACAGGTGGCACGAATATTTCATCGAGTTGTTCTCGGGCCGTTTCGATCCTTTGTGTTGGCTGCCGGCTATCGGGACGATTTGATTGCCCGGCGTAAATTAAGCGGGCTGGTATCAAGGGAGTTGTTCAAATTCGACCGCCACGAGCTAGCCCCAGGCGTAAATTCTATTTGAACCTTTTCCGGATCGCGTTTCGCCCATTTGTACATCCTTGGAATTGTTGGGCAAATGGGTATGCAGGGTGTATCAAGTTTTTTTTTTTAATTTTTTTTTTTTTAATTCGATAATATTCGAAATTGATAATATTGCTACTAAATCATAAATTATAGATCTTTTTTATAATTTGTCAACTTCTTTTTTGGTAATCAGGATTCATTAAATTTTCTCGTTTTTATTATCAAAATTGTTATGAAAAAGAATTTCAGCGCTCTTTCAACTCTCGTTTCTTTATTTCGAAAAAAGAAAAAATGGTAAATATTTATGGAAAACGAGAGAAAATATGCAGCATTGATTAATCGATCAATCTCTAAATAGCTGTTTATTCTCGCGTAATGAAATAAAAATTTTTTTTTTTATACGGAAATGATCCATTTCTTCTACAACTTTTTAATAAAACATTCATGAGCCCATGTTTATACGATATCTCTTCTTGTTTTTACACATGGAGTATGCTGGCATCATTTTGCAGGGAAAGGAAAACCTGGTGCACCCTGTATAAAGCTAAAGCTTTGAGCGAAACTTCAATGGAATACGGTTATTATTTACCGTTGGCAGCTCTCTTGCTTTTGAATTTCGTTTCGTAGCGCGGTGGAACTTGTGTGTTAGGGGATTTTCAAGTTTTATGCGAGTTTATTTTACGCGGAAGTTATATCGCCCGAGAATTTAACTCGCCGACGATCGATGCGTCCTACGCCCGGGGTCCGATAAAAAATCATTTATACTACTTGTCGAAAACTTGAAATCAGTTTTCCAAGAATATTTGAAACGTTTTACTCCGCGTTTATAATTTAATACGCATCGTTCCGTGAAAATTTCAAAATTATTATTATTCGAACAACAATAATACTCTTGTAAAAATAAATACTCTTAATATCTCGACCATTTCATCCGATAATTAAACACAGATCCTGAACAATCGATCCAATTTAACCTCATCTCCCTTGACTTAATATTTCAAGCTAATTTTCAAAAGATTGGATGGAGAAAGATCGCTCTGACCACTCCCTCCTCCCTTATCCCCTCCCTCCAATCAGATCTAATATTTTTTAAGGAATAATAACTTGACCCCGTTTCACGAATCGGAGGCTATTATTGCCTCGATTCTGGAAACTTACTATTCCCTAACTAAATCCTACACGGATTTTTCTCGAGCCGAGCGAGAATTCGAGAAGGGAAGGGTTTACCGAATGGCGAATTGAATATTTAACTTGGCGAACTTGGTCTCGAGGAGGCATCCGCTTTAATCAGCCGGAATTCGATATTCCATTAAATTTGTAGACGCGTTGCGTTTCGAGGACGCGGCACCACGACGGCGCAAAACGCACATTGCCGTGTTATGGATGCGGATGCACCATGGAGCCCGGTCGAGTTGATTCGAGATTGACAATTTTTCTCGGTGTTCGCGAGGACTCGTTCACAAATCGCTGGACACTGGATTATGACAAATGAATTATTTCGCACATCTTTGAGCGAAACACACTCCGTGCATGTCTCGATTCGTTAAGAAGAGAATAATTTCTTAATTCTCGATCTCTGGTTTCAAAAAATAATTAAATCGTAGAAAATGTCCAGTTACTTATGAAAGCGCGAATACACCGAATACATCGAGAACTCGAGAGTCCGATCCATCCCACGATGCTTCGTAATGGATACGTACGCACGTTCTTGCTGATGCATCAAGTATATTTTTTTCTTTTTTATCTCGTATTCAAAACGTAACATCTTTCCAAACTTAACATCATAAATTAATAAATAAATATATATATTATTTATGTATATATATATATATGTATATATGTATAATACGCTTAAGTTTGTATAAACGTGAAATCTCGTCTCTAAATATACCTCGGTATGTGTATATGTACGTGTGTGTTCGTAATGTGTTTCCTAACGGTAAAGGTCGCGTCTATTATTGCTTCAATTTACAATCTTCTTCTTCTTCTTCTTCTGCTTTTTCTTCTTCCTTCTCCTCCTCCTTTTTTCCCTTCTCTTTATCCCTTCTTCTGAAAACGGTCCTCTTCACTCGACTTCAGCAGGAAAAGAAAAAGGAACCGTCCAGTTTTTTTTTACGAATTCTAAACTTTGTGTCTTTTGCTCCCTTCGGTGGTGTGTATTTTTATACTTATGCGCTTTTACTCGCACATATATATATGTGTGAGTATCTGTAAATGTGTATGTATGGTTTATATAAAGGTATAAAGACAGAGAAAGAGACAGAAAGGTAAAGAAACGCAGACGGAAGGACAATGGTGGCGCGGATTCGACGCCACCTTCATTTTCCCGTCTCGCTTATGTAAATCCTTGTGCTTGAGGTAGCCGACCGTTTCGCGAAAATCTTTTGCCTGAAATCGGCCTGAAAACGTTCCAATATGCGTGTGTGTGTGCGCGCGCGTATACGTGTGAAGAGAAACTCGTAACTTCGTAAGAAGAAATCAGAATGGACATCGATTTCTTCCACGATGCAAAGAAAAAAAAAAGAGTATATAAGAAAGGTAAAATAAATAAAAAAAAGTATTCTATTAGTTCCATGGACGAGAAAAGAGAAACGTAACCGGTTGTTCGTGTCGAAGAATGGAGTGAAAGGGGGGAGAGCGAAACAAAGAAAGGGTAGTGCGGCGGGAAGAGTAATCTTGGGACGCTAGGCTAGCAGGGTTTAAACGGACTAACGAGACGCTGCTTTGATTCGATTTGTCGCTACGTTTAAACGGCGAAATGAACGCCCGCCCAGCAGCATTTGCACTGAACCAACGGAATCCGACGCAATCCGTGAAAATAAATACGTAGCCCTTCCATCCTCTCCCCTCTCTCTCCGTGTAATACAACGGTGGCCACGTTTATGCGCCGTACAATTTACATTCCGAGTCAGATTGCGTTGCGAAAATGCATTTCTGTTCCGTTCACCGGCGGCGCGACTATCTCTCGGAAGACATTTCATTTTCAACCTCCACGTCCACCAGTCGAGCTCGCCATTCCTCCCCCTCTCAACGTGCCTCCTCCTCCTGCTCTCCGTTCATACGATTACAATACGCGTTGTCGAGCAATAATTCGAACCTTACTCGAAATGACAGAGAGAATTAAGAATCGATCGGTTGGAATAAATCTCCTCGCCGGACAATATAGACAGATCTTCAACACCGGTTCATCTGAATTCTCTTGAATTCTCTCGTTGCATAAGGGAAGCAAGCTCTGGAGGAATTTCAATCTCAAACGAAGACCACGTGAGGTTTGTGCGGGAGGGGTGGCTCGTAATCGTAATCGTAGTCGTAAGCATAGTCGAGGTTCCGATGGACGTTGGAGGTCGCGTTCTGCATCCGGTACAGGGAGAGCACTTCCTCGACCGGCTCGTCGCCACGGAGATCGATCACGTCTGCAACGGCGTACACGCCCTCCTCCGCCTGCCCCGTCTCGTCCCGATTATTCGGCCTCGCGTATCCGGGCGTCTCGTAAACGTTCGCGTCCCGGGCCCCGACTTTCCTCCCCCCCGGGCTCTCGTACGGGCTACCCCCCTCCTCGTTGCCCCTCGCCAACAACCGTCTGCTGTACGACTCGCCGCTCTTGTCCAGCTCGTCGTTGCTCCTCCCCACGTAGACGAGGAACTCTGGACGGTTGGGGGCGGCGTACGCCAACCTCTTCCTCCTCTTGGAGCGGGTGAGGTGCGCTATGAGCGCGAGGATGGTCGCGGTGGCGGCCAGGCAGCCGGCCGCCGACAGGGAGAGGTAGAGGGGGCTGAGCCGGCACCTGAGCGAGGCCTCGGGCAGCGCGATCAGGGCTTTGCCCGCGGACTCCTCGTCCGTGCAGATGATGTCGTGGGTGTCGAGCTCCAATCTGGACTCGTTCCGCCGCTCCTCGGCCTTGATCACGTTCCACAGCCAGTGCACGGAGCAGTTGCACACGAGGGGGTTGCCGCCCACGCGGAGGGAGGAGAGGCCGTCGACGGGGAATTGGGTCGGTTGCAGGGTCGACAGGCTGCAACGGCGCAGCGAGACCCATTTCAGGTATCTCGCGCTGTACAACACCCTGGCGGGCAACTCCTTGAGGCCCCGGTTACCGTCCAACGAGATCCGCTCCAGGTTCACGTTGTCGGCGAAGGCGCGCGCGTGCACGCTGATGATGGTGCAGTCGTTCAACTCGAGGCTCCTCAGCTCGTACAGGTTGCGGAAACCGGCCGCGTCCAACATGGCCAACGGGTTGCGGCTGAGTACCAGGTTGGAGAGCACGTTGAGCCTGGCAAGGGCGGGCGTGGGCACGGAAGTGAGGTTGTTCCCGGACAGATCGAGGCGAAGGAGGTCGGGCAATCGGTCGAAAGCGTCGTCGCCGATGTTCCTGATGACGTTGTTGGCCAGATCCAACGAGACCAGGGAGGGCAACGAGGGTAACGAGTCCCTGTCGAGCTCTTGGATCAGGTTGTCGGACAGATCCACGCTCTCGAGGCTGGGGGCTAGGGCCAAGTTCTCGGTGGGTATCTCGAGCAACGAGTTCCCTTTGAGGATCAGAGCGCGGATCTTGTGCAGGTTCTTCAACAATCCGTCGGGCAAACTGGTGATGGAGTTGTCGCTCAGGTTCAACGTCTCCAACTCGCTCGTCGTTTTAAACGCTTGCTCGTCCATGTCGGATATATTGTTCCCGGCGAGGTTCAACTCTCTCAACGAGGCCAACCCCTGCAACGAGTTCTTGGTCAAGTTTCTTATCGCGTTCCCGCTCACGTTCAACGTGGCCAGATTCTTTTGGAAGACGAAGTTGTCGGAGCCGAGGGTGTGGATCGCGTTCGACGTCAGATCGAGAGCTTCCAGGTTGCCGTAGAAGCTGAACGACAGGTGGATATTGGCCACGCGGTTGTTGGACAGATCCAGGTGGGTGATCTCCGGGTTCAATTGGATCGGGACCACCTCGAGGCCGGCGTAAGCGCACGAGGCGCGCAAGCTCTCGTCGTCGCAACGGCACTGGGTCGGGCACAGGCCGCTCGCCTGCCTCATCACCGACATCGCGACGGCCATCGCTATCGCGATTCCCACCGTCGTCGTCGCCGAGGGTCCACGCGATGCCATTCCATATGAACTCCTCCTTCCCTGGAACTGCCCTGGAATATTAAAAAGATTAAATTTGATACGAATTCAAACAATTTTCCCCCCCCTTCTTCTCGACTTTTTTATTACTTTCGATCCATTCATTTTTCACAGTGCGAAATTAGACTGGGTAAGAGCGAGTTCGGGTAAGTTCATTTAAATTACTGATCAAGTTGGTGATCCTGGCAACGCTAAATAAAAAGAGGAGAGAGGGAAAAAGTTCGGAATATCTCTGGACTCAATCAAGCCCTAACATGTTTGTATGTAATTGAAACGAGTGTTTGCCCAGGCTGGCATTGTCCTCTGGCGGAGACTCGGCTGAACTTGTAATCACGGTGGACATCGTAAATTCGAAACGAGTCATTATTTTTCTTTCACGGCTTTCCGAGGGAAGCAGCCCGACTCGTTACACTTTCCCATTCAATAATTTCCACGTAATTTCCCTAAGTAGCCTCGCTAAGAGCGAGGCTATATTTTCGACTAATTAACGAGATGAAATAAAACTCGATATAACGTGAAAATCTTTTTTTTTTTTTTTTTCTTTTAAAAGGGAGATAAATAAACGAACGGTAATCGTGGAGAAGCGAGACGAGGATATTTATAGAAAAACAATTAAATTTTTTGGTTCAACTGGTTTTGTAGTGAACGATCCATTAGACTTTCAATAGGTGGTCTATTTTTAGTTTACCTCGGTTTATATACACAGCGGCAGATTTAATTAACAAGAAGAAGAGATTCGAGTGCGACGAGTTAAAGAAGATTTCCAATGGAAATTGTACAGCAACAGCTGGATACGTTAAAAGAATACCTAAGATTTGTTAAAATAACGTGCTCGCCCGTTCCCGGCACCTGCTGTTGCAGATAAGCGAACAGAAGTTGTTATAAAGCAAAAAAATGATAGTTTTTAACCGCTGAATACAATTTCCTAACGAGTGTGTCGCATATTACAAGGTACAGCTTGTGACATAATTATCCTCTTTTGATGACGAATATATTCGGAAAAAAATAGAGAGAATTGGAGAAAACGATAATAGAAATGCTTTTGAATATAAAAGGTAATTAAGAAATGTTACAAAAGCTGGAGAAACGATAAGATTGAAAAGAAAAAGAAAAAAAAGACTCGAGCGATTTTAAAACGTATAGAAAATATTATTCTTGCGAAATTGAAAAATGCCAGAGACATTATTCAATTTATCGTACTTATAATATCTTCTTTTGTATCGAAATGTACACCGCCGGTGAAAATAAAATTATACGTGCTTTATGAGACGAAGAGATCGTTCCTGTCTCGATTCAAATTACAATTGAAATTACGATTTATTGTAAATTGAGAAGAAGAATTTGTAAGGAAAATGGATAGAAATATGTAGAGATTACGCGTAGGAATACGAGCAATCTTGCTACCATGATAAAATAAGTATCGTAGGATAAACGAAGGAAAATGGGATCGGCACAACGGTATCTTAATATTGATTACCATCAGGCAAATCAATATCATGGTATGCACGTTTATAGAGTTATTAAATAATATATTGAGTACACATGCAACTTTTCCTCATAAATTTCATATTTTCATTATTATTCCATACGTTTCCTTTCGTTGATATATTAATATATCAACGAATATTTATATACTCGAAAAATCTATTTAACTGGAAAAAGAAGAAAAAGGGGGGAAAAAAAAATACAAGTATTACAAGCCGGTTTATAAATGACGAACGCCACCGCCATTTTATCCATTCGAAGCACGTCAAGCATCCTCAATATGCTAAACATTGAATCATTTTTTTCTTTTTTTTTTTTTTTTTTTTCCACCAACGATCGAATCATGCCTATTGGAAACAGTCCATGTAGAAACTATCTGGCCTGTTTTCCTTTATAAAATGAATCGAACAACATGTCGTTGGTCCAATGCCAGAAGGCCAACTCAACATACACATGTATACAGACAAACATATACGGACTAAGAATGCCTTAGAGTCGAACCCTAAGTCCGCGAAAAGTTTCGAGTTACCACTCACAACTTCCTATGATCGCCCACGTTTTCCTATATACTTTCCCTTCTCGCCAGATAAAGGCATTTTTCCCACGATTGCTTATATTTCAGTTTCTGTTAACCGTTTCCTTCCTTTCCATCTTCAACAATCCTTATCTTTCCTCCCACGCTTTCCTCCTCTATCCCCGAAGCGAAAAGCTGTCGCTTTAATATTGAATAGAAACCCATAACCTTTAATGGATCGAGCATATATACGTAAGAATGTCGGACTTGAAATAACCTTTCCCACTTTCGTTATCCCGTACAGTACTATTGTAGTTCGTTCGAGTCGCACGAGATGGAGTGGTGGCCCGTGGTAATTATGTAAACGATATTCTCCGAGGCGAGTCGTTCGTCGGGGTTCGGGCTAAACAGTTTGGCGAAATAAAAATTCCGGGTCCGAGGCTTTGTAGCGGACGAGCAAGCCGCGAAAGCGTAACCACTCTTCACGTTCCAACGGTTCGCCGCAACAAACTCGATGCAACGAGTTTATTTACGGACACCTGCACGTTCGATTCGTGTTTCAGATTTTACTCGTCCGTCCACCGATACCAGTCCATGGCGTACAGTAGTACACCGTGTATCGATGTAGGGGGCGTTGGGTGCTCGTATTTGTGAGAACAGTGGGGCGTTTGTGTGCCAACCTTTTTTTTTTTTCCTTCTTTTTTTCACGCTCTTCGGAATAAATAACATTAGTCCCTCGTGGGGGATACCGGTGCGAAAGGAACAATGATAAGCGGGATAGTAGGAATAGTTTCAAAAGCGAATCGCGTGCGCTTCGTTGCCGCGGCCGCCACGAAAATTAACAAGCCGATAAAAACTTTATTCGACCGGTCGTTTTTATTATCTCGCGGCTGTGTGTGAACGCGCGCATGTGCATCGAGGGAATACAGAGCGGGAAAGTTGCTCGTTCGAGTACTCATCATCGGGAATAACTGGGAAATAACCGTACGCGAAATTTGCTGGAATTGAACGTGTGCAGGTTTTGTCCGAGCTTTCTACCTCCTTTTTTTTTTTTTTTTTTTTTTTTCCCTTCCCATACTAAGGTAGCTTTTTAACAATCGGACGATTTGAGTTTCGCATCGAGGATCTGTGCTTAAACGTTTTTCACCCAGTGTTTGCCAACCATCTACGAGTTTGCGACTACGTTTTTCTCAAATTTTCTCCATTCGTAAGAACAATACGGGAAAATAAACGAACGTGTATTGATCATAGAATATCGTACGATGCGAATAAATAAATTCTGAAGAAATCTCCACGAAATTTCTTACGTGAAATAATCGCATATAATCTTCGATCAAGTATATTGCAACTCTCCTCCCTTCCCCCCCCTCCAGCAAACATTTTTTGCTACTCTTATGGCCCACAGGTTGGGAATCCGGGAGTTAAGCGAAGCGTAGCGAATACGGAAGCTAGAGAAGCACCGAAATTGTGGAAGCCTTGCAATGGCACAACGTATTCCGTGTTTGAACTTTGCGAAGTTATCGATGTAAGCGTCGGAAAATAATGGCGACCGGTAAACGTCGAGGATGCTTAATCGAGCCGTAGCTTTTAATCGGGATTTTGTTTTAGTAGAACGCTTTTAATTTGATTATAGGATAATATACGAGCGATTGAAAGCGATAAATACTTATAAAATGAGGTGGCCGTGGAAATTATGCGGGAATTATTGAATATTTACATTCGAAGATAGAAATGAAATATTGGGGAATAAAATTGATGGCGCGAGTTTAATTAAATTAATGAATATTTATTCGATTTTTTCTTTTATTTTTTTTGATAACCGTTAAAATAAAATAGATAAAAATAAAAAATACGAATATTTTATATGAAAATTTCTTTTGTAACTTGAGATTTATTATTCGGTATAAATTTTAATATTACATTTTTCAAAAATCATTTTGTAAATTACGCGAGTAATCCATCTCTCTTTGACCGAGATTTATTTTACACAAATATTCAAAAATATTACACGGAAGAATTCTTGCTCGATTTTATAAAAATCGGATGATAAATCGTAATAATTTTATGAAAACTTTTTTGAAATTAATCCGTGTACTGTCTCGCCAACTATAGATCTCGGTAATATTGTAGCGCACAGGTCTCCACCAACTTTGAAACTTACTTTCAGTAACTTCTATTCTAGAATCGTTTCATTGATTCGATGAATACTTCCCGAAGAGTCTTTTATTAACATTTTAAAAGAGAATTATTTTTAACTAACGACGAATAAATAAAACCGTGGAATATCGAATACAAAAAAAAAAAAGAAAAACGAAGACGCGTTAAAAAAAAGACAGGAAACAGATCAACAGAATAAATTTTATTAACGGTGCACGTACGAGAAACTCTTTTCATCGAAAGAATAATTTAATAAACTCGTTATTTATTACGTAATTGCCACCCCCGAATTTTACACGAATATGATTATTTAATTCAAACATTAAAACATTAATTCCATCATCCCTGGCCACCCTCGGCGCGGCAGTCACGGTGCATTAATGCCATTTTAATATCACATTACAAATTGTAATACCATTACCGTATTATCAACTCTCTCGATTCAACGTACGGAGCCAACCTACCGACACCAAAGAAAATCCATTCAATCAGGCCCCTGGATTCAAACACCGCGTTTACATCGAAACGATCAGCCCTCCATTGAATAAATAAAAAAGAAATAATAAAGAAATAAAGAAAGACCCAAGCACAAAAGTCCAACCGCAGCCCAGGTTTTAAACACCCCAGGTAGCTTTACACTCCCCCGTCCTTCCTCGCGACAATGCACAAAAGGAATAGCGTTTCACAAAAGATTTCTCCGCCATCTCGCGATCGGTAACGCGATCGTTTCGAATCGTTCCATAGGACTCCGCTCGATAATTTCAATTCCGTAACTGAACAGAAAGTGTTTCGAGAGGGTTCGTCTGCCGGTTAAGTGCCGGTAATTTTTCACGTCCCCTCCTCCCTCCACAAGGAGTAACAAATGGCGCTGATCTCGCCTGTCATGTATAATGCACAGATTTACAGCGTTCCGCTATCTGACAGACCTATACGTCCCTCTTCCTCTCTCCCTTTCTCTCTTCCGGGACCCGCGGCAACAACGGAAAAAAAAAAAGGGGGAGAGAGAGAGAAAAAAATGTACAGGGGCGGACGTTAACATCCGCGGCATGTAATATCCCGTATGGCAGGTCGAGCGTTATTTTCTCCGGGAAATCGGTCGCTGGTCTCTCCCTTTCTCTCTCTCTTCCTCTCTTTTTCTATCGGGTCGAGGCTGGACCAGACAGCGGATTTTCCACGGGAGGAAGGAAGGGAGGGGAAGATGGAGAAGACGACGAAAGTCGTGAAGACTGCTAGGGGGTGAAAACGGTGGCGAAGGATGAGGCCGTTGAGGATCAAGGGGAGCGTGATTACCTACGAAATTCAGGCTTTTCCGGGCATCGGTATAAGTGACAGCTAGCCTGATAAACAACACTTGTCTACGGGCGGAGAAGAACGATAAGAGTGGAGGGAGGAGGGAGAAGGGATGTGTTAGGGCGGAGGATCCTTCGATTCGAGGGGTGGGGGAAATATTTGTGTTGGATAACTTCCGTGAAATTAGGTCCGTGGCTTTCGTTCACGGGTCGGTGGATAGATGGCGGACTTGTTCCATTGCCGTTTTATCGCTCCTTTCGATTTTTGAAACGTCGTTAAATCTGCTATCACGGCTTCCGTGGAGGAGTGATTTCTTTTGGTGGAAATTTTGGTGGACGAAAGTAGCGGATTTTCATTGTTAATCTTAAAAAGTGGATTAGTTTGTATATCTGGAGTTTTTTGGGAAATTGAGGGATTCGATGGAATTGATCGTTTCGAGGTTAATAAAGTAATTTCATTTTCTTTCTTTTTTTTTTAGGGAATTTTGGCGAAGATTTTTCGTCGTTGAGTTGCTGTTGATCTCTACTTAGAGAGAGTTTAACTTTTACTTAGAGAGAGTTCCAAAGTTGGGAAATTTACAAAATTAAGGTTAAGCGGATTTCGAGGATTTTTCTAATATTTTGCGATCTTAGCTGTTGACGCGGAAGAAAAAAGTTGCAATATTTAATAATTGATATTCGAGTCTCGAAAGTTTTAAGAGACGAATTTCAAGTAAAAATGGAAAAATGGAATTACTACTGGTTTTATCTCTTTAAGGGAATTTGTGTGTTAAGGGGAGAATCTCGTTGGGCCTCGTAAATTTGCTAAAACTATGCTACATCTCCGCGGATAGAGACAAGTTTTATAAGCTATTCTAAGCAATCTGATGTTTGCCCCAAGTTATACGCCGAGTTGTATCATGCGAACTCGACAACTGAAACAGCCAAGTTTCGCCACTCAGGCCTTGCTACGTTAACGGGCTATTCTTTTTGCCAACAACTTGCCCTTATCTTTGACAAATAACGCGCTCCGGGGGAGGTCACCGTAATTAAACTCGTCGTTAACGTATCTCCTTAATAAAACCATCGCGGCTCGTGACGAAACTTAACTTCTCGTAATCAACTTTAATTGAAATGTTTCAGATAAACACGAGTATATTCGACTCAGCATAACGAGATAAAAATATTTAAATACGTCGCAATTGTAATCCTAAAAATCGAGGTAAAATAAAAATTTTCCTTACGATGTAACATTGGTTCCCATAAAAACGTGATTCATCTCGTATATCTGTATATCATTTTCTCACATCAAAATGCCTCTCGAATCCAATAATTCCCAAAAATTAAAATTAACCGAAAATCATCGTTCGATTAATATTCTCTGGTTACGAAGGGGGGCGCGAGAACGGCGTTTCAAAGGAGCGAGAGATCCCATTTTCGATGTTCAATCGACGCATTAAGAACGATCGTATCGACGGTCGATAATAGCCTTTCGCCGAGCCTCGAATATCGAAACACACGTACATCGCGGAATGGAATAATCCTCGGATTTTCACTTCGGTTATGCGATTCGAATCGGTAAGCGGTGCGGAAAGAAAAGGATTCCCTCGTTTAAGGAAGCCCGTGAAGAGACTTGAAATATTCACGTCGTCGTCGTCGTCGTCGTAGTTGTCGAAAGTTCGCGCTCGAGGATCGGAGATTTCCCGTTTACCGATAAAGAGGGAATAAATAATAAATGGGGAGGGTGTGTTTTTCTTATCTGGCCACGGATAAAACGAAATTTGTCCCCGGCATGCATAATACATACGGAAATGGCATCGAACGAGCTGGCTGGCTAGGCTTGCGCGCCGACTTCTTGTCTATAATGGAATCTGCGCGCGGGCCACGGCCAATTTCTGAGGATGGTATAAAGCAAAGAAAACCGGGGTCGGGGCGACGTATAACGGGGCGAGTCATTCAATTTACAGGATCCTCCCACCCACCCTTTTCCGTTTCCAACTCATCTCGTTCCAGCCTCGGTGGCTCCGAAACTGAACTGAAGATGAGCCAAACTCATACCATCTCTTGGCTAACCGCGAGCAGGGTGGGGGGAGGAGTGGTCCAGTGGCGCTACACTCGCAGCGATGGCTTCGAGCTACACAACACGTGCTACGACGTTCTCGCCACCGATCAACGATGTATCGAAATTACTTACTAGCGTCCTACGTGTGGCGCCAGTGTGTGCGCGCGCATGCGCGCGTGCGTCGGCGCAGAGCTCGATACATCGATCTCGAGAGAGATCGACTTGATTGGCCTTCGACTCTCGATTCTCCGACTTGTGCTCGTACAATACAGCCGATAACAAGTTTTCCTGGCGAGTTTCGCTTCTGCCAAGGAACGATATCTTCGCTCGATTTCGATGCAATGTTTTATTCTACGTGCTTTGTTTATTCTTATTCATTTTCGAATCTTTAGATTGTTGTATCAACATTCGAAGTTCGTAATAAATAATATTCGATGGAAAATATATATACATATATATATAAGTATTGGATAACGCGATCGAATTCTTTTGTCAGGGATTAGTTTGCGAGGGAAGGACAAATGAAAGACGAGAAGAAAGAAGAATTACCATTGTCGGTTAATCCCTCTTCCTAAGTTTTCCAAAGCCTTGTATTTCCGTACAAATACCGTAGAAAATCGCGGTCGGCTCAATTTACCAAATTGGAAGGAGTCCGTGGTGAAAGCATTCCCGTGACAAATAAACACCCCTCGACCTCCCCTCACCTTCTCACGAATCATAATTTTTGCGCCATCTCAATTTTTTTTCTTCCCTATTCCACTTCCCTCGTTCTAATTTTCCATCGAAAGCTTGTATATATATATTTCTCTTTCCTCTCTATATTCTCAACTTATAAAATTTTCTCCAGAAAGCGATGCCTTTGAACAAAAATATTCTGTTAACATTTCAAACACGGATATAAATTCAATACAGGAGAAATGATATCGTGATGAATTATCCGAGAAATTTAAAAGGAGAGGGGGGAAGAAGAGGGAGAAATGAGCGAAACGAGGTGATACAGGACGTCATACATCCCATCCCCCTGTCGCCGCGTAGGGGAAAAGTCATTAAAGCGGAATTTTTGGCGCGACGATAGGGGTGATAATCCTCGACGCGCCCCATTTTCTTGCGGCGGTCGAAAGAAAAGTCGTTAAGCTTTGGCCAGCTTTCGAACTGGGTTGTCGAGAGATGGGTTAAAATTCAACCGTGCACGCGATATACAACGGCCGCCCTTTGTAAACGTAAAATTCATTTGCCCGTTTAATGGCCCGTGAACATTGTAACATTGTTGTTGTTGTTGTTGTTGTTGTTCGGAAGTTGATCGTTCCGTTGGAATAATAATTGGGATGCAAATTGATGCGACACGCGAGACACCAGCGAGTTATTTAATTTGCTCCAAGATTATCTTCCCCGAGACGTTTCTTGCTCCAACGTGTGTGTAACGCGAACACTATATATATACAAAATATCGAAAAATTGAACTTTTGGAGAAGTAAAATTAAATAATAATAATTTAATTAATAAAATAATCGTAAAATTATATATACGAAATATATATTTTTTTTAAATAAAGAAAATTTTATTAAAAGCGATAGTATGATATACAAAATATTTTTCCTTCGAACGAAAAGAAGATTCGAAAAATTTATCCAGGATAAGCGCGCGTGTGCAGGAAGAGGGGAGGGAGGGGAAATTTTGTATTAAAACCACCAATTTTCTCGCAGAATTGCAATTTGGGAAACTGCATTGTAACGAATGTAAATTGAAATAAAGCGAGGAGGAGACTCTGGCACACGAGTTATTTGATTTTTCAAATTTATACAGATTGGATGCGCACGACAGTTTTTTTTCCTCTTTCTTTCTCCTTTCTTTCTCTTTTTGGAGCATAAATCGCAACGAAATATAAAATTGATATAAATATTCAATCCGTTGGAACTTTATTCGTCAGGAGGAGACTCTTCGATCGAGCGGTGGATTGAAAAGTGAAGAATAATAATTCCGAGAGAAAAAAAAGATTACACCCACCTTACGATATTTCTATTGAAAATTTAAAAATCGCGAGATTCGATTAATCATCTCTTAGATGATCTTTAGTTTAATCACAGTTCGTTTAAACAAAATCTGTCGCCCGTCCTGTTAACAGGTTTATAACGCGAATCTAAAAAGGGAAAATTATTATTCCCTTTTTAAAATCGAGAAAGCCGCAACGGCGTAACCTAGAATTATTAAACCCTCAACGATACGATGCAAATGAAAACGGCGAAAGCGTTATGAATCGAAAATGGCGCGTTTCTGCCGCCATTTTATTTCGAATCGTGGGCAAATTAAAGGCCGCCCGCTCGTTACATTGCTTATCGTTAAAGCCGCGGGAATATGCATGAACCGCGTATACAGTTACACACGAGTTGTGTACACACGAAACCGAAAGAACCACTACCTCTCCCTCCCCCACACCGCGCGATATAATAAACGCACGGCCAATTGGCCCAGATCTAGCGCGTGCACTAACTGATTAAACGTTAATATCGTCGGACACTTTGCACGAAACCGGGATTGTCCCGGTATGTTCGTGATAAAAACCAACACCGGCCACCCTATATCGATATTTCGAGCGGCTAAACAAATCGAGCCGCTCCATCCGTTTGAAATTCCCGCTCAATTACACTCTTTACGAGGCCAACCCTTTGCAACTGGCTCACGTTTACATTATGTGGAGAGGGAAAGAGGAGAGGAGGGAAGAGAGAGAAATAAGATACGATAAATTCGTTATTATATTGTGATTATTAATTTTTTAAATTTTAATTATATATATTTATTATATAGATTTTTCGCGATCTCTTCGACAGTTTTGGATAATTGGATAATTCGAGAAGAGGAAAATTATATATAAAATATATGTATTTTATAAATTGATTTTATTGCATTTGAAAAATATTTTTTTTTAAATTATTTAAATCCTTTTCCCAATGGAATTTTTTTAACTAGTTTAAGTTAGTTTAAGTAAAAATTATCTATCTATCTGTTTATTATTATAAAATTATTATATATATTAATATATATATTGTATTACTCGAGATATAGCAATATTTGTGATTATTATATATAACATTTAGTCATACTTAATTTATTACCTTGTATATGAAAGAATTATTATAATTCTTTCGTAATAAATAATGACATTAATTATTGGAATTCTGTGATAGTATTTTAAGATTGAAAAACATTTTTTTTACATGATGGTATAGAATAGTAATTAAGAGATAGTAGTAGAGAAAAGTTGATTGAATTGAATTTAAAAATTGATTGTTCCCAAGTTTGAGAGAGTTTTAATATTCACGGTGGATAAAAATTCGTATATAAAAAATTATTTAAAGAATTATAAGAGATTCTATATATAATACGGAAATATTTCTTTCTTAGTAACGTAGATAAAATTTATTCTTTCACTCGAATCGGCTAAATTCCCATCTGTTTAGAGATAATCACTGCGCATATAGATGTATATTTTACGAGATTATCCCATTCAGTTTTTGACAACAGTCCTTTTATTTCTCTGACGCGATCTATCATACATATCGATACGCTCAACTCCCCTTCCTTTTTTTTTTTACAAACCCATAAATAATCAATAGATAGTCCACAATGACTTACGACTCGAAGATAAATGGTCTTTGACCCTACATTTATCGAGCATATTTCCTATATTACAGGTTGTCCGACCGAAAAGAACTAGTTATGTATCGATACTTTTAACCTAATAACGATTTCTTTTCTTCGATTTTTAACATTAACCGTTATTATATTCGAATTATTACACAAGCAGAATCCCATGGGCCGTAATTTGATTTGTATGTGCCGATTATAATCGATATCGGTACATATACTCATAAATCATTTCGAAACGAGTTTAACCATCGCGAAAAATCTCATTCGAAAGTTGGACGTGGAAACACGACTGTTTCGAACGAAAAAAAAAAAAAAAAAAAAAAAACACCCTCGTTCGTATATTCCTATTCACCCCAGCTACATAAAAATTCACTTCCATTAGATTTAAATCTAACCAAAAGACTTAACTAAAATTAATTACGTTTCGTATAAATTTTTTTTAAAATCCCACATCTGAGAGGAGAGAGTTTTCAACAAGTGACCCAGTTAACAGGTTGATTAGCACCACCCCCCTCCCATATAAATACACATACACGCTTTCCTCCACCGTGCACAACGTTGTTTACGAATACGTGATTTCCAAGCGAAACGAAATTATCGAAGGATTCTATATATATATTAGGTCTAACGGAAAGTTCTGTCCATTTTGGAATAAAACAAAATACAAATTTTTTCTTACCGCCAATTAACTTTATTGAATAATATAATATAATAATAATATTATTATTAATGATCTGTTGCCAACGTGAGGGCAATTTGTATATCCCATTTTTGAAAAATGTTTCATCTTTTGATGCGAAAAATTGAACCAGTGCTTGTTCGACATCTTCTTCATTTTTGAATTTTTTGCCAAAAAATTTTGTAAGGATAAAAACAAGTGATAATCAGAGGGTGCTATGTTCGGGAAATATGGTGGGTGCGACAGAATTTACTTCTGCAATTTTTTGACGAGTCCCTAAAGCAGGGTATAGTCTGGCGTTATCGTGGTGCAATATGATGTTCTTCCTATTCAACATTGCCGGCCTCTTTTTTTCGACCGCTGTCTTTAAATTATCCAGTTGCTGACAATACTTCTCCGAATTGAGCTTTTCGTTCGATTTTAAAAGCTCGTAATGTATTGGTCCTCGAATGTCCCACCATATACGCAACATTCTCTTATTCAGAGTCAAATTTGGTTTAGAGGTGGAAGGGCTAGGTTTTCCGGGTTCACGATATGCCCTTTTCCTTACAATGTTGTTGCATGTAATCCACTTTTCATCCCCAGTTATCATCCGGTTGAAAAAGGGCTCGATTTTGTTCCGAGCAAGCAGAGATGTGCATATGACAACTCGATCGTCCAAATTTTTCCGACTTAATTCACGTGGCACCCATCTTGAATACTTCCACACCAATCCTATCTTCCGAATATGGTCAGAAATGGTTCGTTGAGCTGAATTAAGCCTTTCTGCGATCTCCGATGTTGTCGGAAAAGGATCTTGCTCCAACATTGCTTTAACATCGTCGTCGATCAAAGATGGTCGGCCAGAACGTGGCTTATCAAAGGTCGAAATCACCTGTTTCAAATTTTTCGTACCATCTTCTGCATGTTCTATCAGAAACTGTACCTTCACCAAACACTTTCAATAAATTTCTACACGCTTCTGTAGCATTTCTTCCTCGTTGAAATTCGTATAAAATACAGTGGCGTAAATGAACTTTATCAGTCGCCATGGGTATACTATCGTTTTACACTTAAGACTAATGTGAATCAACTTTATTATAGTTTATTTGCTACGTCAGTATGTATACATTAAGCGATAAAAATATAGAGCCGAACATGCAATAAATAAACATGCTTACGAAAATGATGTCATAGATTCGGACAGAATTTTCCGGTAGACCTAATATAAAGAGTAAAAAAGTAAAAAAGCTAGGAGAGAGTGAAAAGATCTCGTGCACGCGAAATAGGAAAATTCGAGACGAGGTATGTATATATATATATATATTCTTAAAAGAGGACGTTGCCTCGTCTTAATGAATAGTCCTCCTGGTTGAACGACGGCGTAGTCGTCGAGAATAAATTACAGGTTCGTAGCCATGGAAGTGGACCCTTTAACGCGCCCCCGCTACTTTAATTTATGCATTTCTTGACCCACCCGGACCCGGTTTTCCTACCTGTTGGTTCCTCGTCAGGGTCTACCACCTGTTCGAGAGATTCATCCTCTCCTCAGGAGAGAAGGGATAAAGAAAGAAAATACGATGGCCATTTACATTTCTCGAAAATGGCAGCTGCCGCTTCGATTCGAAAACGGATAACTCGTTACGAGGCTCGTCGAAATACGTTCGACGTCGAACGCCCCCAGATTTAACGCCGTTTAACGAACCGGCCGGCTATTAATTTACCGGGCCCGCTATGGGGGAGAAGGGCAATATTTTCGAGAGGTAGGAATTCCTACGCCGGAGGACAGATGTTTCCCGCGCGGTTTGTCCCTTTTAAGCGGTCCACACACGAAAACCAGTTTCCACTCGATCTTTGATCTTCGAAAGATCGATCGATAGAAGGCATTTGTTTCTTTCCTTCGAATTTTTGCACAATTTGGAAAAGGAGGTAGGAATTCCTACGCCGGAGGACAGATGTTTCCCGCGCGGTTTGTCCGCCTTTTAAGCGATCCACACACGGAAACGAGCTTCCACTCGATCTTTGATCTTCGAAAGATCGATCGATAGAAGGCATTTGTTTCTTTCCTTCGAATTTTTGCACAATTTGGAAAAGGATTGGAGAAAATGATTTAACGTTTTATATACGTTTGGGAACAGATTGTGAATGCACGAAAGGATTGGATCGTGTGTGTAGGCCGCTTTACTCGAGGCGAGGCGCTATCGATATAATCGAAAAGGCGCGATAGCTTTCGGCGATTTCGGTAATGAACGTTTCCCATACCTCGATATCGGAGGAGGGGAAGAGTATAGAAGGCGAGGATACGAACGAGGATATCATGAAATTTTCATAAAACGATCAACAGGCTGGGGAGAGGAGTGGAGTGTTTCGTTGTTGCACCCTGTCGCACGAGCCTCATCCACGCTCTCGTTCGAAGACGTCGTTGACGGTGGTTTGCCAGAAAATTATGCAAATCACGGACGAAGAGATCATCTCCCGTGTGGAAGCCGAGAGAAATTGGTATCTTGATAGGGGTCGATCTTAAAAGGGATGGACGTTCGCGTGGACTCGTCCTTCCTTCGTGGAACATCCTGCGTGAATCGTGCTCGGTACACTCCAGGCAAAAAGCTATATTACAGGATTCCATTCCTCCTGTTATTGAAAAATTATTCAAAAATAAATTCGGTAAAATAAATTTTTACGAAACGATCATATCGGATATCGGATTATTTCGTCGATTTCTCATCGATCCTTTCCAATCCTAAAAAGCGTATCCCCATACTTATGGACGATAGTGTACGCGCGCAGAGGCAGACGGAAAAACCGAAGCTGAACAGCTACTTCTCTCCGTTTCGAGAAGGGGATGGCGGAGCACTCGATCGGTCATCGAGCATCTCTGAAACGATTTCAGCCGCGATATCGCGCATAGAGGATTGGTAAGAGGGTAAGGTTCTCTCGTTTCCTCGGTGAAATATTGCCCTCCTCCCCGGGATCGGCGAAAAGAGGGAAATATCGCGTAAATCGAAGGGGGTAGCGGAAGAGTCGCGGGGACACGTTGAAAGAAGAGCGGATAAGGGAGGGGAGAGGAAGCGAGAGCATTAGAAAGAAGGAAGGAAGAAAGGAAGGAAGAGAGAAGGCGGAAGTGGAGAAGCGTAGTGTCCCGCGAGGGGTAGAAAACGAGTAGGAAAAAGCCTCTCCCCCGTGCAATTGCAATCCGGACAAATATCCGGAGCCGAGACGAACGGCGTATGAACAAAGACGAGAGATTTCTCTCTCTCTGTCCGCGCGGCTAGAGAAATTGTTCGGGTTACTGCGAAACGAAACGAAACGAAACGAAACGGAACGGAACGGAACGGAACGGAACGGAACGGAACGGAACGAAACGCTTCTCTCTATCTCTCTCGCTCTCGCTCTACGTGTATATGCGGCAGTCGATAAACCGCGCCTGCGTAGCTCAAACACAGAGGAGAGCTCACCACTCCCCCCACCACTCTGAAAGGGCTCCACAGGAGCGTGGCTCCCTTGTGCACACGCATACCTTCTTCGTTCAACGTTCCCGCGCAGAGGGGTGTGGATTAAAGATATTAAAGATACCCGTGGAGAGTAACGCGCTCCCTGCTTCATTCTCTCTTTCCGGAAGGATCCGCACTTACTATCGTCCGCCACCTCGTCACACCCTTTGCTTTCTCGCATGCGATATCATTTTTTATCGAGTGCCTCTTTTCGAGGCCGCCTCCTCGCTCGTTTATTTATCTCCTCTCTTTTTTTACTTTTTTCTTTCTTCATCTATCCTTTCTGATGAATATTAATTTCAAGTATGGGGAAATTTCTCCTTTTTTTTTCAAGGAATATTTAAATATACTCCTGTTGCTTCGAGGGAAAAAATGGTTGCGCGAGTAGGTTAAGTTCGTTTGCATGGTAACGCGATGCGTCTTCAGAGGCGTAATCCGCTCCGCGTGTACACGACGCGAGTTTCAAGACGCAATCGATAGTCTCGTGGACGGCTTCTCTCAGTGGGAAGAAAAAAAAAAGAAAGGAAAAAGGGAGGGCTTTTTTTACACGTTCCGTGATTTTCAACCCTTTATCAGGCGTCGGTCGACTGGAAACACGACTTGGAATTACGTTGTTGAATTATTTAACAACACGACGACGTTTTCGATCGCTAGCACCTACCTATTCCCCCTCCTCCTCTCTCCAGCGAGAGAAAACGGAAAACGAGACAAACGCGATATAATTGGGGTTGCACGCCGAGAGACGGGGCTAATTAACATTGCATTAACGACCGTGCGACAACGTTAGCCGTCCAACCGATTCCACACTCTTCTCCTCCTCTTTTTTCGTTCGCTTTAATCCCCACGAATGATCCGTCTGCAAAACCAGAAGAAGCCCATGGCCCACAAGCCCGAGGTTCAAATGTTTTTTTCCATGTATCGTTCTGTAAAGTCGAGGAGGGGGGGAGGGGAGGAGGAGAGGGTCGTAACGATCCCTAATTTTACGCCGTATGATTTACTTTACGATTCCAATGTTAATTTCCCCCGAGTGATTTTCCCCTCCTCTCTCTCTCTTCATTCCATCCTCGATAAGTCGAGTTTTTATCGGAGATGAAATATAGGAACGTTCACGGGCACGACGGATGTGATTTACAGCGAGGAAAGCGGAAGCGTTCGTACGACGAAAAAATTATAACGAGGTATGGGGAGGAACGGATGTTAACCGGGTTTAATTTGGTAAAATGTTACGATGATCCGTGTTTATACCGTGTATTTCGATGCGAAGGATGAAGTTGTAATGCAAGGGTATATACGCACAATTTGGTGACAAGGGAAATCCTCGAGCGGACAGGTGTTTTTTTTTTTTCCTTTTTTTTCACCACAGGTTTTTTCGGTGAATTAATGCCACGCGTTGTTTTTCGTTGAATTATCGCTGTAATAAATTTTTCCCTGGATATTTCTTCCCTGGAAACGGATTAGCTGACACGTAAAGAGTCGACATTCATTTCGCATTTTTTGAATTTCACGTTTCTATTATTTTCCGTGAGATAAGTAAATAATACGAAAAAGGTTGTACAACAATTGATCGTTTGGATAAATAACGTAGTAGAGTATCGAAAGAGAAAAAATATCGAAAATATTAAATAAAACTACCATACCGACCGATAAATAATATTCTTCTTCCGGTATAATAAAAATTATAAATCTCCGTCTGATCCTCTCTAAATCCACGGCACATTCGGCAACGAACGGATCAAAATAGGTAGGTATCTTTAAATACCTAATAAGAGAAGTTCGAGGCTCGAAAACACGAGAAAATCCACGTCTCGAAAGTGTAACAACAAACTTTCTCCCTCGATTTCCTCCCACCACCGCGCACTCTTTGTTTCCTGTCTTTCGAGAACTTCCTGCTCTCCCTCCCTTTCAGCGCCTTCCATTCTTCCTTCCATTCTTCCCTCTTATTTTCGCCCATTTTTCATGCGAAACGCTCGCTCGTGGAATGAACACCCATCTGTCACTAGTGTTGAACAGCATCCAATGGTGGATCCAATTACAGATATATTTTGCGGGATGTTCGATTAGTTTGTTGCGGTTAACGGGATAACCGGAGATTAAACGCGATGTTCCTTCCCCTTTTAATGGCGAGTACACAAATGGCACATATATACGCAAGGATGAATATATCGTTGATCGTTATCAAATAATTAGTATCTTTCACCGTTTGTCCTCTTAAAACGCTCTCGCTTGTTTCAACGAACGACGAATTCCTCTTGCTTTTTTCCTGTTTATCCGTGATAATGCGTCTTACTTTTCTTTTTCTTTTTTTTTTTGCGAACTACTTTTTCCCAGTTACGGTTTTTACTATCCCGTTAAATATGAATTTATGGCTTGGCGAATACAATACCGTTGCTTTCGCGAAATACAGTCGCTGGATTTTAATGAGATTCTTTCCATCGAATTTTACGTTCGAACGGTTTTTTTTTTCGTTTTCGTTTTGTTTTGTTTCTACTTTACGGGATTGCGCGAATTGTTTGTTGACAAGGGGAAAGGGGGAGATACTTTTCTTCACTCTCTCAATCGTGTTGTTTAATTTAAATAAATTGTGCTTTGGCAGAATTAACGTTTCTCTTGGATCGATTAATTAAAAAAAACCGTACCGATTCCGAATCTGATATTTTTAATTTCTATTTTAACGTTTTATCGAATATAACGTTGAATTATTGAGAAATTATCTCCTAAAAGAGCATAACATCAGTTATGTATAAGATAGGTTATGTACGTATAATAGCTGGTTTATTCGTTTTGAATAATTGATAGTATAATAATTGACGTATGGTTTCTCTCGTTTAACTTGTGTAATTCTGTTTAAATATCTAGTTTGCTTAAACAATTGATTAATTGAGAATAATATATCAATTTAATATATCATTCGTTTCGTCGAAAATTTTGCAAATTTTTCACGATATTTGATTATTTTCGATACGATAACAATTTCTATTAATTTATATATCAACGTCACGAGAGTAAACGTATATGGAATAATTTATATCAATATTCACTGTACGATGAAAGATAGCACTATTACTTATATACATATATAACATAACGTATAATTTATTTATTCGCTTTGAATAATTGACATTCGTATAATCAATGTTTCGATCTTCGAATAAACAATCCTGTCACGCTCCACTCCGTTCAACGAGATTTCAATGCCAACAATCCTCTATCGCTAATGTACAAACACTCGACATGCAAATTTTATCAGCTTGCACTACACGCGTTAAAGATATCACCGTCACATGTCGCGAACAACTGCCTCCAAGTAACAATAGGGCAAGATCTATACACCTAAGAAAACGAGAAGACTATTCTTCACCTCTCCTTTCCTCCTTCCACGACATCACTGCGAACGATTAATTTACAAAACCGCAAAGAGGTTAGGTTTGTCCACGGTGGCTATGTTTTATTGGCTATCGCGGCGTACGTTCCCGTGGGATTCTTTTCCGATTCCTTTGTTCGATTCCACAATGTTGTTGGTCGTGTGGTAAGTAATCTCATTGTTACACGGAGGAGGGAGGGTAGAAGGAAGGTAGAATACGTCGAGACTCGTTTGTTGTGCGGGACCCCCGAGTCAATTAATGGCGCAGTTCTCGTAGACAAAAGAAATCTTTCTCAAGTGGATTTCCTGAGCCGTGACCTACCACCTAGGGGGCTGTAAACAAAGCCAGTCGGCAAACAAAGTTGGTAACAAAGGCAAACACGATATCCGCCCTTCAAAGTGTCGCGTATAAAATTGAAGTGCAAGGTACAAGTTCACCACACGATCACCGTGGAACGGGCCGCATCGCCTCCCGATATTCTTGTGAAACTTAAATCGCGGTACACCGGCCGCGAAAAGTGGCTGCAAACTGCCGTAACAGTTAAAACGTATGTGTACTCGTTCTATACAGACCCCAAGTTCGCCGATAAATCTTCCCTTATCGAGCTTCTCTCGAGCGTCCCACACACGTGTACGCGCGCGGCGTGAATGAAAGAGGTTATGTGTGCGCGTATGTTATACTATATACTTACCATTCGTGTATGTGTCGGCGTGGATAGGTGAAAACTGCGAAATCTGTTACCGGGATCTCACCCACAGCATCGACGTGGAAATAATTTCAATTATTAAGTCGTTCGTCCCGTCCCTTTTGATAAAGAAGTTTCCGACGAGAATAGATCGGTAGAAAGACTAAGCGAACAACAGGTAGCGCTGCGACATCTTGTGGTATTTTTAGATGATTTTGTGGTATGTAAGTAGAACTTCTATGTGTATTCACATTTCAAAATTTATTAGGTCATCTTTCTATATATCAGTATAGTTTCTTTTCTAACGTATGTATCTTGAGCGAAAAAGAAAAAGATGTCGGTCAATAACGAATGGATTATACATTTTCTCTCGTTTTTCACGATTGTTCGCTACTTTTCCACTAACAATAATCTATCCTGACGAGTTCTATTGTCTTGAACTCAGAAAAACCTCATTACTTATAAGATGACCTAATTTCCCATCTTTCTACGAATAATAAAAGTTTTCAATTTTTCTCTAATTAATGGACGTTTTCCAATTGTATTAATCTATCTTTTCATTAATAATAAAGTTTTCCTATTTTTTTCTTTTTTTTTTTTTTTTTTTATAAAATTCCCCTATCGACGAGATTCTAAACTCTAGTTATTTATCCTAATAAATAGGAACTTTCAACTTTTCTCGCCTAAAATCCAATACTCCGTGTACCGTGAAAGCATCCATGAAAAACGAAAACGAATCACGTAGAGTGCTGTAGATAGAAAGGTATTAAGAGCGATTCAACGGTGTCTCGGGTACGGAAGCGACGATTTCGGCATCCTTGATCGCGTACTCTACATTTCTAATGTTGCCGGGGATCGAATGGTCCAAGTCAGAGCAGGATGGAAGTTTGAAGAAGCGGCGAGACAGCTGCAGCCACCTCGAAGAAACGATTCGACGCGGGGATAAAGCGGTTAGGCCCCTATCCATCCTCTATTTCTTCGCGTCCTCCATTCTCTTTCCCAGTTTCTCCGCGGTCTCTCGTTTCCACTCTCTTGCTCTTTTTCTCTCTCTCTCTCTCCCCGCCTCGAGTGGAGGGAGAAGATGTGTATCTCTGAAAATAGGATTGGTACGGCACGCATTGTGCCGAGGACACTGTCTCTCCACCTCCACGTTTCACCTACCCTCCCCTATATCCTTGTATTTATAGCCCTCCGGCTTTTCCACCGTGGTTCGCGCCCTACGACCGCTTAATTCGACCGCTCGCGAGAATGCAATCTCTCTCTCTCCCTCCCTCTCTCTCTCTGTCTCTGTCCGACGTACACGGTCGAGAGGCCGAGGCAGCGTCAATAGCCGCAAGCAAATACCTTACGAGGATGCAATACAAGGGACACCAGGTGGACTCCCTTGCTACTTACGTCCCTTAACCGGCTGCCCGAGTATATTTCTTTTCTCTCTCGCCCCTCTTGTGTTCTTCGATGAAGTCGACAAAGGAACGAATAATCGGGTGAACGAATGAACACGTGCAAAAAAAGAGATGCAATCAAGGTTCCCTGTTAAGCCTGCTTTCTTTTTACGTTGTCTTTTTCGTTTATTGCCGTTTCTTAAAGATGTAGGTAGATTGAATGACTTCGTTGTAAAATGATATATCTATTAGAAAATCGCATTGCATATTTTCGTCACAATATTTTCCTATAAATCGTTGGCCAATAAACTAGACTCTTCAATACCGTTTCAACAAATCTTTCTGATCCCCATCTTCATCAAACATCATCCCCTGTTTTCGCGTTGTTTTTCGCTCACGTGATACACGACAACGGCTAAATACATCCATCATTCCCTTCTTTATTTCCAAACAAGATTTATACCTTCTAGGAAAAAAAAAAAAAATCAAAGAATAATATCGTGAAATCTCTTCGACGATCCAAATTCCCTTCGATCAAATGTAATATCAATTTCTAATTATTTAGAGCAAAGTTAATTATGTAACTAATTTTTAATCTTAGAGAAATAAAAAAATTATCTAATTATAGGAAAATTATTTACCCAAAACGAATTTAGAAAAAAATTTAGAAATTACCGACGACATTTCGTATTATCGACATCCATCGCGTCAACACTTCCATTCTATCCTAATGTATATAACTGCTCTTAACGCCCCCTTCCTTTTATCCCGCCCCTGACGTATGCAACCCGGCGAGGCAGCTCGGTTGGAAGCTGCGAAAAATTCCTACGCGGACATAAACTGTTCCCGGTTGCACTTTTATCTCCCCCTCCCTCTCTCTCTTTTCAGCTCTTTTTTCCCTTTTGGCGCACATTTGTGGCCCATTTTCACAGGCCACGGTTTTAAAATGCGATCACCAGGCGCACAGAATACCTTTTCTCCATCCAGGAGGAAACTAATCAGAGAGCGAACGCATCCATCGAATGCGTTCATCCGTGGAGGCAAGGAGAGGAGGTCGCCAGGTGCGACCCGTTGCACGAGTCGTGTGATTTACCGTCGAGATTGTGTCGGAAAGTCGATCGACCATTCCGGTGAAAAAAAAAAAAAAAAGAAGAAGAAGGAAAAATATCCGGAGGGCGCGTGTATCCCTCTCCTTTACGGTTTATTAAAATTTCTCACGAACACTCTTGCCGTGTTTCGTAATTTTTCTCCCGTTCCGTGTTCCCTTTTGCCACTCTACACGGCACAACGACGAAAAACAAACGCAAGGATCATAATCATACTTCGTATACCTCTATTTTCTGTTTCTGGTTCCTATCCAATGTCGAGTCGAATAGAGGGTTGACTCTTCTCCTGAGAGATCGATTCGAAAGCAATCGCGTCGGTGCATTCGAGACTTCGCCTTTAATTGCGTGAAATCTTTTGGCTTTGTTCGATGCCCACTGTTTTTTTTTTGATCTTGGAGAGATAGAGTTAACGGTGGATTTACTTGACCCCCTTTACTTTGAGATAAGTAAATTCTAGATAAAAATTTCCAGAGAATTTTCCAGTCTTTATTTAAATATTTCAAATAAACAAACTATAATTCGATTCGATTTTAAATTATTCGTGAAGAAAAATTTATCGTGAAAAAAATATTCGAAACAAAATAACAAAAATATTCGAATGGCGAAACAAGGCGAACGATAAAGTAATCAATTTTTTATTTTGCTTTTTGTCGAAACATGATAAATGCCCTTTTTTTTTTATTATTTATTTATTTATTAAATTCGCAATATTTATCTCTCACAATTCGAAAAAATATTCGAATACGTCGAGAAGTTGTACGGATTCGAAAATCAATGATTATTTAATTTAAAATATTTCTCGAATTATTACATTGTATTAAATTTATTTTTTAAATTTAAAAGAAAAATTATATCGAAGGTATAATTTCTATAGTCGCGAATTCAATATCAAATTAAAGAATAAAACCCGAGATCGCCTTTTCATCCGTGATATTTTCCACAAATTCCATCCCTCTTGTCATCCTTTTTTGTTACAAAGAGTAATTTATCGGGCGTTGAATAAAATTACCGGTGAAAAACGACTTTTTTTTAGAAGAAGTGTTTCGCAAGGGGTGCAATAATAATAATAATAATATTTTAACGAATGCATTTTTTCGCGTCCTTTATTTTTTCCCTCTTTTTTTCTTTCTTCCTTTCCTTCTTTTTTTTTTTCCATCAAGTACCAGTAAAAAAATCATATTTTTCCCTTTAATTGCTCGTACACTCGTTACTGCGATGCACGATTAATTTAATGCGATTCCGCATCCGGATAAAAATCGAGCGATATCAAATCGAGACGTCCCAACAAAATCTTCTTAAAACGATTACATTGTTGAACTAATAAAACAAATTGCAAAAGTGAATCATTTTATATATTTCCCGATTATGAAACCTGGCAAAATGTAAAAAAAAAAAAGAAAAAAAGAAAAAAGAAATTACACAAAAACGCAATTGACGTATCAGATGATACATTTCACCGATGAAATTTTATTCATCCCTCCACGTAAAAAAAAAGATTTTCCAATTATAATTCCCACAAGTATCGCAAGTCAAATATTTACGCAATCCATAAGAAATTGTTTCATACCCCGTGAAATTCTTAGAAAAATATAGAGGAAAATTTTCAAAAGGGGGTGTAACGCGATATTATTTCTATTCGATATTTAATTTAATATTTATAATAATAATAATAATAATTTATATCCATCGTCTTTACATCGATTTAATTAAATCGTTACGAAAATCATTAACGACTGCAACAACAAAGTTCGTACAAAATCAACAATCTCTCCTCCTCCCCAATTAATAACGGCAAATCATTTCGAAATTATTATTCCGTTAAACATCACGTCCCGTTGTTTCCCGTTGAGCAAGGAACGAGGCCCAAATAAAGGGCGAGCAAGAAACGCAAACAATAGGCACCGCCACGATGAAGATCGGATAGGGAGCCCTTATACAGCGATATTAAACGCGATTCGCGAGACCGAGGCAATCTGCCACGCGAAATGCACACATCGGACATTATTAATCAGACGTTCGAGCCGAATACACATATATATATATATACATATACATATACACCGATGTTTGTCAACGTGTGGAAGCGAGAGGACATGATTTATGAAATTCGAAAACCGATGCAATTGTTAGCCGGTGTCGTCGCGCCACAAAGTCGTTTAATTTTACCGATTCTCCCTCCCTCTCTCTAAACCCGGCCAACAATTTAATTCCACAGAGGGATTAACGAAAGTTAAGGGATGACGCGAAGGGCGAAAGGAAAGGGAGGAAAAAGAAAAAAGGACAGAGAGATCGGCATTCCGTCGCGCGCACTTAATACCCCCCCCGATATAAGCCAATGTTAATAATGGCAAGGAGAATATTTTCCAAGGGAAAAATAGTAATATCCTCTGAACGGGGTAAGGGTGCATTTCATTAACGTGAAACTGTGCGAGTTATCAGGATTAGAAGTGTATTTCCATTCCCCTGCGAAATCGCGACCACCTCATTCCCCCTCCCCCTCCTCTCTCGATATCAGGAAATTAATTATGAAGTTCGTGAGCCGTTTCTCGTATGCACCGTATGCGCGTACGATTTTCTACCGATGGACACGATTTAATATATTTAACAGGCCGCGAAATCCGGTGGACCGGCTCGATTCGCTCGTAGTTATATATTGTATATGCGATTTTAACGATAAACCATTGAGCCGTGCACGCTTTTGTATCCACGGATTTTTCGCGAAATCATATTAACCTTTGCCCGGAATAATAGTTTCCAGGTTTCCGCGCGCCTGTTTGATCGTTTTATCGAAAATCATAATCGACGGTTAAGGAGAAATCCGCGTAAAAAATTGGACGAGTTTGTAAAATATCGAAATCGAGAAGAAGAAGAATTATCGGTGAATCGAATTTTGCCGAGAGAATTTTCGCGGATATTCTATGAAAATAATGAATTTTATAAAATATGAGTGTAATACGTATATAACCCCCTTGATAATTAATCCTTTAATAGTTTAATGGCCTTGAAAGATCGTTATTACAGGATGGAACTACATGTGTACGCGGTTGATATATTAAAACGCAGTATTGTGAAAGTTAAATGAGATAGAGTGTAATTAATGCTTTAATAACAATTAGTCAAACCGATAGAAAGAATATCTTATAATCTTTCGTATTCGTTACATGCAATTAAATTTTTCGAATTAAAATTTAAATGTATATTAAAGTATAACGTGAACAATATTATATAAATAACGTAACAACGATTAATTAATTACATGTTCATATAGACTTTTGAGCCACGTATAATTAAAAAGTTAGTAGAATTAATTGAAATTACATTCGACTCGAGTGCGACGCGTAAAGATTTGTTTAATACCGTTATGCGACAAAGGGAAGAACAATTCTTTCGTTTCGCGTACAGCTGACTCGCCGCCAGAGGCGGGCACGTCCGTGAGTCATTGTCAGAGTGTAAGAAAAGAAAAAAGTGACGAGGCATACTCACACAGGCAGGCGTGGAGTTTCAGTACGTCTCCCCAGAGTTGTGCACATCGACCTGCGGTCCACCGTCGATTTCGCACACACGTTCTCGGGACCGTGGATTCCGTCCCGTGTGACGAGTGAAGCGACCAACGGTTGAGCGAGCCTTGATCAACTGGCACACGCACCTTTCATCCGGAACGCACTGTACTACGGCGAAACGAAGCCAACCAGATTTCGAATCACTGGCCAGCCACGTGACTAGCCATGGGGAACAGCCGGAATTTGCGCGAGACACGAGCCCCACTCGCCCGTGTAGTGGTACATCGGTCCGGCAACTGGCAACCAAGCTGGCGTGTAGACTGGCTTGGAAAAGGATCGAAACAGTGGTTCGTGCACGAGCTTCGTGTCAGAGATAGACAGACGGTCGGTCGAACGGAAAAAAAAGTTAAGCACGTACTTTGCCGCGGTGAGAGAGACTAACAACAAAAGACACGGGAGAAGCAAAGTGGATGGACTAGAGTGGGACGGACAGACGGAGGACAAAGATAGATAGATAGAGGAAAAGAGAGAGACAGGAAGACAGAGACAGAAAGAGAAAGAGAAGGAAAAAGAGAGGACGAAAGAGCGCGGTTTCTCCCTGAGATTTCGAGCTGCACTGCAAACGGGAACAGTCAGTCCTCACTGAATCGGAGTTTGCCTACGTACTCGCGGCTGAGAGACTTCGGGATCTGCGCAGTTGCTCGCTCACCACCACCATTCCCACCACCACCATACCACACCACACCACCACCACCACCACCACTACCACCACCACCACTACCACCGTCGCCGCCAGTACCACCATACCGTTAACCCCAAACTTCCATGGCTCCTCTCGACTCCCGACAACCCTAACCTCGAGCCTAGGCAGCGCCCTAACTCCTACTGCCGAGAGCTCGAAGCGACGCGTGAACCCGAGATTATTCTTACTCGGCGAAAATTACTTCTAACAAAGTTACTCGTCCGCGGATTAAATCTATGTACATGCATCCGAGCTGTGGTATTCATGTTGTTGCCGTTGCGACGTGCTTAGGCGTTCTACGTGTTACGTGAGATGAATGCGGTAATTATGATTCAAAATCGACCGTTGCATCGTCGCGGAAAATCGATGTAATCGGTCGCCTCTATAGAACGACAACATATTCAGTCTTGGATTACAGTCATCTTACAAGGATGCGATACTACTAAAGAGTTCAACCGGGTTATTCCGTGCAAATGATACTTATGCATATACGCATAATTTCGTTTTATCGTAACAATACCGTTATGCCGTTGATAGCACAAAAGCAACCACTTGCGTGGAATTAACTGGATACTCGTGGCCACGATCGCTCGCGTGCGATGTTAAGAATGTTTCTCGAGCACACCATTCAGAATACTTTATCTCTTCACACATTCGTAACATATACACCGGCAGTATTGTGGCTCGAGGCGATTTCTCGCTTTCATCGAAGAAACAATATTTCTAACATTCGGTAATTAAACAAAACGTTTGATTTCTTATCGAAAATCATGATAAATTCGAAAATAATTTTTTCTAATCTAGCAATATTTGCATAATTCTTAGAGATTTTTTTTATTATAATTGATCTTATTAAACAAAAAGACGAAATTATTATTTGCACGGTTTACTTAATACGAGTTAAAATGATATTAAGTAAAATATAAGAAAGAAAAAGGAATTATAATATATCAGGATTAAAAATCTAAAACAAAAAAGAAAAAGAATCTTGTTCGAAGTGATGCTTCCCAAAGTTCGTTGCTCCGTACATGTTGTCTCCGCATAGTCCGCGGAACATTGGCCGTTTGCCAAAGTCATTCTCACATAATTTCAGGAGAATATAAGTGCCAAAAAATATACGGAACTCACGGTTATAATTCCGATATAAATCTATAAGTAAAAGAATAATTGCCAAGAGGTTTTTGCAATTAATGTTTTTAATGGTTTTAAGTTCTTATAAAATGATAATGTAATATTGAGTTGAACTAAATTTAATATATATACAGGATACTCGGTTTTAATTTTGAATCATATATATATGTATATATATGTATGTATTTAATGATTATATTTATATATTTATTTGTTCTTGTTTCATTGTTTCATTGACAGATGATATAATATAAAATTATAATTATTTTGCTAATTATCTTTTGACAAGTAAAGATATATTTGCTGAAAGAAAATGATAATTTATTCTTTAAATTTTATAGAACTATTTGATATTAAATTGATAAATTCTTGTTTACTATTTTCACAATTATAATCATTTTAAAATATTTTTCTTTTTTATTAAGAAAAAAGTAAGATTTATGTATATATCTGATAGAGATGATATATTAGTGCCATCTGGTTGTGAACATACTGAACGAATAATTTGATTGCATGTCGATAAATCGATAAAGTTATCGTTTATTTTCTTGTTATCATTATAATTTTATTTTAATTTTATTTTAATTAATTAAATAAGTTATATGCTTTAATTAAATTTTGAAATAACTTTACATAAAACTATAATACTTTATAATAATTTTACTTGAAATCAAAATATTAGAAATATAATGAATTATTTTAGATTTGTCAATTAAATAAATGATAGAAAAAAATAATTAAAAGTGATATTTTAAAATTTGTAAAATTATTTTCCAAACAATAGTAAAATAAAAATAATAATAAACAAAAATATATAAAAATGGAGATAGAAAAAATTAACAATATAAATTAAAAGTTTGACTACGTGAAGATAAATATATATTAATTTTTAATTCTGATGATTCGATAAACAAGGTCAGAAGTTAATGAAATGATTTTAACCTCTGATAATTATATTGGCACATTAAAAATAAACTATGTAATAACGCAATATCGAATAAAATAAATATGAAGATCATAAACATATAAAGATATTATGTGTATATAATTCTTATATATATTCAAACATAATGATGCATGAAATACCAAATAAAACTAGATATATTATTGTTTATACATTTTTAATTCATTAGTGTGTACGCTTAATACGCCAAGAAATTCCATTTAAAGTTATATTTAAATTTCTTTTAAATGAATCGCACATACAATTTTTTTCTTATTTATCTACCGTTCACGAAATAAATTTAATTTATTAAAGATAAATAGAAAATTTTATATAATTATACTATAATAAATTTTTATATGTAATAACAGTAATGGTACTTTTTTAAATTTTTATAAGAAATTAAATAATACGAATTAATAATATAAATAATTAATATTAATTATTAGTAAATAATTATTATATTTCTAATGTTCTAACAAAAAAAATCTAATCTTTGAATGTTGTTTATAATTTAATTGCGTACGATTAATTGCATAATTAAGAAATTATATATCATTGAAATTACTTAATGTCTTCATAATCTTTTCAACGTTCGAAAAATGAAATCAACACCACGATATGCATGTTCCAAGAGGAAAATTAATCTTAGGCGATAATTCAAAGCCACGTTATCGAGAAACCTAATGTCAATTGCAAAGTTAATCGATGCTCTCTCTCTCTCTCTCTCATTCACCGTAGAGATACGAATGGGGCTGGCAGGTCGTTGTTCCTAGTCAAGATCATGAGATCCCCATTCCCGACATTTCGCAATGCTGGCGTAATGCCTGATCTCCGCTTCCAATTCTGCCGAATGCAATTCTTCAGAATTCGACGTGCTGCACTCATCACTCAATCACGCATTGACTACGTGAATAAACGCTTTCAGACGTACGAGTGACACGTACCATATCCAAGCCATATCGATTTCCCATTGTCCTCTATAGGCATCTAATGCGTATACCTTTGTCGTATTATGACAATTGATGCAAAAATATTACACTAATGCAATTAGCATAATAATTGATAAATGAGAATTACACGTAAATTGTATCACAACTTTTTATAATTATTTCCTAAGGAAAAAAAAATAATTTAATTTAATATTATTTAATATTATTCATATTATTATTATGAAAAGTTTTTTTAATAATCTTTAGTCGATATTTGAATGATTCTATCTTTCAGTTTAATCCTAACCTAATTTTATACATCTTGAATATGTATCTATGTGCAATATAAATAATACAAAAAAAAAAGGCTTAATTTATCGCTTAGTAAATTACGTTTTAACTTGTGTGAAATAATATTTGCTAAATGATTCGTATTCAGAAAAAAAGTCATAGATAAAAATATCACCTTAGCTTATTCAATTCAGTTATAAAGTCCAAGACAATAATCTTCAATTCAAATTTTGCTGGACGATTGAAAGTAATAGAACGCATGCGCATATTGTGTCACCGGTATCCACTTCATGTTGTAATCATTATCCCTCAGAATTCAGTGTTAAATATATAATAGATTAAAAAGTGATAAAATAACAACGATTATATAAAGCAGGAAGAATTAGCAAGGTATGAATCTAATATCTTTACATATATATCTGCATATATATAATTTTATGTGATAAACATTACTCAAGTGCAAAATAGATGAGATTAATCGATTCATTTATTTTTCAATATTTGTTATTGTTTTTGTAATCATTTATCACATATATTTAAATCGCTTAATATCGTTTATTGACTTACAATAATTTTTAATATATTTATGTAAAATATAATTTAAATAGATATGTAGTGAATAATCAATAAACACGTGTCGAATATGATTGCATAATAAAATATATAGGATATTAAAAATTATTTAAAATAAAGATATAAAAAATTCATTAATTTTTATGAATTTAAAAATAAATATTTATAAGAATTAATATAGTAAATAAATTTAACATGTTTTTAAAAAGGGTTAGTTAAAGTGCGCATGCGTTTAACATGTGTATAATTTCGAGGTTCATGTGGTGAATTTCTTTTCTCGAATAAGAATTATATATTAATCGTGATTTGACAACATATCATATGAAATAATGGTGAATTGTGAAACTGCTAACAAATTAAATGTTCAACAGTGAAAAAAAAATAAAGTTTTTCTCAACTGATAAACTATACATCTCAGTCTAGGAGGTTAGAAAATGTCTCATCCAAAGCATAAGAGTTTTGTTTACTTTTTACTCACAGATAATAGAGACGTAATATATAACAAGGAGGGGTGAAATACAGTATATATGTATGCATATATTCATATGTGAAAGGGAAAAGGAGGGAGGGAAACACATAACACCCCGAGAAGAGGCGCATTGCAAGACTAATACGACGCAGAAAGAACGAGAGTGCGCGTCAGTAGGTTTTACCCTGACCTCGGTCAGACAGACATGGTTTAATTTAACCGGATCTCTGCAAACTCACAGTTCAATCTATCTTTGCCCACTGGCACGTTCAAATCCTCGCGACGTTCGCGATTTAACCTCACTCTTTATTGGAAGAAAGAAAGGATAAGCTGTTTTTCCGGTATGTAAAGTGTATTTTCAATTCATAAGTCAAATTCTAAATATGATTACATGAATAATTATATTGCAACATATACCAACTGATTGAATAGTACTGAGAAAAAAGGAAATGAATCGTTAAAATTTTACATAATAATCGTAATTATTCATATTTCGTTAAATACTCACTGATAGATTTTTAAAATTCAATGTTTATGAAACATATATAATATTATTCAACAATAATAATTACTATATGTCGATAATACATTTTTTAATAATAATAATTTTTAAAAAACATAAAATTTATATTTATTTTTATGAACTTGAAAGAAAATTTAATATATACCTATATTATTTTATAATATATGTGATTCATTTTTGTTTAAAATGCTAGTGTTAAAACTTATATTTATTTTTAAAAAGGAAAAAGAAAATTAAAGTATTAATTTAAAATGATACTAATAAAAGTTTATTTTTTATAAAAAAATAATACTGTTTATTTTCAATTTATATATATGCTATATTTAGTTCTATATTTACTTTATTTATTAGCTTATATTATATCAGTTAAAATATAAAAATTTAATGTATCAAAAAACTATCTTGTAAATATAGTTATTATTCATAATAATTCATAAATAAATTAATTTAAATTTGAAAAATATTATATTTAAATTTTATATTTTTTAATTAAAGTTGAAACTATTTAAATTATATTTAAAAAGACAATCTTTTCTACAATAATAAACTTTTAAATTTTATTATTTAATAATGATTAAATATTATTTTATGAAAAAAATGCACCTAGTTTAAATAACAATCAAAATAATTGAAACAGGAAGTTACGTCGCAACGTTTTATATAAGCGTGACTCATGAGAAGAGTTTAAAAAATGCAAATGTGACAAGCAATATACCTTCATGTTCAATATCATGTTTGGTTATGATACGTATCGTTACTACATTGTCGCTGTTTCTCTAATTTCCATTTGCGATAAAAAATCCTAATAGAAAAAAATTAATTAAAACTGTCGATTCTCTGAGAAGAGAAAAATCAAATCAATTCGATTAAGCAAAGGAATCAGATTTTTTTCAAATTTCATTTAAGAGTATTATCCTTTCTTCAATATTTGAAAATCCTAAGTGCAAATGGGAAAATACATATATAAAAGAGATGATACTTGCAAAAAATATGAATCTCTTGCATAAAAATTGAAATGCAAATGATTCAATTTTTCACGTATCATTTCGATCGTCGTGTGAAAAAAGGAAAAATGTTCTTGGCTCAGATGAAATTCAAAAACGAAAGATCCATGGCGCCAAAAGCTAGACGACAACGAGAAATACAAGGAAGAATCAAAAAACGAAAACATACTTCCTCGTATATCCTCCATTCTTTTTTATTTTTTTGGAAGTATAGTAATAACCGAAAGCAAATATATGTGGAAACATAAAAGACCAGTAGAGCGTGATACGCGTAGCATTCTGGCGGAAAGTCTTCCTCTCTGTTTCCTCTGTGAAGTTGACTACTAGCCAGAGGCGTCGCCACCTTTCTTTGTATGTAGTTATTTCTCGTTGGCCAACATGGAAACTTTCAAATATTATTCATCGCTATAATGAAGATAATTATGCTTGGAATTTAATACGTAGAAATTACCTACGTCAGGCGAGCATGTTTAATTAACGAAGCGATAATAATGAATGGAAATGTATATATATATATATATATATATATATATGTATATGTACGTTTAATATATGTTTAATAATATTGTGACGAATATATATGCAATTTGTCTTTCATAATAATATTTTCATTATATTTTTGTTGTTGAATCAATATGACTTAAACTATATATATATATATATATATATCTATATAAATATTTTGTCGATGATTTTTTAAAGATTTCATTTTTTTTTTCGTCATTTTGATAATCGCTACTTACCGATAGAAGAATAGCATACCAATTAAATCATGTCTGGAGTAAGGAATAACTGCAGTTACCAACGAATTTTAACGAATAATTGTTCAGTGAACGAGGACTTTTTCAATGCATCTTTTTTTTTTTTATTGTTGAAAAAAGAGGAGGTGAAAACAACAAGAAAGCCTAGTGAAGAGTGCTTTACAGAAACGATTAACGATTCTGGCTCAACGACCTGTAGCGCCGTGCATTGTTGCTTGAAATTACCGACCGCCAATTGTGAAGTCCGTTCCTAACTGACAATTGCTCCACTTGCTTTAAACCATTAGTCCTCGCCAGTTATCTTGTTGGTAATACACTACAGTGAACATCGTCGTCGTAACTGGTTAAACTAAATCTCGACAGCGGTAGCGACGATTTCTCTCCTTTTCTTTAACACTATTCATTCGTAATTTGTATATGTATATATTGTACATGATAAGAAAGTTTAAATGATTATTGCGTGAGATCTTTTATCCATTAAATACATATTAGTATTATTTAATGTTTACAGATTTAATATTTGATCAAATTAAGGAAGTCACACATATTTTATTGAGATTTTAAAAATATTGTGTACAACTACTTCTATATCATAGATACGTATATATTTATAAAAATATAATTTCTCTTAGATATAATATAAATTTAAAATAAATTAACATTAAGTTATCGAACTTTCTTCAAATTAAAAAATTAAATCTTTTTTATGAATTAAATTTATTTCGAAAAATAAAGAAGTTTAGATTTTTAGAATTTTAGAATTTTTTAGAACGAACTGCATGTGATATATTACAATGATACATTTCAAGAATTTATAAATTTATAAATTTTATATTAAATGAAAAGAAATCAATTAATCATTTTTGAATGAAAATTCTTATTAAAACATCCATTATTCATAATATATCATTAAAAATTCTCCTCTCAATTCACGTGATTCCTTTATCAAGTTAATTATTATGGGAATCATTCATGATTAGCACTGGACTTCCCAATGATGCTATACGGTCATTGATCTGACCGAATTAATTAGAGGTTATCTATAATATACATATATACACATATATACATGAAACTTTATTCTCTTCTCATCGGTCAAAATATAAAATATCGTTTCACATATATTGTGTAAAAAATTATGAATATAATATAAAAAATAAAAAAAATAACTATTTTATAATTAATAATAAACTATACTATAATTGAATTTTTATAATTCTTACAATTATTTTCATGTTTACAGATATCTCAGTATTTAAGATGTTAGGGCTACTTTTATTAGTAGCCATTCTTGGTACATCAACATTTGCCTACAATGGCGAACTGGTGGAACAAGAATGTCCCATGGACTGTCATTGTCATTATTTCCGTGTCAATTGGGTGACCGATTGTTCTGAAAGCAACTTGACGAGCATCCCGATTGACGAGCTTAGTCCAAATGTCTACGTTCTAGATATGAATGGTAACAACATCGCACAGGTTGCTCCATTTCCACATTCGATCAAGCTAAGACGTCTCCAGATGGCACATAATCGATTGACCGAACTCAAGTATAAGTCATTCGCCGGATTAACTTATTTATTGGAAGCGGATTTTTCCTCAAATGCTATCAGTCATGTTGATCCCGAAACGTTTAGGTAAGAGAAATTTTCAGATTCATTCTTTATGGATATCTTCTACATGCACATGTAAATAAAAGTCATTGCACTGTTTATTTATATAATAAAAAAAAAGTAGAGATAAATGATTCGTAGAAATAATTTACATTCTTTATTTCTATACTTTCATATAGCAAAAACTTTAATTTTCTAAATTGATTACATTAATTTAAGAAAATCTGTTTGGAGTGTTACAATTAAAATTAGAGCAAATAGAAATTGTAATTGTATATTTTAACAAAATCTATAATATTTTTATTTAAAATAAAACATACATTTTATAAAAATAATTGTATTAATTAATTAAAAAATAATATATAATTATAAATTATAAATATATTTAATTTTGACAATTTTCTATCATTTTAATAATTTTCAATTTACTTTTTGAAAATACGATCAGGAAATTTTGTTTATTGATTTTATTTTCAAATAGAATTTATTGAAACATTGGTCAAACTTTTAGAAATCTACAAATTTATTATTTTTAAATTTAATTCACAGTCCTTAACATATTTTTAATTTGAGAATTTCTGTTTATTTATTTGATAAATTTTAGATATTTTAATAATAATAAAATAATTTATAATTTTTCATATTTCGTCGAAATTAATAATTTATTTTCATATTTATTATTTCTGTAAATATAAAAAATATTCGAATAAATATAGAAATATATTTTGGGCATTCATATTAATTTTTGTATTTTTCAAAGAAATATTGAAATATCATGCAATAATAAATAGCAGAATTTATTTTGAACTTCAAAGAGAAACATGGTTAAATTATAAATAATTTCTAGACAGAAAAATAAATTCTTTTTATTTACAAAATGAAAAATTGCATGAATATTTAAAACACTTTATAATAAAAAAAAACTCTGAATTGATTTTCTTAAATTTAAAATGCTAATATACCTCCTAAGTTTTTCAGAAAATTTTAATCTTCCATATAGGTAAATAGGTATTAACAAAAAAAAAATATATATCTGATTTTACAATATTACTTTGAATATCGTTTCACGTAATTCGCTTCTGATCAGTGGATGTTATCCTAACAATGCTACTTATGCTACGCGATAAGTAAGTAGTACAAACTATAAAATCCAGTAGATATCATTAAAATCCAATTAAGCAATCCAATTAATGTAGTAAAAAAAATAGATATACTTTTACACACCAATCAAACAATAATTTAAAATCACTTATAATAATTCATTAAATTAATTACATTTTTATTAAGCTTTTAAAAAAGCATTTCTTCTATGTTCAGCACCGTAGAAAAATTTTGCTCTTAAAACGATCCAAATTATTTCAATTTATTTCATTTGCACGTTCTTTATTATCAGCTTCTCACAAACTTTGGCTACTTTGTGCTTCGATATATTATAAATTAAAAAAGGAGGTAATATTACAAAGAAATTTTAATTACAGCAGAAAGAGAAAAAAATAAAAATTAGATAATATAAAAAAAATTATCTACCCATACAACACATATCTTCGTGAGCGCATTGCTATAATCACGGACTTAATACTTCAACAGGGACAGTCCTGGTCTAATTACGCTGGAACTTCAAAACAACCCTTTGGAAGAGGTTAAGGGTCACTTCTTAAAATGTCGCACCTTGCTCTACCTCGACTTGAACTCGTGCGGTATACGCCATCTGAACACCCAATTCTTCCACAATACGACGAATCTAAATAAACTCGACTTGTCCCACAATCCACTTGGACAAATTAAACCGGGCCCGTTCGACCACCTCGCCAATTTGGAATATCTGAAGCTGAACGCTTGCAACTTGACTCACATTTCGTCGATCGCGTTTGCCCATTTGGAAAATCTTCGGGAGCTCGAGATGGCGGAAAATGACTTGCGCACGTTAAGTTGGACGAGCGTGTTAGCGCCTTTGGTCCGATTAGAATATTTGAACATCAGAAAAACCGGGATCACCAATCTGCCAGGCGATGCGTTCGCGCAGAACTTGTATCTCAGACAATTGGTCCTTGCTGACAACGAATTGTGGCACTTGGACGTTGGAAATACGTTGGGTCACAACCTGCACAGCCTTCAATCGTTGGATCTGTCTAATTGCAATCTGCAAGACCGGCTTTCGGAAGAGGCTTTCAAAAACGCTAGTAAACTGCGCGTGTTGAACTTGAGCGGCAATCCAATGTTCGCCGCTGACTTGACGGTTGTTCTGCGCCATTTGCCGAAACTTCACAAACTTTCGCTGAGCAACTGCAGCCTGCAACGTCTGCCAAACGCTTTCCATATTTTCAAACATTTGGAAGAATTGGACATCTCGCATAACCCTTTGACAAACGCGTTCGTCAGTTTGCTAAACCCGTTGGAATCGTTGGAATATCTGGACATGTCTTACTGCAACCTTGGCTACGTTGGCAACAACACATTTGCTCACATGACTTTCCTGAAGAAACTCATCTTATCCGGGAACAAATTGCACACGCTTGAAGAAGGATTGTTCGCTAACCTGACGCGATTGGAGAGTCTGGAATTGAACAACTGCGATCTGAAGACTCCCATTGATCCCAAGGTGTTCGGTGATCGCCTCACCACCGACATCATCGAGCTCAAACTCAGTGGAAATTCTTTAGAGGTACCCGACGATGGCCCCCTCTTACCTACCCAACTGTCCAATCTCGAAATCCTCGACCTGAGCAACTGCAATCTGACCCATCTGAACGAAAATCTCTTCACCACGACGAAAAACCTGACCCAATTAAATCTGTCCAGCAACACTATTTCCGGGACAGAGAATCTAGCCTGTCTGAAGAAGTTACGGATGCTCGAGCATCTTGATCTGAGCAACAACAGTCTGTCGACTGTCAACCGGCGTGTTTTCAAGTTCAATTCCCGTTTGTTGTCCGTCAACTTGCTTGGCAATCCGTTCGTTTGCAACTGCTTCATCACGGATATGTGGGACTGGGCTGTCCAAGTGAAGAACGATCTGCACGTGTTGGTGGGCAGTCAACCGGCTAATTTCGAAACCGGCGCAGCGAAATTGAGAAAGAGCCTGTCCTGCACCTACGACGACGACACTTATCGCCAGATCGAGCAAGCTCGCGCTAGCGGTGATCGTCCATCGAGGAAAGGTGACTTGTCCCGCACCCGTACCTGGGCGAAATACGTTCGCGAGTCGAACTGCGGCCGCAGTTTATGATACACAGCGAACAAATTTCAACATCCGATACTGAATTTCTTTTACGAGAAGACACACAGCAGAAGACGAAGAAGCGAGTTGTAACTTGTATGTTGAAACTGCAAGGCGTATGCAATTATACTATACACATTTACACGTGTACATATATATATATATATATATATATAATTATGCGCCATGTTGTTAAGTAAGACTTATCTATTCCCCGAACGAAGCCAAAAAAACGTCCCTTTTACTTCTACGAGGCATATGACTTTATTTTTCTAGCTGGTTTCAATAGGATTAAGATGTATCGCATGTAAGGCGCATGTATCGAACATGTTGAAAAATTTTTATATACGCGGAGATAACTTGACCTAGCGTTACATTTCGTTTGAATGGAATCTATGTATTTTGTGTATTTTCGCGCATTGTCATCCTCGTAAAATCAGGAGATGGTGATCGATCGTTCTTTCAGATTGGAACGATGACCATCTTCGAGGAGTTCTTCCACAGTTTGAGGGGAAACGTATTTATACGCTTCGGGACGTTGTACTTGTATTTCTTGTCGAGGAGCGGGGCAATACGTCCAATGTCGGTTGGACGATGATTAATGTAATGCGAGGGGTGATAAAGGAAAAAATATTTATCGATCGTCGGAACAACGGGAGGTTTCTCGAATTATCAATCACCCTTTTACTTCGAGTCTCTTTTGTGTTTCGCTTCTTCTTTTTTTTTTTTCTTCTTTTCGCACATTGATACGAGAATTAATGATCGAAATGTAGAGACCACTCGTCGTTGTTCCGTTGATGACAACAATGGTGCCGTGTTTTTTAATTAATTTCGCTCGAATCAATCGTGTCATTCGCTTTACATTCGCGTCTTACATGAATAATGGAAATTGAGTCGAATCAATTAATTACGTTAAAAATGGTAACAAGAAAGATTGTTCAATTAAATAATGCGCGTTAAATCAAAAAACAAATAACTCGTGATAAAATGAGGAAATTCTTGGAAGAAGTTTAATCTTTGAAGCATTGAAATCGAACATAGATTCTATTTAAGCATTAATGAATAATATGAAATCGTCGTCAATTATCTTCGCGCAATTGCGTGGGTAATTAATACAAGATTTTTGCACGCTCGTAAATACTTTTCTATCTGTTATTTTTATGTTATTATATGCGAGCATGTTACGTAAATGGGTATGGATATCGCCAGATATGTTATTTCCATTTAAAAAAATATTCAGTTGTTCAAATTATTATCCTTCAACTGAATTGTAATTGATATTGATCATATTATTTCTTTTTTAAACGAATTGAAATAATTCATAATTTGTTAACACAGTTCCACTTATAACTTCTAATCTTATAATTTGTCGTTTATAATTTAAATTCTTTTCTTTTTTTTGTATTAATAATTAAATAATTAATAATTTAATAATTTAATCTAATTCTGTTTTGTTCTATTAATTGAGGATCAATTGATTTCATAAGATTTATCATTTGTTCTTTTATTATTATTGTTAATAGTATATTAGTTTAAATTAGTTTCATTTTTGTTGTTCTTTATAGTATATTTATTAAGTTCAATACTTGAGTGTATTTAGATTATTTTAGATTATAATTATCAAGAATGATATTATGTTTTTTCAATTGTTATTAGTTTGCAGTTACGTTAAAAAACATTTGTCTTCTTTTAAAGTTGATTTTCGTTTATGTATTCTTCTATATTTTTCTTTTGTAATTATTTGCTATATTCTTGTTTGAACCATGAAGTGTTCTCTGGCGGTGTTCATATATAAATATAAAATACTCTTAAAAAAACTTTGATTCTCATTCCTAATTCTTTCTTTTCTTTGAAAATTTAACAGAGACAATTTAAATCTAATTTACATATTTTATTAAATTATAAAACAATGAATATGTAAATCAGATTTTTAATCACGAGTTCACATAAAAACAAACATGAATAAAATCAGATGCCGAGACGATTTCACTATATTTATGAAATGTATAAGACTGTATTTAATAAAGAAATCATTTTCTTGGTACATGATTGTCTTTCTTTTTTTTATTTCTCACATATATTATACGTAGAGTATTACAATTTAAACTAATAATTTATTTCTTTTTGAAAATTGAATATAATTTCAAGTTTATGACAAATATTTCTATGTTTTTTATCTTAATAACTTTTTATCGATACTATAATTACCTGATAATTATTGATGTGAAAATTGATCATACGTACTTATATAACATGTATGTCATGAACCTATTTTATCTCTAATTATATTTGACATTCCTAAGTGTCATTAGAATATTTTTAAACAATTTTGAAACAGAAAAAATAAAAAAAAAAATTTTGCTTCTCGCATATGTTTTTAATATAATGCTTATAATAATAAAATGTATAAAAAAAAAGACGGCAATAACAAAAAACAAACATTACAGTTTTTATTTATTCTATATCTATCTTTGCCAATTTCTAAATTAAAATTTGTTAAAAAGATTTCTGTTACTTTTGCTGCATAGATTTTATTATAATAAAAATTATATTTATATTTCGTTTCGTTTCACAATTCGTAATATTTTTTTTTTTTTTTTTGCTAACAAGTGATGATTAAATTATGATACGATCTATATGATATAAAATTATTATACCTTGACGATAATAAAGTATAGATAATAGTAAATTACTGAAGTGTTTCTGCCAATTATCAGCAAAATTAGTTGGATATTTTGAAAAGTGATAAATATATGGATAATAATTAAAAAAAATAAATATAAAAAATTAATTTTCATTTGCAATTTCTATATTTTATATTTACAATTTACAATGTATATTTTTATATTTTTTTTTTTGAATAATCAAAATATAAACTCTTAATACTAATTTAAAAAATATAAAAATATAATAATATTAAAAATTTTAAATAAAATAAAAATAATTTACCAATTGATTGATAAAAATTTATTGATTAAAGATTTTCTATATAATTACCTGTTTTTGATAATTAAAGTATGATATTTTATATTTATTTATATTAATAATTATCAGATCATTAAAATAATTATTTTTCTCCGCCATATTTAAAATCAAAATCGAATAATTAATTAATCATCTTTATGAAATAAAATTATTCAGGTATGTAAACTTACATAATGAATTATTGCATGGAAATTAATTAAATTATTCACAAATTGATCATATCTTTATTGCACTTTTATATATTTCTCTCATGTTTGCAATATTATAAGCTTTATTTCTCATTTCTCCAATCGATCATAATGATAATGATATTTTATCACACAACAAATGAAAAACTTTTTATAATAATTTTTTCTGATCTTTTATCTTTTCAAAAAAGAATGGTTTCTTATATATAAATACATATATAATGATATTACATATATGATAAAATTTCATGTTTAATTATTAATTTTCTTTAATTATTGATTGTTTTATTTTCTTATTAATTATTTGCTATTATATTCTGAATTCTATTTTCATAAAATACTCTTTTTTAGAACAAATGGAAATAAATTTATAACCTGAAATTATAACCTGAATAATATATATACATAATTATATCATCTATATCATTAACCACAATTAGTAGATCTATATTCTATATTTGTTGTGTTTTGATTAAAGAAATAGAGTATTACATATTTTATTAAATATATACATTATTACATTTATTATATAATATATTTGAAGCAATAAAATATGCTTCAAATATATTATAATATTGACATGTAATTTTCAATATTACAACTAAAAAATTTTTAAAAAAATTATATAATTAGAATAAATATACTGTAATTAATTAGTTAATTTCTATTCTATTTTATTTTCTAGTAGTAAAAAAAATAAAATATACAAAATGAATAATAAAAATAAATAAATATAATTAAATTAATTAAAGTTTAAATAGATGATTTCCAATGACTTCCAAATTATAACTCTTATACTATAAAATAGGTATGATTTATTGAAAATAAACGATGTGACATACATAAATGACATGTAGATTATATTCATAAACACTAATACGAGTGAAATATTGCGGCTTCCAGTCACATTTGTTACATATATACAAAGAATTATTATGTTTGGATTGAAATTATGCTTCATATAAAATCATGATAGAACTTTGATTGAAAATGTAGATATAATCGAATCGAATAAAAAAACTATGTTTCTTAACATGTTATTAACATGAAATGATAAAACAACAAATTGCAATATTATAATTATAAATAATTAAAAAGAAAATTGTTTACATATTATTATATTCATTATTTCTAATCTATCAATTGATATATAAAACGTGTAGAATTCACTTTCATTGATAGTGATAATATAAAAGTTCAAATGATCGTATTATGTAATTCCTCGTTACATACTTTGCACACGACTCCCATATTTCTGGACGTGTATACATACAAAATGACGTGACGAGTTACTTCATGAGTGTGGGAGCGGATCCATTGGTGTGCACGTGACTGAATCTTGAATATATGTCTATGTCGTATAGTCGGTGCATGAGTTTGTGGTATTGGTTGGCTGTCTAGTAAGCTAGTTGGCCGTCCAATTATTTAAACATCATTCGCGCAGTCGCGCGAGTCTGTCTCAATGCTTAGCCATCGGTTGTGTAGGTACCGGCATTCAGCAAGTAAAGATTATCAGTACTAGTCAGTGGTCTCCTGATCAGTGATATTGCCTGACGCTGCCTCTGTCAGCAGTCTGTCGGACGTATCGATAGAGTACACGATGTTAAGTATATTTGAACCACTTCTCGACATTCCGGTTGTCTACTACGGGGCGCTGCTGGGCGTTGGATTTTGTATCTACTATCTTTTTGAAGTAGTTAAAGTAAGTACTTAAGTACTTTAAGTACTTACTTTTTCTTTTTTCATCGAATTATTTCTTATGATTTTTATCGCTAATAAATTAGTCTTTTCTGAAAGCAATAAATAAATAAGAAATCATAGTTTAAAAAAAAAAAAAAGAATAAAATTGAAATTAAACGTGTCGTGTTGTTGTTTCAAATATTTTATGAAATTAATATTGATAATATATCGTAAGAAAATAACTTAATAATGTACGTTTTCAACGTTAAAAAAACATACTATTTATTTTACTTTAAAAGAAATATTATGTTTATAAATAATTTTTGAACTGAAAAATGTGAAATTAATTAATTATTACAATTAATTATAATTTCATGATATTGGTAGATTCCCACATGACGATATTTTGTTTTAATTTCAAATCAAATTACATGTGACAATAGTTAACAAAAGCTATTCACAAGTTTTTAACTTTAATTTATTTCAAATTAAATTCAATCATCGCATTTAGTTTAGAGTTACGAATCAAGTATATGACTTGTAATAAAAAAAAGATTTAATTAAAATCACACATGACTGAATCATTTTGATAATCAAATTTGATATAAAGATATCTTTATATTTATTATTTGATTTTACGTTATTTAAATTATTATTTAATTAATAATATAGTTTTAACAATCTTCGTATAAAAAAATTTGTTTATAAATGAAGATATTATAAATTATATAAAACAAAACTAAAAAAATTGATATTTTAATATCATTAATACAAACATTTTCATTATCCATAAAATTTTTAGATTAGATTAGATTAAATTTTAAATATTTCTTATTATTTTTTTTATTATTTGTCATGTTAACATCATTGAATAGATTAAAAAATAATTTTTTTCGGTATATTTAAATATGTTATAATAATTATATTTATATTTGATTGATTTATCTTGAATTAAAGGTATCCAAAGTCGAAAAAATTGTTATTATCGTATTAATAATATATCGGGCCGATATATTATCAGGATTTCCGCGATACGAATACATACTTCGAACTCTCACACGACCCTTCGTACTTCGTACGAGTCACGAGGAGTTGTACGATCTATTAATTTGACCTTAAAACTCCGAGGCACTTGCCCCGACCAATTGTGCACGTATAGTGTACGACGCGCAATGCACGCACACCGGAACAGGTGATATCGTTTACTTTTAGTAAATAAAAAATAATATAGTGTTATAATAATAATAATAATAATAATAATAATAATAAATAATAAACTTTACATATTATATGATTATAATCCTTTTTAAATATAATACTTTTAAATAAAATAAATAATATTTAATTCACTTCCATTCGAAATTAATATAAATATAAAAAATTAATATAATTTTATATAATGTGATATATTGTGTATATAGAAAAGTGAAAAATATATAAAAGATAGATTTCACAAAAAATAAAAAAAAGACAAAAATTATATATAAATAAATCACATTCTTTTAATTACAAAATTATCGATAATGAATTAATCAATATTTGAATGTGTTTGAAAAGCATTTTAAATATTAAATATAATAAACTTTTTTCATTTTTTTTATCTTTATTTTTTAATATTAAGTTCAATGAATGGTATAGAATAGACCAATTTAGATTACAATCAATTACAGAAACATTGTGCTCGTCTACGGACATTATATTGAGCCTTGCAAATACATATAAGGAACATTTATATTTTTTCCTCACTTTATAATTGTTATATATATTAACAAATATTTTAATTTTAATAATTAACAAATTATTGAATTATATATAAATAATGTTCAATAGATAGAAAAAAATTTTAATTAATTCAAACTTAAAATATTTTAAAAATATATTTAATATCAATTATATACAAATGATTCTCAGAAATCAAATTAAAAAATATCTCGTATCATTATTACATATTAATTATTTCTCATAAACAGTTAAAGAAACTTTTTTAAGATATTTCCATTCTTTTTAATCTATTTTGACTCTTATTTTATTTTAATGATATTTAGAAAATATTTAAATAACAGAACACAATAACTTTTTAAAAATTAAATATTATATAAACATTAAATAGAGATAAATAAAAGATACTAAAATAAAACTAGAATGGTATACTTATTTTAATGGATTTTTAAAAAAAATTCTTTTTCATATTTTTACATCACAAATTATTGTGAAATAATTAATATGAATTTAAATAATGAGAGAAAAGAAGGAAAAAGAAAATAATTTACAATTATTCATCACAAATAACTCATTGCGATAATTATGATACATATAAATATTAATTAAATCATATTTATTAAAATCGGTGACGATAATTAAAAACTGAGAATTTATAGAAGAAAAACATTATAAAAATTGAAAGTTAATTATAAATAAATACGTCACTTGAAATTTGATATCCTCTTTAATTCTCTACAACTGTTCAATTTCAATGTTTTTTTCATTAACCCGTTTGTTACGCTAATAAATTGATTAAAATGGGAAAAAATTAAACATCTTTCTACATGATTTTCAGACACCGATGCTGGTATGCGCGAATGGACCATTCCGAGAGTTTCTAGAAAAGCATGTACCTCTGGTGAGGAATAAATTTTGGCCAACGTTATGGTGTTTCGAATCAAGGGCACAGACAGTTATAGCAAGCGTTCTTAGATCTCGAATCTTGCCACCAATTCACTATCGCAGGTTGGTAAGTTTACTTTTAACATTTGTCGATGCAACTTATGCGTCATTGATATTTTTTCCGATTCATTTTTTTGCGCGATGCACAAGTTCGTGCGTCATAGATAATTTTTGAAAAAAGAGTAAAAAATTAAAAATTACGATATAAGCAAATTATAACAAGCATAATTAATTATCTTTAATTATCTTAGATTCGTTTTTTTTAAATTCAATTTAATCGATAATCGTAACGCAGAGAGATTCTGACCTTGTCGGATGGAGGTGAAGTGGCCTTGGATTGGGCAGAAGAGGGATGTTCGGCTGTTTCGCCGATTGTGATTATTTTGCCAGGACTAACTGGCGCAAGTCAAGCGGAATATATCAAGTGCCTTGTCTCATCAGCGAAAAAAGTTGGGATACGATGCGTAATCTTCAATAATAGAGGTTTAGGAGGCGTAGAATTGAAGGTAAAGCAATACTTAATCTTCTGACCTTTTAATAGGCAAGTTATGATCTCAACTTGCAAGATCATTGTCATCCTGAAATATACATTAAATATGAAAAAAAAAAAAACTGAAAGATTTGGAATAAGAAATTTAATCAGATAATCGTGTAAAATTTCAGACTCCACGAACATATTGCGCTGCAAATAGCGACGATTTAACAGAGGTTGTTGACTATGTGAAGAAGATTCATCCCAATGTGCTTCTTGGAGCGACGGGAATCTCGATGGGAGGGTAATAAGAAAATCTTTTTTAAAATTAAATAAATCATACGTATAAATTATTTATTAAAAAAACTATGAAAAATATAATCAATATATGGCATGTGTCATATTGTCATAATAATACTCTTTATCATGTATATATTTTTTTTAGATTAATTTTAGGCAATTATTTAGCACGACAAGGGAAAATAGCCAAAAATAAATTGAAAGGATGTTTCTTGATTTCTGTTCCATGGAACGTATTTGCCGCGACAAAGAGCACAGAGGAGAATTATTTTAACTTGATTTTAAATAAATATTTAGCCTTTTCACTTCGGCAACAAGTAAAACGCTTGCATTATTCCTCGGAAAGTGGAATGTTCGACGTTGATATCGATTCTCTTCTTAAAGTAAGATTTTGATTATTTTTATCGAACTATTAAATTATATAAAAAAAAAAAAAAATACATGTATAATTATATATAAAAATATTTCTCCTCGGTTATTCAGAGTCAAACTGTAAGAGAGTTTGATTCACAATTTACGGTGAAACAATTCGGCTATAAAGATGTAGAGGATTATTATTCCAACGCAACTATACATGACAAATTACATTTGATTGACGTACCATTATTGTGTCTTAGCGCTGCGGACGATCCATTTCAACCAGTTCAAGGTAACTTAATTAATCGACCGATTGCATTAGTTATGCTTATTTTTAAAACGAGTTATTCGAAATAAATTATTCGCGATCATTTCAAATAATTTTATTAATTACATTTTCATCATTCTCATCGTTTATGTTTAGCCATACCGTTGAAGGAAATATCACAAACTAAAAAAATAGCTGTTGTTGTAACATCTCGTGGTGGGCATATTGGTTTCATGGAGGGTATGTGGCCGGTAAAAGAAGAACAATATATGGGTAAATTATTTTCACAGTTTTTTACCGCTCTGTTCACTACTAATTTAGAGCATCAATTATTGTGACGAACTTAATAAACTAAATACCAAATGCATTCACAAATATCAATATCAAATATTTCGTTTACATTCGAGTATTGTATAAAAATTATCACGTGCCGTAATTGAAGATTGAGCATGGAAAAGGCTATAAATAAAATATATTATATTATGATGAAACTGACTCATCTTTTATAATGATAAAACTTTTTTTTATATTTATAAATAATATTTTTATTTATTGAAGATAAAGATATCAGAATTTAGTATATGTAAAATAATTAATTTTTATACATTTTATCAATAAATTAATATCTTAATGAAAAAGTTCTTTTTACATATATAGCTTTTATTACATCCAGTCTTCAATTAATCGTGTTCAGGGTATTGCACATATGTGATTTTATTAGTATTAAGAAATATCAAATTTTCACATCGCTTTTACATTAAAAATTGTTCAATAATTAAATCCTTTGGGACATTGATATTTATAATATAGATTAATAATTTTTTACACATGAATATTATAAAATATGTAGAAATAAAATATATTATATTTATTTTTAATATTATAAGTTTTTATTATTAAATGTTTATGCATATTAATATTCAAATTGAAATAAATAAAAATTTAGTTTCATTTATTTATATTGTATTTATGCAAATTTTGCTTCAAATTATAAAAACTTTATATTTTCTGAAATGTAATTTTATAAAACATAAATCTGCGAAAAGAAAATTGTAAAAAAGAAAAGTTTGTAATCCTAAAGTTCCTAAATATTTTAAAAATTAATATCGAAATTTTATTAATAAATTGTTAATTTTTAAAAAATAAAAATAAACTTCACATTTAAAAATTTCATATTAATTGTGATATTAAAAGCAAAAATATACATATTGTTAAATTTTATATATAGTTTCTGTTATAAACTTTATACATAAATAATATATTGTAATAATATATTGTAATAAAATATTGTAAAGAAAAATATACTGTGGTATTTCAAAATATTTTCCTTTTAAATTTTTTTAATGTTAAACCTATATAGAAAATAAAATGTTAATAATAAAAAATTATTTATGTTTTTTTGTTATTTAATTATTTAATATTTAATAAAAAAAATCTACATAATTAGATATTCATATAATTATTGAATTTTAAAAGACAGTAGAATAAATTGGAAAACATACTTCGTATTTTTCATATATCTTATGAAAAATAGATTATAGTAAATTACATGAATTTTTTATTCCATAGAATAAAAATTTTTCTTATAAAATAATTTACTAAAAAGCATTCTTCTATATTTCATAATATATATAATAATAATGTGAAAATACTTTTCCAATTATAAATATTAAAAATAATCCTGCTTTTTACTGTTTTAGTAAAAATAAAAGTTTTTTTCCGTTTTTTCTCTATTTGACATGTTAATAATATTGTATTATGCGTGTATATTCAACACAAATTAAAGAATGATTGAAGCAGGACAAAATATAAAAAAAAATTTTTATGAAATTTTAATATAATTTATGAATTATATTAAAAGATTTATGCATAGTATCAAATGTAAGAATGTTGATATTCTTAATATATGTTATAATTTGAATTCTAAATCCAATGATTTCACAATAAATGCTAAAATATCTGTACTTTCTTCAATCTAAAATAAAAAATATTCTATAATGACATGAAAATTATATATATAATACAAATTAATTAATTAATATTAATATAATATACTAACCACTTTCATGGTTGGTTTTCCACCACCATGTCCAGCTTTAGTCTCTATTTTAATTAATAAGGGATTCGTTTGTTGTGGTAATTTTCCTAATGTATACTGTAGAGTGGCAATAAGTTTTAGACTATGTAATGGTACTACCCGATCATCGTGATCGGCAGTCAACAATAATGTTGCAGGATACTGTCCATTTTCTGGAACTCTTACATTATGTAATGGGGAATATTTTATAAGATTTTCAAAATGTTTCGAGTCATCTGAACTACCATAATCAGATACCCAAGCAACACCAATAGTAAATTTATGGAAACGTAACATATCCATTACTCTATACAATAAAATATATTTAAAAGGAAAAAATCGAAAAATTTAAATAATTTAAATTTAATAATAATGGAATTTAACTTACCCAACTTGAGCAATTGCAGCACCAAAAAGATCAGGTCTTTGATTTATGCATGCAGCAATTAATAAACCACCATTACTGGCACCTAAAATACTTAATTTTGAAGAAGTAGTATAACCGTTTTCAATCAAATATTCAGCAGCAGTTTGAAAATCATCAAATACATTCTGTTTATTAAAGAATCGTCCACCATTATGCCATTTTTCTCCATATTCTCTGAAATTTTATAAAATTTTATAAAATTTTATATAGAATCATATTTATTACATTAATGTTTGCACGATGTACCCGCCACCACGAATATTTGCCACAGCAAGTACTCCATTTAAATGCTGAACAAAAACCAGCTTTGTAACGCTAAATGTCGGTTGAATGCTCACATTAAAGCCTCCATAACCATATAATAAAGCCGGCATGGAACCATCCAAAACTGCATCCTGTATAATAAAAATTTTATTATTATATTTTATTTATTATAAATATAATAAATTATTAAATATAATAAATTATTAAAAATACTTACATGTTTCATTACTATAAACATTGGAATTTTTGTACCATCTTTACTTGTATAGAATATTTGACTAGTTTTATACAAACTGGGATCAAAGTTTTTTACTTTAATCTCTCTTAATACCTGAAAAAATATTTACACACACACACACATTTATATATATACATATATAAATAATTTATTTTCAATTTTTTAAATATTATATTATATTTATATTTGAATATAATGTTATTTATGAAACAAACACTAACTTGTGGTTCTTCTTCATTTTTCAAATCAACTCTATATATAATACCAGGAATTAAAAATGATTTAAATTGATAAAATATTTCAGAATATTTTTTTTGTCCTGCAAAATTAACTATTGTACCAACATCAAGAGGAAATGTTCTAAGTATATCGCCGCTTTTTAAGCTATGTAATTGTAAAATGTTCTAAAATGTAACATTATTAATATTTTAATTCTATTTTTAATTTGTAAATTATTATATTATTTCTATATTTGAAAGCTCAATACCTTAACATGTTCAATATAACAAGCTACAAATTTATCACCATCAACTGCACATGCCCAATCTAATACATTATCAGGATGTTCTGGTAAAAGATCAACCCACTTTTCTTGTTTATAGTCCAATAAATCTATAGCTATTAATTTATAATTTGGCGCGTTTTTGTTAGTCCGAAATATTGCCTTTGTATCATCATTTGTTACATACTAATTAAAAAAAAAAAGATAAGTAGTAAAAAAAAATTATTATAAACTAAGGTATTTATATTGTATGTCACTAACTTCATAATCAGCTTCAAGTTTATCAACTACTTGAGTTAAGTGTAATTTTTCCCTTATTTTCATCTCTGGCTTTAATTCCGTAAAATAAACTAAATTATCTCTACAATCTTTCACAGGTGTGACAATTAACCATTTTCCACAATCAGAAACTTGTGCACCTCTAATATAAAAATATATATAACAAATGTATTAAATTATATGCAATTAAAAGTATCTTTATAAAATACTCAATATAATTTCATCTATATTATCACTACAATCAATTTTTATTAAAACACATACATAATGAATCACTCACATCCTCCATAAAGGTTCTTCAGGAAATTCAACTACTATAATATCTTCTGACTGAGGTGTACCAATAATATGGTAACACAATTTTTGATCTCGATTACCTTCTGTTTCTGAACCATCAGTTTTACCTTTTTGGTCTGGATAACAACCATAAAAGATTCCACAATTATCATGTGTCCATGTTATTGGAGAAAATTTAACTTTTTCTAAAATCTCTGGATATTTTTCACCTATATATTATATATTATATATTATTTAAATAATGAAATAATAAATATATAAAGTAAAATACATTCTTTTACAATCAAAAAATTGTACCAGTTTCTGTATTCATAAAATGAATGGTACACCAATCAGATCCACTAGCAGATAAACCAAATGCATATATGCTACCATCTTCACTAAATTTACTGATAGTAATTGCAATGGTTCCATCTTCTGATAAAGTATTTGGATCTAAAAATACTCTAGGTTCACTATCCAATGTATCTTGTACATAAAGAACACTGGAAAAGATAATATTTATGTTTAATAATATCAAATATAAATTAATATTTATTATTACCTTTGGTTTTGTAAGCCAGTATTTTTATAGAAATAATATTTATTTCCATATCTAGCAGGACATGAATATTTTGGAAAATCCCATAATTGTTTTAATCGATCATGAATATCTTGACGTGCCTTGCATGAAGTTAAATATGGTGTAGTGATAGAATTTTGAGCATCAACAAATGCTTTAGTTTTTTCAGAATCAGGATCTTCTAACCATCTATATGGATCTTGAACCTAATAAAAATAGTTATAAAATCTTATAAATCATTTTGTTTGTTTTTCTATTTTAAGTTTGTTTTACTTTGATTATTAAATAAAAATACTTTTCATATTACTTGGTTTATAAAAATAAGCTTTTCTTATTATTAAAGAAATATTATTATATATTTAAAAATATTTTATTGAGAAAGCTTATCTATTATTCTAACCTCAATACCATGATAATTATCGATAATACTTTCATCGCGATATGCCTCAGGGTATTGTAATTTTTCCATTTTTTTATTTATATTTATACGTTTTTGTACCGTAGGATCAAACACCTGGATTTTTGAAAATGTAATTGAAATTATGGCGATATTATTTATAAACAATTGTATTAATAAAAAAACTTTACTTTCACAGTCGAAAAAGCCAATGCCCGAACAAATTGAGAATGCTTACTAACTGCGAATTTGAACAAATTCTTATAAAATTTAGTTTGAATTTTATATGAATTTGCAAACATATCAACAATTACAAATAGAGCCATGATATGAATTTTTTTACACGTAATATATACAAAAATATAACTTTATAATATAATATTATACTAAAATATACTTTTCTGACATCTTACACTTAATATTATAATAAATAAAAAATTATACTTTTTATTTTTTATTATTTATCTTTATATAAATAAATTGTAAAAAAATTATTTTTGATAATTATATTTATTCTTAATAATTCATTTATTATAAATAAATTTTATTTATTTTATTTTATTATAAATATTTATATTATAAATATAAATATATTCTAAGTATTTTTCTATCTTATATCTTATGTTATTTAGTATTATATCAAAATATTAATATATTTATATATTATAAAATTATATATTATTAATATATATGAATATATATATATATATATATATATACGTATGTATATATCTGTATATATATATATATAATATTTTTATTATATTTCTAATAAATTTGACAGTGTCTCACGTTTAAATATAGCAATATGTTATGCATAAAGCGCTTATGGTATCTGTTTTGTTCAAAAATTTCAAATCTTATCTCATTCTTTGTAAGAATGTAACAATAATATGAATATAGTTTACATATGAAACTTTTTAGCCAAAATTAAATTATCATTAATTTTTATTTTACCAAGAACAGTTAGATAAAATTTGTAATGTTAAGAAGTTGACATAAAGGAGGTTAAGTGAGTATTCAGAATGAAAAATTTATATCACAGTAATTAAAAATGTCATGTCAATATAATTATAAATGCAATAGTAACGATACATATGATGTGGAAGAGTAGGGGATATATTCTTATCAATTGGCCTTAATTACCTCCTCTTATAGTATACATGTTTACATGTAATTGAGATATAAAAAATATAAAATTTTATTTTCTACTTACATTTGTTATTTGTAATTGTTAAAAAATACATATTTTACAAATAATATTTTTTAATTTATTTTTTTAAATAAATTAAAAATTTAATTTTAATTTTATTAAAAATTAATTTTTACATTTTTTAAATTTTTATTTTATATTAAAGAAAAAATTTACATATATATATATATATATGTAATAATTAAATAATATAATAAAATTTTAGAATACATAAAATTCATACATAAAATATTTTAACTACAGAATTATATGAAAAATTATATATATTTCGTTTAAATATTTTCAATAGGTATTTAAATTTATTAAAAAATTAAAAAAAATTATGAAAACCTATTTACGGGTCTGAAATTCTCTGTAGGAGGGTCAATTAGACGAAGAGAATTCACAGAGAGTTGCGTTGCACTATCATGAAGAGGTCAGCTGTACTTTGTGCTGCGAACTTAGATAACCTCTTTGCATGTGTTTAAAGACCCCCCTCTGCTTTGTTCAACTAGACTGAGTTTATATAACATCAAAATCCAATGCTAAAGTATTCATTGTGAATTGATGAGTGCATCAGTGAATTTTGGCACACATTTGTTCTTGTGTATATTTCGTTTTCGAGTAATATAACCTTAAAAAGAACAAGCTACTCTTTGGCATAATTTACGCAGTGATAGGAAGAGGTCGCTCTACATCGTTTGTTGTGGGTAATTTGAATGTTTCTTTTCAATCTCTCAGTACACGAAGGAATGCAAAAGGATTGCCGAGATTGTTTAGGTATCCGATACCGTATTAACTCCCTGGATCAAACGTGGAAGTGGTTGCATCAAACAATTGCTCTTCACGATTATTTGATTTCTATAACTGCCAGTCAGTCAAACTTTTTAAAAAAGTGTTGTCAGTAGACCTGCTATCTACAGACAGAAATATTAATCGCTACCAAGGCTGATTTCATTATATATACAGCGGTATAAAAATCTTCACAGATTTAGTAGCAAAGACTGATTTCACAAGCTAATATTGCACCATTTCCAAGGAGTGTGATTTTCATATCGATATTGATATACACATTTGTTGTTCGATTTATTATAATATCAAAAAAAAGAAGAAAAAGTGTGTATGAGTGCGAAAAAAACGAAGAAAATTTTATTTCCACATGCACATTAAAAACATGTCACTAATTAACAAATTTATAATTGTTGTTAAACGAAAAGTTCAATACAATAATTTGTATCATATATCTAAATATTCTACGAGTTTTAATGAAAAACAAGATGATCCTAATAATTCAATTAAAAAGTCAGTATTCATATCGCAATCTACAGATATATTTACCAATTTAGCGTTAGAAGATTGGTTCTATAAAAATTATGATTTTAAAAATCACCACATATTACTTTTATGGCGTAACAATCCATGTGTAGTAATCGGACGTCACCAAAATCCATGGATCGAGCACAACTCTCAATTAGCTGAAAAACGTGGTATAGTGTTAGCTCGTCGCAATAGTGGTGGCGGTACCGTCTATCATGATACTGGTAATTTGAATTTGTCTTTCTTCACACCGCGGGAACGATATAATCGAAAATACAATCTAGAGATTATTACCAGAGCTTTGTATCGAGAATGGGGTATAGAGGCAGAGGTGAATAAACGCGAAGACATCGTTGTTGAAGGGAAATGCAAAGTATCCTTTCATGTAATGTATTAAAAACACTTATAAATACATATATATATATCTAATTATTTTGGGATGTTCCAAAATTATATGTTCAATGACAAATATCACTTACTACAGTACCAAATGAATTAAAATGAATAGATAAGGATAAAACAATGTTATTTTTTTTGAAATTCATAACATTAATTGATTTGATCATATCTTACATATCTAAATTTATACTTTAAATTTTTAGTTTTATATTTAAAAATTTTAATAGCAGATACTCTGATATATTTTTTCCTAAAGTTATATTATTATTCAAATAAAAACACTAATAAATTTTTTATTTTCTACAAAAAAATTATAAAAGAAATTGGAACAACCTATATGTTTAAAAGCAAAGCATTGCGCTTTGCCGAAAAATTATCTATGTATCCTTAACTATTTTAAAATACAGATATCTGGTACTGCAGCGAAACTAGGACGACCTAACGCATATCATCATTGTACATTATTAGTAAATGTAAACAAAACAGCATTATATTTAGCTCTCGAAGAAAAAAAGGTAATTTTTTTCGAATTTATATCATATTTTATATATAATAGCATATATATACTAGCGATACGATAAATATTATTTATGTATTTTTATTATATTTATTGTTAAATAAATTTATAGTTATTTTAATTAGAATTTAAATAGCAAATATTTTTTTAAGGTTAATTTTTTTAATATATAAATATAAAAATAAAATTTAATTTTTTAATACTTTTGAATTTATATTATTCATTAGAAGAGACCATATGTATTTACATATATGTATATTTCAGGATGGTATAGAAACAAATGCTACAGTATCCACGCGTTCTCCAATAAAAAATTTAATTGACATAAATTGTCATATTCAAATGGACAAACTCATTACTGCAATAGGTTGGGAATATCTTCGAACTAAAGCTCTTGTCTTAGAAGATGGTGGACAAGATCATATTCAATATCAAAAAGGATTTCAATATATCAATCCCACCGAAGATTGGTTTCCAGGTATATGAATATTAAAAAGAAAAAAATTTAATTTCTAATTTCAAGTTTAGATTTATTTTAAGTGTTGTTATAATAAATCTGTAATGATATTGTCACAATATTTATCAAATGCTTAAAATATTATCATATATGCAACACTAATTTATGATAAATTTATATAGTATTAGTAATTAATAAATTTATATAAAAGAATTAAATAAAAATAGAATAATTATATCTTTATCTAAAATTTTCAGGATTGAACAAATTAATAAGTGAATTTCGTTCCTGGGAATGGAATTATGGTAAAACACCGAAATTTACTGTAACGCGTGTTTTAGATATGGTCACGCGAAACAATAAAGTTCATCGATTTAATTTGACATTAGAAATCCAAAACGGTATCATTGAAGAAATTAAAATGAGATTGCCAGCCAGTTTAGTAGCAGAAGATTTTAGTCAAGATGCGAGTGTGATAACCAATCTACGAGGTTCGAGATATAATCATGAAATAATGGAAAATATAATAACTACGATCGGTTGTAAAACTGTTACACTAAGTACGAGTCAAAATATAAATAAAAATAATATGATTGCTACGCAATGATTAAACCCATCGAACAATCATAATGATTGTGTTTAAATTGTTGTGTTCAAAACAAGTTATTGTATAATAAATCATAAGTTTATATTTGATTTTATTTGAAAATGTATTGTTATTAATTCTATTATATAAAAACAAAAAATATATTTTCGATTATAGATGTTGCAATTTTATATTTTTACGTAAATATGTAAATATAATTCATATTTGATTTTGATTGATAAATATTGTTAATGAAGAAATGTATATGTATATATTTTTAATAATAATTTATCGATAATTAATTTATTAAATTTATTTTTATCCAAATTGTTTTCCCAATATAATCTGTTAATTTGATTATTGATCTAAAATTTATAGTACATAAAAAATAATATATACAAAAATTAAAATTTCATTCCTTAATAAATTACATTATAAAATTTTGTATTCATAATGAATTATCTCATGAAATTATGTATATCTTTCTCTATATCTGGTATCATTATTATTTAAATTTGAAACTATTGATGGATAGCGATAAAGAGTAGGTCTTAATATAACATCCCGATATGGCGGTGGAGGAGTACCTGGACAAGATTCTATCAAGCTTCCGTTACTATCCGTGCGTCCTTGTAAAAATGAATTTAACAAAGACACTCTTTGAGAAACTGTTAAGTCATCATGAAGTTGTCTATGATACCAGTATCTTGGATTATATGAATATTTTCTTGATAACCAAAAATAAGAAATAACTAATCCACTAGAAATACCAGCTATAAAACCAAGGCAGAGAAACCAATATGATACAAATTTATCGTTTGAATTAATAATATGTGTTTGATTTATCATTTGTTCGCATATCGAAAAATTTTTATTATCTAATATATTTGATATATTATATTTTGTTATCGATTTAATTTTTTTAGTAGATGTATTCATAATTGCCGAGTGATGATAATTGCGCGATATTGTTACAGGAAGAAGAATCATTTTCTCAAATTTCTGGGAATTATTTTTCTTACCACAAATTTCATCGAACTCAATATTTTTATATTTGAGATATATTTGTAAATCATGTAAAACATTGTTGCAAGACCATGGATTTCTGAAAAAAATGATATAAATTTACTTTTATCAATTCTAGCATATCTACATATGGTAACAAGTATCAATATTATTCATATTAATAATAATAATATCATCAAAATAATTCAAAATATGAGAAAATTATTAATAAGAAATAAATTATAATAGAATTTTAAGAATAAAAGTTAAATTCTTATATGAAATAACTATTCTTATGTGAAATAAAATCATATTAATTTTATACATCTTGTTTATCATACCCTTCTAATGATAATTTCTTCAAAAAATGCAATGTTTGCACAACGGTGTTGCTCATCTGAATCATCAAATTGTTTGAAAGATCGAGACGACGAATATGCTTGAGTCCATTGAATGTATCCAGTGGTAAATGACTGATCCGACATGAATCCAAAGTTAATTCCTATATAAAAATTTATTTTATGATATATAACTTTTATTAAATTATAATTTATTTTATCATAAATCTTTTTCGTAATATTAAATTTGAATTGTTATTTTTATTATTACCATTAACGAAAAAGATCGCAATTTTGGTATATGTGAGTTAAAATTATTATTTGATAATTTCAAAATTCGTAAATTCTGATTTTTTTCAAAAAGTTCATCTAAAATATAATGAAGTCGATTTTTCGATAAGTCCAAGACTGTTAAATCTGTAAGACCATCAAAAGCATTCAAATTAATTTCACTGATTGCATTCTTGGAAAGATTAAGATATCGTAACTTCGTCAGTTCAGCATTCTAAAACAATAAATTTTTTATTTTACAACACGTTAAATACAAATCCTTCACAATATTTTATAATATAATATAATTATTATTAAAATTAACACATTAAATAATTTTTAAAATTATTTTCAATAAAATTTATATTTATAAAATTATAAAGTAATTAAGAAAAATATAATTTAATAATTTAATACCTTTAGTTCAAAGCTATTTAGAAATGATATCACATTATCCGATAAGTCCAAGGCTTGTACGTTGTTTGGTGCACCTGCATCTATATTATAAAGATGGCGGCCTACGCAAGAAGCGCGTTTTAGACTGTACCAAGTATCACATATACAAAATAAAGAGCATTGTTGTGAATATTGTGCCAAAATTGTGATTTTGAAAAACATCGAAATAATTAATATGATAATTAAATAAATAGTAGTATTATTAGTCATAATATTAATTATTTACTTTACGTTAAACTTTGTAAAGATTTGTTAAACTAATACCGTAACTAATTTCGAACGTAAATTCACTTCGGACAGAGATTGTTGCGTTTTCATGCGACTCATGATTACCTCGTTAATGTAATCTTATCTCACAGTACGATTGTGTGTATATCGCATAAATGTGTTAACGATCGAGATACGTCATCAAAGTATTTCGATGATTTTTCTTATCGTTTTACTTTTCGACAGGAAAACTATTTTTTCTTCAAAAAGAATATATGGGATAATCTAAAATAAAAGTTGACGAAAATACAATTATTTATTCGTTGATATTTGGTTCTAATATTTAGCTTGTTTTAAAATTTTTGTGTGTTCATGATAAGATCATGGAAACAAATTTTATTCCAAAACATTATTTATGAATATGTCAAACATTTTTTCATTAGAAAGATAATTTAATCGTAAACTAAACTAATGATAAATTTCGAGATTAGAATCACTATCTATAGAGAACAGGAATAGAATTTTATATTTAAAAAAATTTAAACAAAATAAATAAAAATAAAGATAATTATTAATTCAAAAAAGTAAAATTTATCTATATCGTATTGTATTTTTGATATATAAAAAATACATAAAAATATATATATTATACATATTATAAAAATATATATATAAATATATATGTATTTATAAAATATTAAAATTAAATAATTTTTTATAACGAAAAAGTAAATTTAACACATTTTAATATAATATTAACAATTAGAAAAACAATAAACAAATAAATGAATAAATAATAAAAAACTAAGCTAACTAAATTAACAACAAATACAATAATAAAATTTTGTAAAATCAAATAATTATTACATGTAAATACTTTCTTTCTTATAAAATAAAAATTTCTTTAAAACATAATTAAATTATAATTTAATTTTTCCTATAAATTCTATTCATTATTAGTATATAATAAAAATTTAAGCCATACCCTAATTTTCATCTAATTCAAAATTAATAAAATCTCGCGTAAAAATTCTATATAATTCACATTTTTATTCGAAATTCTTCATGAAAATTATTTCCATGTTAATGTGTTTAACGTTAAACGAACACATTAATATAATACGAAGATGACTAAGTCTCCATTACATTGACAATGAAAAATAACATTATAATGCATATACACAGCAATCAGCTCTTTTAAAGAAATGGTAGCCAGTGACAATTAAATGTTACTCACTAGCCCTTGGCACCTCTTCGAAACCAAACGAGGGGTAGCATTCAGTGAGCTAACAACGCAGCATATTATTGCGCAACATCCACGGAAATAAATCTAGGATAGGCTGCTGAGAACGCGTGGACCGCTGCCTTCTATTCGGCCTTAGTATCCCTCCCCACTGCCCCTTGTATCTTCCGGCCATTTTTATTGCTCGTCCTCCTCGCCGCCATGACAAGCATACGGTATGGCACTGCAACTGCACCTTTATAACTACGCTGCATTTGATCGTTTTATCGGTGTAATATTTTCAAATTAAGTTAATTTTTTAATTATTACAATCACAATCGCATTCTATTATAAATCACTTAAAATTGATGAAAGATCGTCACCATTTACCGGTTTCCGAAAATTGTTACGCATTGACTAAGAAAATATATCAGCGCTGTTGTAGACTATCCACTCTACTATGTGTTTCGTTACTGGCGCCCTCAACTTACATGAAGTACTAATATTAATACAATTAAATATTGAATCGATAATAATTTTACATTGTAAAGAAATTATTATTACACAAAATAAAGTAATTAGAAATTATAAAATATCGAATTTTTTTTATCGAATCTGAAATAATGAGTTTTTAATAAATTTCATTATATTTATCGGGCATTAATAAATTTACTATTTAGAAAAATAATATGAATATATACGAATATATATACGATGTAAAAACAAACCTTGGAAATAGCTTTGAAGGTGAGGTTCTTTGCGACACATTCCCTGAAGTTGCAACGCTATGCGAAGATATTTCACTCGTCGTGTGTCGTCACCGACCTTCTCAGCTGACGTAAAATGGCCGCCTTCTACTGACAGCTGAACCATAAACACGATTTTTCTCTGCTAAAACGATTTTTATTAATATAGAATATATAATCGTTATTCTTGTACAAACATTACTTTCACAAAAACTAGAAATCCTATGAAAATATAAAGTATTTCATTAAAAAGATATTACAGTATGGTATACGAGCGGCAATAGGAATATCTTACAGAACGAGGTTTCTTTGACACAACTGTCGGCAGACTGATCACTCGCTTGGATTTCGTCACAAGCGTTCTCAGCTGACGACGAAATGACCGCTTTGTGTATTTAACTACCAGCTGATTGTAAAAGTTTCATTTGTAGAAACTACGTAAAATTGATATTTCTATGAATATTTTTGCATTAATTTAATAAAATATAGTGATCGCGTATAAAGTTTGTATATAATCGACATATTTTATGTGTAGTGAGAAAGAGAGACGCCAGAAGGGACGCCGAGTACAAGCGTACGAAAAAAGGAGAGGGCTGAGAAAGTGGAAGGTCTTCGTGAGCAAAGTGCTTTGGCTAGGGTTCTAGTCTGCGATTTTTTCCCGTTCTTCTCGTTGTCCGGGCGGACGGCCAATGAGAGTAAGTAGGTCAGCGCGCCCGTCCAATCGGTGCTCGAGGCCGGGTCACGTGGGTTTGTTGTTATCTATCAGCTGTTTTTCCCGGGCGGGCGGGTGGCCGGCCGGCGCAGTGAAAGCCGCCTGGTACTCTGTTCTCAGTCCTTCCCGGTTGCTCAGCTGTGCGTCACATGTCGGCTACCGCGGACCCTACTCCTGTCCGTATACCATCGAATCGTGTACCGCTTGTACGTTCAGCTTACAGAATTCCGCTGAGTTTCTATTCACTGGCAAGCATTAGTCATATATTATGCTATCTACCGCGTATACTCCAACGTATTATCACAAATCAATCACGAAGTGCCTCGAACATGCAGACGGCGTGACGAACACAGGCAACGGTGCACGCCGTTTTGTTGATACATTGAGTTCTGTGTTCAGGCCGCGAAGGCCACCGCGTCCTTCTTCGGTCTAGGATCGCATTTGCTAACGCAATTGCAATTTAACGCAAAACTGCCCGATCTGTCCTCAGTGTGTATACGAGTGATCGTGGAACAATGACTTAAAGTAACCGTGTTGCAGTACGGAACTTCGATAGGAAGGAAGAAAAAAGAGTATAACAAGTGTTTTATTTCCGGGAGTGTTTTTTTGCTAATATTCCAATCAAATCATAGATACACTCGTATCGTCTCTTCACAAGTGTTTAACTGTTAAATCGCGCGTGAAATTGTTATTTCTCTTTGGTGTGATATTAATATATATTTGCTTCCGGTTTGTTCACGATATACGTATACGTATATTTATCAACGAAAATTTCAAAGACGATAATAGAAGGGTGAGTTAAATTGTAGTGCAAATGATCTTTATGAAATACCAATTTGCGCGAGATACTTTTGAGAACGATTTGTTATAAGGTGTTTTATCGTAAGAAATAATATCAGTGCATCCTCGTCAAACGATTTAATAAAGTGATCGAAACGATCGTTTATCCATAAATAACCACGGAATAATGTCGACGGGTAAGAGGCTGGCGAAACGTAGCATAATCGGCACCAGAGTGTGCGCTCCCGGACAGGACGGGAAATACTATAGTGGCGTCATTCACGCCGTAAAAACGCCGGCGTCAGCCGCGTCCGAGTCAGGCCTCAGTATTACACCGAAGACTCGTTATTCCGTACGCTTCGATTCCGTGCCTGGCGGTCGTCCGCCAAGTCCCAGCACCGAATACTCTGATCGCGACCTGATCGGACCAGGCTTCGGTTCCGTAACCAGCGCACGCCTCGTGCCCGGCCAGAAGGTCTATTTGACGTATAACGGACGGGAAATTCACGCGGAGGTCACGCAACATCGTGAACATCAAGACGAAGTGGATGTTATAATTGCACCAAACGGTCAAGAGGTGAGTTTTGAATATTTTTTTTATTTCTTCTTTTCTTTCGTTTCGTTTAATTTTGTTTGTGTAATTGTAAACGTATTTCGAGAAAAAAATCGTTTTCTCAGAATTTTCGAAATAACTTTCAGACGATGGATATACGAATGATGCAGCTATTTTTAAATTCAAATTTTTATAATTTTTTTAATATTCAACAATTGTTACTTTTATTACTTTTATGTTAATGAATTGTTTATAATTCGTCAATTTTCAATATTATAAATTTAATTTTCGCTCAACTGAAATGAAACAATTAATTTTTATATCGTTAAATCGAATTAAAAGAAATATAAAATAAAAGAAGAAAAAATACAAGATATAATATAAATAAAAAATAATAAAGAAAGTATAATAAGAGAAAGGAATGGAATAAAAGTTTTACTTTCATTCATATTTACATACATATAGCATATTTCTTTCTCATTGGTATAGCTCATTGGCTTGGTTAAAGAGAAAACGAACAAAGCATTTGCGAGTAAGGCATGTTAGGCATAACGAGGTTTGATACGTCATCCGTACCGCCGCCGGGTCTCGTTGCATCGGAGCACAGGTTAGCGCGCATCAAACGCGGTCTACGCGCATGCGCGTATCCAGCTTGTTCGTGTTCACGGCGTGTTTTCAGAGACCGAGAAAAACGCGTTCTCGCGCGCGATAACACGCCATTGCCAGTATCGATGACATGCTCGACGAATTGCAGCAACTGTTCGTTCTTACTTACGTTACTTATTTTAAGCTGCAGACAACACATTTTTGACAGGTAAGAGCAGAAAAAATGAATGCGGTATTATACGATAGCCGGCTGTTGCTGGGTGGGTGTGTGCGTGCATGCTGTTAATCAGAAAATTTAATTTTCGTGACCTCGTTCTACAAGCGAACTATATAGTGGCTGTCCTATTTACGCGACGCGCATGAGCAGCAATACTCATTTCCTTTGTCTTTGAACAAGATAGACAGGTTAGAAGCGACAAATGCATTGCCTTACATTCTGTCTGGACACGAATGTCGCGTTGCGAAGCGTTGTCATGCGTGCATTTGAAATTTATTTTTTTAACTACCGATCAACTGATCGATTGATAATCAAATATTTGAGAATAATAACGATATCCGTTTATAACTGAATAAGGGAATGAGAGGGAAGAACAGTGTAATTTCTAAACGACGAATAATAGATTGGTAAAAGAAAAAGGCCCGTGTCTCGTAGCGCATCCGTCGCCCGATATTGGAATCACATGATACATGAGAGTCGGTGCCAGTTCGTCGATTTTCGACACGCCTTTCTCGAGTTACAACCAGATAGAATCCGCGAAGTGGTGAGTGCGCGCGCGCGCGCGCGCACGGGCATGCACATATACGTGTGCGTATAATTGTATCGAGAGGCATAAGAATTTTTTGCAGATTCGTAGAAAAGCGTAGCAACGCAACGTAATAAATACCCCATAAAACGAGGGATAGCGTTATTACGGTCGGTCAGGCGTGGCAGAGAAATATACGTAGTCTCGATACCGCTACGTAGGCGCGGTTAGATTCGTAATGAGAGGCACTGGCATGAGCTAGGCTGCTTGTCCGTAAAGCGAGACTCTTTTAAGCGAGTGTGTGCGTGCATGGACGCAGGAGAGGTCGGTTTTATGCGCGAAGTGAGTACGGTAGTACTGGCCCGTGCACCGACTATTCCACCAGGAGGGGGAGGGGAGGGTGACCCCACGTGGAACGCATTAGCGCAATATCTTTCTACCTCCGTTAGGTAGCTCAGGCGTGACCACGGTTCCATTTCGTGGAAACTTTGTTGCGCACGCGCGCATGCTACACGCGGGGGAAAAATGAACCGGATCTGGTCGGTCCGAAGTGTCCGGTTCCGATATTTTTATGCCCAGCAATCGTTGTCTGTTTTACAGGAAATTGATTTGCTTCCTTAGAATAATAAATAGACATTTTTATCTAATCTGAAATCAATCATACAGTTTAAAATAAATATTATTTAAAATTGAATCTCTTTAATTGAAATTATTTATCAATTATTTATCATAATTTTTCGAAATTATAAATTTTTAAATTTGCGTATTTTCCTAAAATAATTTCCTAAAAAAAAATCTAATAACAAAGAAATATGAAAACGATGATAAAAAAGAAAGTTGATCATAGATTTAAATAAAAATGATTTTTTGAAACATTTATTCTTATTTGATACATATAATTACTTTTACATTAAATAAAGCATTTAAGAGGTTAAGTTTGTAAAAAACTTTGGTTTTAAAGAAAAGAAAATTTATAAGATTTTCTTTAACACTTTGTAAATAAAATTACAAAAATGAAAATGAAAGTATTAGTGAAAATGATGTATATTTTTGATCATAATAAATACGACAATATGTAATATAATTATTATGACATATTATTTATCTTGATTATTTCGCTCATCATCACGATTAATTTTAAATTTCCGTAATGAAATATACGTAACGTAATCTTGTTTTTCATATTTTTTTTTTTTTTTTTTTTCCTTAATTCATATAATCATGTAATCTTTAATCGCCATAATTAAGGCATTGATAGAATATTCTGACGCAAGAGTTTCTTCGCATCGTTACCTGTTTACATATGCAACACATACGCAAACGTATGGCTGACTTTTAGTGACGTCGAAGGTTACCGAAGCGTGAATCGGTAAATACTGGACGGCGTTTATCTGTAGCGTAAGTACACGTAAGTGGTAATTTTAAAGCTTCCGTACGTTCTGTCGACCATCATGTACCTTTGCTTCAGCAAACATCTTGCATACGTAGTTTCGTAACGTCCACTTCACGATTCGACATTTCAACGACTGACCGGTTAGTCTTGAACAATAAGTCAATAGACACGGTATCCAACTATCACCTTTATTCACATCAAGAAATTGTCCATTACTGGACTTATTTTTTATTTAAAATTGAAAATGTTATGAAAATTTGTAAATCAAGCGACAAAAGTTATAATCTTTTTAAAGTATTTAAACTCTTATTTGATTTACAGTTCAAATTTTTAAACTCAATTAAAAACAATTAAAATTAGAATTTTTTTAATTAACAAGTTAAAATTCTTTTCTAAAATATTTGAATTAATATAGATAATTGTTATCATTTCCAACTTGCATTAAGAAAATTATAAAATTAAGTATATTGGAATATTCATAAGATTGTAATAACTATTCTGAGTATATTATAATTAATTAATAATTAATTAAATATACATTTTTCTTTTCTAAGTTTTATAGTCAATTTAAATGAAAAAATATTATAACATTTGTCATACGTTTTCACTAAAAAGTCGATTTATAAATGCATATTGTATATTTCATCTAAATATATTCAAATATGTATAACTCTTTTATCTCAAAAAATAGTATTTGGTTTTTGAATTTTATTTTATTTTCATTGGATTCTAACAATCCAATATTAAACCGATATAATCATGCAATAAAATCGACTCTCTACAAATTCTCGTAGATATATTTTATCACGGATATAATCATCAAACACGGTCACTTTTTTGTTCCAATTATCCAATTCTAATCACTTTCAAACCAACATAATTAACATCGAACGGACACGGGTAGTTTACAAAAGTTGAGAATCGCTGTGACGAAAAGATAGTATAACATTGTATGTGGTAATGCGTTCCACGACGGGAATGCGTTTCGCCGCTAACGGCGCGATCCATCGACTCTATCTACGGTCACCACGGAAATATCCGACCCGCGGGGCGCATTCGAAATAATAGCCGCGTTTAACGGTGTCACTGGTCACCGGCACGGGCGTGAGACGATTGAGCAAGAGATGGTCGGTATAAGTGTACACGTACACGCAGCGCCCTCGCGCTCCATGCATGGATCCAAAGATAGATATCCCGTGGCATCAACGTACCAAACTTAACTGGCCCGACTTTATATACATACAAACGCAACAAATCATTCGCGATGTAAACAAATGTCGGTATGCGTACAAGCTCGTCCAATAAGCTGACATAGTCACGAGGATATTTCCTTCCGTACCACGCGATCGTTCGTGCTATTTCGTTGCTTCCGGTAAATTGCGCATTTTATTTTCGATGCGTTTTTTTTTTTACTTCTTTTCTCTTTCATTTCTCGTCTTTCCGGTTACGGAAAGGAATTCAGAACATTTCATTCTTCCGTTGTGGAAAAAAGAAACTATCCATCCAATAACTGCCGACAGCTCGATAAGATCCGCGATAATAATTCATTGCTCTAGTTGCTTGGATAGCGCTCAGCAGCAGGTGGTTAATCTCTCTCGATCCCTCTAACCTAACCTCTCGTCTCTTTTCGTTGTGCTCGTTCGATTCGAGGTTACGAACTCGACCGAGGGAAACTGATCGTAAAGGGAGTTTGATTGACTATGTGGTATTTTTATCTGGCGTATTTCAGATGCCATCGTTGTTTACGGTTTAATTAAAGAATATGAATACGTCATAAATCGGTGATAAGCTTTAGGCTATTATTAATTTTCAGCATAATCGATCGATCAAAATATACCAAGTTTTATTGTTCGAGATTTTTAAAATTTTTTTTATTGCACAGTTTTGCTAAAATAAATAAAAAATGTGTTGCTAAAATAAGTAATTAGACATAAAAAAGAGATTCGTGAAATATAATAGTAATAAAATCGTATCTTCTCATTTCACGAGTTGATTTTCTTTGCCTATTTTTAATTTGCGTAACACTGCGCATCGGCGTGCCGGCTTGAAGCGTTGCGCATGCGCATATGGGCTATTTAAAATAGTATTCGAACAGGCCGGAATCTATAGTGCGTGTTCTGTTGCACGAGATTATGTCATACGTGCTTGTACCACTTTGCCAGTAAATAGGTTACGCAAGATGGATCACGGATGGCCACTCTGCATAAGTATTAACTTATAGTCACGAGCCGGCCGGCCGGCGCGGCGTCCCTATCACTGCCTGCTGAAAGTGTCAGTTGAAAACTAAAAACGATGCTTGCTGAAAAATAACTTTCCAATTGCAACAAATTATTATTCGATAAAAAGATATTTAATTCTAAATACGATAGAATACAAAATGTAGAATAAAAGTCGTTGGTTCGATAATAAGAAGATTTTAAAGTCAAAATGGTTTCTTAATATAAACTTTTTCCTCCGTTTTACATTTCTTATCTTAATTTATGTAATTATTTTAAAAAACGATAGTTTTTCTTTAGATTCATTAATAAAGTGCAGAATAATAGATGAATGTGTCTTAGAAAAAGTCGATACGGAAACCGGATATGTATTTAACGTTGTCCCGCTGGTAAAAATTGAATATGCATAAGGGAAGTAGAATATATAGATCAGTATCGAAATGAGGATTAAAATCGGTAGCTTTACAATAATGAATAAGAATCAAGAATCTAACGTAAAACAAAAGAGAAAAATATTTTTTTTTTTTTTTTTACATTGAATTCTCTTCCCACAAAAAAAACACCAGAGAAATTGAAATTATGTCATAATTTCGAACGAGATAGTGATTGGGATTTACCTTTCTCTTCGAGTAAAGAGTATTGCGAACTTGATTTCGGGTTTGGAAACAACATGGCGGTTAGTTGCGCAGATCGACCGTTGGAGGCACTGCATCCTAGCCGATCGCTCGTAAAGTCGGTCATAGAGTTTACAAAGCAACGCCTTCTCTCTGCAGGCAGTTCGTACTACACCAACTTCTTTCTCTTTTCCCCCCCTCCCCTTGCTTCCTTTGATTTGGTTTACCGGCGATCGCGTCCGTGTTGCAATCATTAGCACGCCCGAGTACAATTACCTTGGATATTGGAACAATTCTATGCCGCACGATGCGATACATATGCATTATGCAGAATCATTTGCAAGGTTCCGTCAAAATGGGCGCGTAGTACGCGTGATACGCGTGGACTTTTAATAACTTGCACACGCCGACGTGACGGCATGGAATTGCAAAATGGAACGCGCGTGCCGGTATGATTACCCGGAATCATGGCTCTTCAATCACCATCGACTGAAGTAATCGGCGTGGTTTCGCCTACGTTTCTCTCTCCGGTTATATAGACACTCTCCACTGTTATTTAAACATCGTATTGGCCGTGAACGAAATTTCATTGTCCACGAGAAAGTAAATCAGCATGTTGCTTGAAATTCGTGCCAAACTGGCGTCCTTGATTTTCGAATGTGACATCCACAGTTATTTCGACATGTGATTTTTTTTTTATTTGTTATAATAAAGATTGAACGTCAAAGGCGCGTAAAATCCTTCTTTTTTTTCAACGGAGAAAATTTCGTTCACTCGTTACCGAATTCTATTCCAAATATGAAATCAGCTGATTACGAGTATAATAATATGCGTTTCTTTTCACGAAATGTGAAATCAGCTGATTATAATATGGGCAAGTTTATGCGCCTTTTCTCCCACCCGATAATATTGGCCGTAAACGAGCAGCACTGACGTAACAATGCAGCACGCGTCGTAAATTATGATCGATAACGTAACCTTGCACGCGCGGACATAACATATGGTTGAATATGCATCACTCAAGTTCTCTGAAACTTTTGAACAATTTCTGTCAATAATGGTACCGTACGCGCTATAAAAATACGCGTAATCTATTCCGTAATAAAATATTGCCATGCATATTTACCTTTTATTATCTTCTTTTTGTCTCTCGCCAACTATATAGAAATTGTGTATTTTATAAACAATGATTTAGAATATTATTATTGTTCGTAATTGGAAATAAAAAAAGAAAGAAATTTAATCGAATACGATATCCATGGTATTTTCATTGGTGAAAAATGTGAAACATGGTGGGAGGTTATATAATTCGACAGTGCTGCCCTCGGCGAGCGGTTGCACGAAAAATTAACACGCGTGCCATATTGGATAGGACGCGCGAGGATGCGAGGAAAAGTGGCGCGTATTTGTTGTACGCAGAGAAAAGCGAGGTCGGGCCTTTCTCAGAAAAGTAGGTCGAGAAGGTAGCGATCATGCACACGGATGCGTGCTACGTTGTGCACGCGCGCAAGATTCACAGGAAAAAGGTATCGTATCTTGTTCGTCCCCGTGGCAAACGCACGTGCAATACGTTCCGTCAGCTCTCGCAGACGCGATAGGAAAATGGGAAGAAGAATTTTTCTGCACGTCGATCGAAACTTGTTACGTGTTATCTCCTCATGCTGTTCCTATTTCCGTATGTTTTTATAAGTTTTTTGACTTGGTTTTAAATCTTTTAAATCTAATCCCACGGCGATGTATATTGATAAAAAAAATGTGTTTACGCTTATTATGTGAATACAGACATTCGAATGATTTAATGAGACGGATGGATAAATTATTTCTACGAATGGGATGAGGTATGTTTAACTATTTACTTAATAGAGATAAGGAAGGCAAATATTGGCTAAATGATCTGACCATTGGTTGAATAATATGTAAATACAAACATGATTACATTTTTCCACGAGTAGAACAAAATGCTCACGTGTATCTTATAAAGATGTTGAAACACGTGGACGCGATCTAGCTTCGGATAGCTCGTTTCCGCTTCAACTTACTTAAAGATTTATCGTTCCAGGAAATTATTATATCCATAAAATATTCAATGTTCACAAATCATTCCTACACATCTTAAAAATATTTTCTTACAAATTTTCTCTATCTTCTGAATCATATATGCATATGAAAAATCGGGTGATGGACCGTTTGATTATTGGATTGGTGAGACTAAAAAATGAAAACACTTTCGCTTGCCTGTGGAACGAGAAGAAACTTAAAGTGTTCGCGTTCATGCGAGGTTAGTTAAGACGCGTGTAAAGAGACGGAACGAAGAGACCGGTAGCCGGAGTCGTTGGCGGACAGAATGCATCGCGAATAGAGGGGACGGGTTTAAAAGGGGACAAGAGGAGGGGCGAAAAGCGGCCGCGCATACTGTTCGTATGAGAGAAGAAGAGAGAGAAGCGTGTGCCAGCGTACATTTTACGCAACGTCGCCTGTGATATAACGCGAGCGCGCGCGCACGGTGTGTATAAAGAGAAGCCCGTGAAGCGATATATACACACAAGTTGCGTGCTCCTTCGCTCCGTAGGACACGCGACGCACATGCGTCGAAAAGGTGAGAGAGAGAGCGAGATCAGAGCGTCGAATGCGTCCACGATTGGGCCGCGTTCACCATCCGGTTACGTGCTGGACCCGGGTGAACAGAGTGACCCAAATGATATCGCGAACCAGGTCGCAGCCTAGATACTGCCGTGGGCCGGCCTTTTACCCGGCGCACAATCGGCAAGCGTGGCGGTATATCTCTATGTTCGTCGTGCTACGACCGGCAACCCCAGATTTTCACTTTCGCGCGGGTGAACGTTGACACTCTCGCCTTTCGATAACGCGCCGTTGGAACTGGATCGAGTATTCTCTTGTGCGTATATAGATACAGGATATAGATATGTGTATTATATATGCGAATGTATAGGTTTTGTATCCGTTTCGATAAATAACAATGTAAAAACATGGTTGATGAATGAGTAAGCTCTGCTTCGGATCATCAACTTTCTTTGTTTGATATTTTTTTTAAATCGAATTGAGAGAGGATAGAGGTTAGGTTAGGTAACGTAAGAATATATTAATTTTCTGGAATTTTTATGTAGTTTCTATTTTTCTGTCAATTATAAATTCTAATTATAAAGAATTAATTAATCTAAATATCCATAAAGCGTCGTATAAGAAGTAATCTCTGTATATATATATATAGTGATTAATTTACTATTATAGTATGAAAAGTATGTTTAGAAAACTATTTACTCAGGTATTTACCACGTATTTTCCGAATTATAGTCTCCTAACGGCCTCGATGATTCGAGGGAAAATCCTGATGATCGTTATTCCGTGGCCATTATAAATCGTGTCTTGGCGATATTTAACGGATACGCAAACGAAACACTTTTCTTCATTTGGTTTTCCACGTGAACGCCGTTGCATCACGAGTACACGGATTACCGTTATCGCCGTTGCGTGACCTGCTTTTTACATGTGTTCGTTGGAAAGGGGGGAAGGGTTAAAAGAGAAGACATACGGAAAAGACATATGAAGAAAGATCATCGAAGTGAATGATTTTTTAAATAAATCGAGTTATATTTCCAAATTTAATTATACATATATATATATATATATATATATATATATATATATATACAAGTAAAATTTAATAAATTAATTATATATTATTAATTATAATTAATTATATTTTATTAATTATAATTATATAATTATAATTTAATAAAATTTTTACATGTGTTCGTTGGAAAGGGGGGGAGGGTTAAAAGAGAAGACATACGGAAAAAACATATTAAAAGCTATGATCATCGAAGTATGGTTTTTTAAATAAATCGAGTTATATTTCCAAATTTAATTTTACATATATATATATATATATATATATATATATATATACAAGTAAAATTTAATAAATTAATTATATATTATTAATTATAATTAATTATATTTTATTAATTATAATTATATAATTATAATTTAATAAAATTTTTACATGTGTTCGTTGGAAAGAGGGGGAGGGTTAAAAGAGAAGACATACGGAAAAGACATATTAAAAGCTATGATCATCGAAGTATGGTTTTTTAAATAAATCGAGTTATATTTCCAAATTTAATTATACATATATAAGTAAAATTTAATAAATTTCATTAAATTATCGCAAAGTATAATATAGTTTCACTTGAAGAAAGAAAAATATTCATATAACGGTTCCATTCTGAAAAACGATTAATTTTCTAGATTACCGAAAAGAAAGTCTGTTCCTCGAAACCGTTCGTGGAACTTTTGTTTCATGCTTTCGCGACCGTGAAGCAGAAAAGAACGTCCGCCTTTTTCCACGGTATTTCGCAGCATATTTCGCAAATTTATACGATGATCGTGACACAGTTGATAAATTTAAGGTCGGTCGCCTTAATCCTTCGTTTCCAATCTCGTAAAATTTTTAACAATGGCGGTCGATTTCCATGGAGCGACCGTGACGTTATTCCCGCACGCAATGACGCATAGAGAAATAGGAAGAGCCGATGACAAGAGCGTTAAGGCCGCGGTTCGAGTGAGAAATTACTGGCCGGGCGTCACCCACTGACTGTCACCGATTTAACGAGCGAAATACTAGAAACGCGTTTAAACGAAGCGAGGTATTTCAATTCTTCTTCCAATAAAATCAGAAAGAAAAGAAATGATATGATTCGATAAGTTATCTTAATTCTAAAAATTGATCGTTCTCTTAACGTTGATTCGTCAAACATAACCTTAATTTTCTATATATATATATTAGAGATACATCTATAGTTTGAAAATTTGAAATTTTCGATTCATCTATACGAATATATTTCAAACATTCAACAATAAAGTAAAATTGAAAATTATTCATCGTGTATTTTATGTGGAAGACAAACTTTATTACCACAGATCGCTATCAATCCCCTGATCCGAGTGAGTCATTCCTCGCATTATTTACAATCAACCTTTTTTTTTTTTTTTTATCGAAGAATTGAACTTTGCCTACGGGACGAACGAAACGAAACGAAGCGAAGCATGCCTCGCTGTCTGACCGAGAAAAAGCCGGTTTTCGCGTGTACACACATACACGCGCTGCAACATTATCTGCCAGCTGCTAATCGTTGCCCGTTCGTTCCTTATTCAGTGTCGTAAGTAAGTGTCGCGGATAGCGTTACGGGCGGCGTGGAGGGGATGGTGTTGACGGTGTTGCGCAGTGACGTCACCGGTAGCAGACCGACACAGTGACACCGATCGCCGAGCTCTACCGGGAGAGGAACAATCAGGCCGCCGGTCAGCAGCAGCTGTACGATCACCGTGTAGTATACGATCCATCCATTCATATACGGTAAAAGTTGAATAAATGGGGAGGAATGGGTTGAAAATAACCAAAATAAATCGATCGATTTATCACGCGTTTATAACGGAATCGAAAGTACGTAATCGAGTTTATGCTTTCAGCGATCGAAACGTGCGTGTGTAATTTTTTTTTTTTCTTTCGCCAATGTAATTATCGCCGGTTTGTACTTACTATATCCGCCGGTGTCGTATTTGTCATCGATTGTCGTCACTCGTCGTACTGAACCGGCCTGCTCACCGTTATCGTAATCGAAACCGAGGAAAAATAGTGTGTTTTTTTTTTTCCACTGATAACCGAGCCTCCGACGTGGTAGCTTTCTTTGTTTCAATGGGGATTGCGGTGTTTTGTAATCCTTTCTTAAAAGAACTTGTTTGCATTTACATATGTATTTTATCGTATCGGGTTTTTCTTTTTTTTGCGGTGGATTAAGTGATATCTATCGAATTTTTTTTTTTTTTTTTGTAAATTAGGAGACATCGTCGCGATAATCTTGTTTTGTTTCAAGTTTGAGGTTAAATTTTGGAAGGTTCCTTCTTCGATGTAACCTTTGTTATTATATGTATTGTTCTTTCGATTTTCGATTCTGAATGAAAAGAAATGTTACTTTCACATACGTTTTGTTGAATGCCTACGTATCTATCAATTATTGTAAACAGAGATTTCTTAAATACCGTAGTAAATACCGCAATAAACTGGCGATTAAATTAAAAATCGTAAAAGATATATATATATATATTACAATGTGGGAAATAATTTCATTTATATAACGTGTTTATTAAGAATCCTCTTGTATTACGAAAGAAAATTTCACTTCGATCGATCGTTAAATAATCGTTGTTAAAACAGCATATATCATACATATATTTTCTCTAAAATCGTTAGGTAAAATTTAATTGAATCGAGCCCGCTGATACGATCTTTTTACGAGCTCGTTTACGACTATAAATTATTACTATTTGTAACTTGAGGGCAGTCTATTCATTTAATCACGATTAACTGTGAATTTATGATCGAAAGCGAGGATAGATAAAAAAAATTTTAATTAAAAGATTCGTAACTATCGAAAAACGAGCTTTTATCTGCACAAATGTGTAAGAAATGAATTTTTTGCTCTCGCGTTTTTGCTTTTAGAATCGGCAGTTGCAGCGATATTTTCTTCTCTGTATTTGGCCAATTTGAGAGGATGTAATCCGGAAATAGAGATAATTTGCTCATCTTTGAGAATATATTTGCAAATATATATAAACACTTTTATCAACACTTTTTATTCAATTTCCATTCCTTTCTTTCATCGACTCTTATAAATTATCTACAACGAAATATTTAATAGAAAAAAATTATAATTCAACAAAAGAGATTTTTAGGTTAAATAAACTAAGATTAAGAATAAATTAAATCAGAGATTTAATATTAACAAGGAAAGTCGCTTAAAGTTACCAAGTTACGTTAAATTAATTATGCAAAAAAAGGAAGAAAAAAATAATATTAGAAATTATCGCGCACACTATTAAGAGAAATTCCATCAAATTAAGTTCAATCTTGCCGTACTTTACCAATTATTTTCCTTAATTTTCATCCTCGGAAATGGTCGTTAAATATTTCTCGCGAATCGGAGAACTTTAATCCATTCAGGAAGTTTATTCTTCGAGGAAAAACGGTCAGAATATCAAGCGTTAATCTCTTGCAAATTTCTTATTCCAAAGAACGTGTTAACGTGCATACCTAAAAAGAATCTACGTGATTCATTCAATTTCCCGTAACTCTCATTATATCTCTTAATTTACCAAGATAAAAAAAATATATATATATATATTCGGTGAAAGTGAAGTTAATTTTATCAACTTTCCAAAAAAAAAGAAAAAAAATTGCAAACGATTTCATATGTCACATCACGACCTCCGTCTTTTGTTATTTTTATTCATTTCCCCAGCAAAGTATAATCGTGTAGTACGCTTTATCTCGTCGTGATAATTCGAGGATTCGTCTACGGTCGTTTGTCACAGATGTGACGACATTGGTCAAGGAAACAAACGAGAAATTGTGAATTGAATCGCGGAACGATTGCTAGTATCGTTATCCGTCCTTTCTTCCTTTTATCTCAAGCTTGCAATTAAAACAGTGTTTCTCAATCCGAGAACAGGGTTTACAAAATAAAATTTCGAAGGAGTTATTTTTATATATTTACAATTATTTATTTATTTAGAAAATTTCACGGGCTGTTACAATTATTTCTAATAATTTTTATCCTGAAAGAAATGTTAAAGATTCGTTAGGATTATATATCGTGTATTAAATATTTGCTAAGTCAGATAAATATTTCCAATATTTTTATTAATATTTATTGGACTCGTTTGAAAGTAAATTTCATATTGTAATTTTTAACTCGAAAGGACGTGAAATTGCAACTTGTTTGTAAAATTGTGAAAAATGAAAATGGATATTATTTCAATAGAATGAAAAATCATGTTTTCCTTCTGATAAACTCGATTCAATTATATATATAGATCATCGTTTTTTTTATTCTTTCCAATCAAATCCTTTCCCAAGGTCATCTTTTGTGTCTGATCTTATCTACGAAGTAATCAGCTCTTTTCTTTCGTTTCTTTAATCTTTTTTTTTTTTTTTTTCCTTTTTTCCTTTTTGCTTTATCGCTCAACGAGATATTCGTGAATTTTTGTTTACGACGAAACTTTTGTTTCCTTGGTCCTAGGGAAAAAAAGGAAAGGGGACATTTTCTCTATCGAGGCGATCTCGAGGAATGCATCCGGCAAGAAAGAAACTATCGTGCTTTGTTGCGATAAAATTTGCACTTCCCTCTCGATCGTTCCACCCTTCTCCTCGGAACACAGCTTTTTGCTTCGAACGTGTTTGTGCTTCTTAGAAGAAGAGTGTGTGTGTGTGTGTGTGTCCTTTGTATGCAGGATGTTGTTCCTTTCTCGTAAATGGGATAAGACGTAACAGTTGGATTATCCGATAGCTTTTTATTCTCGCAATTTTAACAAATGTGCAACTGCATTGTTACCTGTGTACTCTTTTTATCCTGCCACTTTAATTGCACACGTGCGGGACGAATAATATTTGTACAAATTATACACTTTTTAAGAAAAACAATATATGATGTATTTAACATTTCTTTAGAATAAAAAATTATTCCACAAAATCTTTTCGAGTATTATTTTTTCGAATTATGAATCTTATTATCTTATATATAAGAAGCGAGCTTCTGTTTTTCTCGATCTTTCGCACCGTCTCGAAACTCTTTTAATCGTCAACGTGTCGTCACAATTTAATTTTTCTTCCGAACGAAACTTTCCTCTATATTTTTATAACTTTTGTTAAAAATTGTTAAAAATAAAGCTCTTAATAAACTCGAAAAGAGATCTTGCATTTTTATTCACGATAAAAAAATATATTTTTTTTTTCTTCTATTTTATTCAGAGAATTCGAGATCTCTCTTCCGGGGAATATCGTAATGCGTAAATCGGCGTGTTATCGATTAATTCGATGGAAATCGAGATGTCTGAGAGTCTGGTAAACAGGAACGTTGTTTGACAACGTCTGTATTCATCGATCATTAATCGATCATCGATAAAAATCCTTTATCCGAATCGGTGAATCGATATTTATTTATTTATTTTTTTAATGTGGAAATAAAAATAATTGCTATAATAAAATTTTTTGATTTATTAAATTCGTGTTATTAAATTATTTATTATTTATCCCATCATCTCAAGATTCTTTTCTTAAGAGAATAATCGAAGAAAAATTATTTATAATTAATTAAAAATTGCTGGTATTTTTTTTAAATTTTCTTTTCTATACTAATTAAATTTACTTAAATAGAAAGTTAAAAAACGATTAAACTATCTCGTCTTTTCTATTATTAAATTATAAAAGAAAATTTTTTTCCATCATGGGGATGACGATTTATTATAATCTGTTATCTACGATTTATCAAACCTCTTCTTTTCTTCTCTTATTATCGATATCTCTTTTTAAGAACGACCGTTCTTTTATTATCGATATCTCTTTTTAAGAACGGAGCCAAGACTATTCTTTTCGATATTTTCGATATATTCTGGTTGCAGCAACAACGATAAGACGAAATGCATATCTCGACTCGTACAAATTTCGTGTTCTCATTGGAAAAGTTCTCTCTTCGAGACGAGAAATTCGATGACACGTTTGATTATCGTTTTTCGAAATTTCCGATTATCAAGTTGAAAAAATTTACGTTATCTACACGCTCTTAAACTTTGTCTTAGAAGGCACAGTCAAGGAAAACGCATTACCAATGAACCTTTTAGATAAATATTTCTTGCGTGTGTTTGTGTATGCGATTGTCTTTGTTTCAACAATGAGACAAACACACAGATAATTTCTCGATCTTTGAACGACCTTTTGTTTCTTTTTTCTTTCTTTCTTTTTTTTTTTTAAATTGAAATAAGAAATTATCTATTGAAAAGAAAAAACGAGATAAGTTTTGGTCGATTTGTAATTAGAACAACTTGTATATATCGAAATAATCAATTATTAATTGAAATAAGATAAATCTGCAATCAAGCTTTGTTCCCAGAGATGGACGCATTGTCGATTTATCTAATAATTATCGTTATACGTAACGAACGTTTGTCATGCACACACAGACGCATTACATACGCATACAGGCGAATTTTCCCAAGAAAAAGAACTCTGTAAATTTCCGTTTGCCTTTTTTTTTTCTTATTAGTACCTTAAATTTGACTTGGCGTGCAAAAAAGTGCAGCAGAAATGTTTCGCAATTTCAATACAAATTTGTTCCTCCAGCCAGTTGTTGTCACTATCATTTAGAATTAATTCCAGCAATGCAGTTAATACTCTTTGCGAGAGGCACACATTTTTATCACCATACGTGTACACATAACAACTGAAATATTAAAACGTGGTCACGTTTTCTTTTGGATATATATAAAACTTATTCGTGATTTATCGGTTAAATTTGATACTCGAGACGATGAATTCGAGATAAATGAAATTCAAAATTATAAATTCCAACTCTTCTTCAATTTAAATAATATAAAACAAAACTTACGTAACAACATAACCTATAATTACCATCAATCCATCCTAATATATTTATATCGAGATATAAAATTACATTTATATATATATATAAAGTTATATTTATATAAATGTAAATATAAAGTTTATATATATATAATTTATCTTATTATTTCGACGATTATAATATATATATATATATATACATATTAAAAGGAAAAAACGATCGATAGATTTCGACGAGCACGACACGATCGGTATTACAGTTATCGTACAGTAACGCATCCATTTCGCGGTTCGTGTCCCTGACGCGAACGCACGAAGGGTTATTTCCTTTCATGAAATTAAACCACGTTCGTAACGTTTATGCTCGATCGACGAAAGACTCATTCCGCTTCTCCGGTTTGAAGGAACGACAGAGAGATACAGATGGACGCGAAGAGCGGCGTGTGGGGCCGTTAAAACGTGGCGGCCGTGCCTCGAAATCGTGCACCGTACACCGCTGACTAAGATTTCGGCAAGACTAAATTTGACCGGGTGGGGGGAAGGAGGGGGGAGAGGCAGAGTCCTGAATTCTCGCGGTGTCAGAACACGACGAACAACTCGCTTACCTCGCTTAATCGGTCAATGAGCGGACGTGTTAAAAAGTTGGCTCTTTCGATAAGGTGGTTTTTAGGATTAGCATCTGTGAAATAGTTGGATTTAGACTGGACAGAGTTTGAAAGGGGATATTGAAATTGAAAAAAGTTGAAATATATAAATAATTATAAATATAAATATATATAATAATATAAATAATTGGTTGGAAATATTTGGAAATAAAGTTATTTCGATAAAGTTACTAGATAGATTTTTTTAATTAAAATGCTAGTGAACAACATACCTTGGCAATTCGTAATTATTCGCGATTATTATTATTATTATTGTTGTTGTTTTCAACGATAAATTGTCGAAGTAACTTTGCCCGTAACTTCGATTAATTAAATTTCCCCCGTCGGATTAGTATTGATGAAAACCTCAAAGATTTTCCGCCTGGACGAGTTTTAAATACTTCTTAAAGGGTGGAATAAATAATAAGAGACAAAAGTTTTTGCAGATTGTAGAAATTCTGTTCGTTGGGAAAATACGAATGAACAGGGAGAAGGATGAACGAAAGCTGAAGAATCGAAAAATGATTAATCTGACAAGGAACAAGGTAAAAGTTATAAATTTTCTGGTATAAACAGTTTCGAGCAGTAGTGAAATTTCTGTAGAGAAATTCGAATGGGTCCAAGCAAAGCTTAAATATTTCTCGCAATACGAAGATTTCTCTTTAGTTAAAAAACGAATATAAAAGAAAAAACACGGATTAGAAAATCCTCGTGGATATCTGAATCGAAGAAAAAAGCTGATAAATAAATAAAAAAAAAGATCAAGAACAAAGCGGAAAAGAGTAAAATTTGGGGCACCCAAAGAGATATAGATATCCATTTAGAAGGCCATCCATTTTCTTTTGCCTCTCGTGCTCGTGGCATTCGTTCGCTTCCGAGGGAACAACGTGACAACAAGGGTCGATATAATTTTATCTGGCATTTCCTTGATCTCGGTACAAACGGGAATTATCTACGTGAACTTTGCATCATCGCGATGCGTGCTTCTTCTCCTTCTTCTCCTTCCCTCCTCCTCCTCTTTTTTCCTCCGCGTGGCCGAGTAAGAAGAATTTACTACGTAGTTTGTCGATATAGTCGATTTGGAGAGACGAGGAATTCCGTGAGGCTGATATCGGACTATTTCATGATTTCGTATATAGATAGAAATGTTTGAAAAAGATTTTGAACGAGGAAAGAGAACGTTTATTATTTATTGTTTCATTCGATTATTTGAATTATTTGAAAATTGTATCGATCGAGCAAACAAACATTGATTAGAATTATTCGAAAATATTGCGTCTTAACAATTTTTAAAATTAAATACATATAATATACAATTTTGTGGATCATTTTATAGATCGATTTAAAGATATTATAAAATGCTAAAAAAAAAAAAAATATGAATAAGAATTAGTTAGAAAAAAGGATTTTAATCTTTCGAGTATAATTTTTGAAGGATAATATTAACTGTTGATTCTGGTTCGTTCATAAAGAGTAACACGATATTAATTTTCAGTTTCGAGATGTATTGTATTGTAAAGAGTTCATGCAACCCACGCGAGTTTGCTCGGCTCTCGAGTTCACGGCTCGAAGAACTATGGCCACGAATGTCTCTTTATTCTTTTATGCCGTGTGGACTTTTGAGCCAGCCATAGACTTTAAACCCAAAGAACTTTGTCTCGACTCGTTTTGTCGACTAAATTTTTAAATAGACTGAAAGCAAATCGTGAAGATAAACGTGTTTTACGCGTTGAAGATAAATTTGGAAAAAAGAATGAATCAACGATTATGATAGTTTTCCTATTTTCGTAAGGAAACAAAGGGATTAGATAAATTGCCTATTAGATAAAAGCCTGTTGTTGTTTCATGGTCGATTTGGTTTTAAAATTTAGATTTTTATTCTGAATCATAAATAAAATTAATAATGATAAGATTTTTATTTTTTTTTTTTTAATTCATATTTTTATTTGGAATTAAAAATTACGTAATATTTTATTCTCGATACGAACGAGTGAAGTGAATCTTTATGATCCAGCATCTATACGAAGAGAATAATCGCTTGTTAATTTCGATTCTGACTGCTAAAGGGTCATAATTAACCACTTACGCTTGAGGCTTAATCGACAGCATGGGTTACATGTAATTTAATTAAATTCATACCCTGGGTATGAGGGTATCATTAACAAAAACAATTCTCTGGGGGCAATTTATAATTCAATTTCAAATTAATTCAATTATTTTTGCCGCCATTATTTTGATATTAAAAATTCTAGAATATAGATGAATTAATTTATTAAAAGATTATCAGAAGTATACTTTATTCACTTTATTTAAGATAAATATAAAATAAGAATAAAATGGTAATAAAATCTCAGAAAAATTTCTCTCTCAGAAAAACAAATTTCATACATATGCATATTTTTTTTGTTTCAAACAGAAAAACCTTCAATCAAGCAAATATTGTCAAACAACTTTTGTAATTAAAAAATATTGTTCTTTTATATCCTTTAAATATACATAAAAAAAAAAATAACTTTGAAACATTTTCGAATATCATTACCATTACCAAATAAATCCAACCTTTGTCCTTTCTCTTATAACCTAACTTTACCTAAGCTAATAATTCCTACATTCCAACATCCAGTTTTCCAGCAGACCGGTTATTCATATACAGGACACCATTCATAACACTTTTCTAAATCATTTTTATATATTCATATCATCGTACAAATAATATAAAATAATTAAATATTCCTTTAATATTTTCAATTCAAATCTTTTATTTTCTTTCTTTTCTTTTTCCTCTCCCCCCTCTATTCCAACATCAATAGTTTTAATCCAATAGTTTCTATATTCTATCTTGTATATCCAGTTTCTTTATCAAACATTGCTTGTTTAAGATACCACTTTAATAAATATACACATTAAGAGAATCACAAAACCTTTGAACAACTTTCGAACACGTAACCTAACCTATTTAATCGAATCCGATCTTTTATCTTTTCTCCTATTCCAACACATTTTAATCCTACATTCTTACGTATCGAATTTCTCGTCAAATATCGATTATATTCACTCGCAATATCTTCCTCCGAACAAAGAAAATTGTAAAATCTCTTCGAAACAACTTTCGATTATCTAACCTAACCTATCCAACCAAATCCAAGCTTCGTCCTTTCTTCCATTCCAACTCATTCTAATCCAATCTAATTTCCCACATTCCTACGTATTCAATTTCTCACGAGACACACTTATTCACGTTCAGGTGCGAGTCGCACGTGGTGACCGGGGATTGCGCCATTGGCGAGAACATTCGATGACGGCGATCACAGCGCGCTAGAACAAACCGCGAGACAAAGAGATCGCGTAGCGCACGCCGCGTGGCGGGACAATGGACAGTGAGGCCAGATGAGCGATTCCGTGACCCCTTTAGATAAAAACCGACGATTCGAACTCGGCCATCCAAGGTGCAGCTCGTTTTACTGGAACTGATTGCACTTGTTCGACGTCGTCACTTGCGTAACGTTCGCGACGGATAGTGGGGAATACGAACTACTACGGTTGTTTCGTAGGAAATCGTGGCTGGTCGGGAAATAACAGCTGTGGGACGGTGTTACGCGTTTTATGATGGAGGATGCAGCAGCCGCTCGAGCCGTGAGCATTTATTTTTGAGGTTGAGCGAGTTAACGGTTTTGCAATCGCTGGACGTTGTAGTCGCTTGGATGTTTTTTTAGTTGATTGGAATTGTTCGTTAAAGTTTCTTCGATATGTAGGTATGATTGAACGTTGATTGGAATTATTTGTAGATTGATATTTTTTAATTTTTTTTTTTTTTTTTTAGGTTAGGTTAGTTTGGAATTTTTTCAATCATTGAAACTTGATATGGTTTTTTCGTGTTTGAATTTTTTTTCTTGTACTTATAGGTAGAACATTGATTGGAATTGTTTGTTAAAATTTCTTTGATATATGTAGATCGATGTTTTTTAATGGTTAATAGTTTGGATTTTCTTTGAGTGTAGTTTGAATATATTCTTTTGAATATAAAATGTAGATTGGACTCGTTTGTTCGAAATTTTTTGATAGGATGACGCTTTTAAAATTTTTGAAATGTTGTATTTCGTCACATTATTTTATGTTTTAATTAAAAAAAAGTAATGGAAAAATTTGAGGATTTTTTTTCTATTAAATTTTAATTCAATCTTCAGCAAAAAAAAAACGATTGACGAATAAGAAGGAAGGATTAATTTAATATAGCAAAAAAGCGATGGAATGATTTTCAAAAAAATTAATTTCCACGTATTTATGCTTGACCTTACCATTGCACCAATAAACGATTTGTTATCAACGTTGCAGATATCGATGATAATTTATTTCAAAAAAACTTTAGATCAATGTCTGAATTTTGCAGCTCGTCAAATTTTTTTTTTTTACAATTCTATCAGAATCTTTTGTTAATTTTCATCTCGACTTACGATTATACGATAATACATTAATTTTACTTCGAATTGTTTTGGTAGCAACAACTTCAACTTGATATATCTTCGAAATGGTTTATCTAATCATTCCAGTAATCTTCAATGTATCTTTCGATAATCTTTGCGACCGTCTCGAACAAATATTACCAATACTGTATTACAAATATTATATTAGAATCGATAATAATAACTTATTATATTTCGAAAGATTTTTAGAAACTATCACATATTCGATATTTCATCCATGCTTGAAATCATTTTCGGTTCTTTGCTACTTTAAATAAAAAAAAAAATTATTAATAGCATTTCCTTTTTATCGTTTTCAAGATCAATGTAAAAAATATCAAACAAGCAATTTTTTTTTTTTATAATTAAAAATTATGAATAATCTCTTTGAAAGAAAAACTCGAAACGTTATCTAATTTCTTGATATAAATATTTCTCATATTGTAAACGTGCCGAGCATAATGAATATTAACGCGTTATTGTCGCACGAGATGTTATTCATATTTGAAATTGATCGAAGTTATGCTTTCGTAACCGATGATGGCCGCAATATTGATTGCATTTACAATTACAATATTTAACTTTCATACTGATTTACATTATATCATAACAAATTATATTTATCAAACTCGAAACGAATAACAATAGCGATAGATACGTCGGTTGTCCTTCTTGTTGAGCGAAAAAAATTAAAAGACTCGTTGCATTGATTCATTCGTTGGTTTCCGTCAAAGCTGAAATTGAAAGTTTCACAAGTATTGAGAAGAGATAAGTTCGTAGACAAAGGATATTTCGATGGATATCCTTATTGGTAATTGATTTTATATATTTCCAGTATCGGTAAGAGAATGAAAATGCAATTATTATTATTATTTTTTAAATGTTATATTATCAGTGAAAATTTTGCAATAACATCTCAATGAATCATTAACGAGCCGTAAAATCGTCGATAAAATTTACGACGATCATTCAACGTGTCAAATAAAATTTCTCAATATGTCTGTTTTTTCTTTTTTTTGGTATTTTCTTTTCAGTATTTGTTTGTAATTGAAAAAAAAGCAACAATTGTAAATTATTTTCGACAATATACACCCATACTTTTATCATACGTGTATATAAAGGGTGTCTCAAAATTAACGCAATATGAAAGAGAGTTTTTAAAATATTATTTTTAAAATATCGTTCAATAACGAAGATTACTATTATATATATTTAACTATTATATATATTTAACTATTATTATTTATATATATTTAACTATTATTATATCGTATAAAGTATTCTCCATTCTCTTCTCTCAGCTTTCAAACTGTTCTTCTTTCAGGGTTGCCAACAACTTAAATGGCGGGAAATTCAAATCTTGCGTTAATTTTGGGACACCCTTTGTATCGCGATACTTGAACGGTTTATTAGCATAAAACGATGATCGTGGAACGCTAAGTGAAACGAAGTGGTATGAGTTATCTCGTGGAAAAAGGAGCTTGTCATTGGTACTTACGGTCGTCGAAGGATGAACTGAATCATCAGCCCGTAATTTGTGCACGATGCCTTTTCGTTTTTCATTCCCGAATTAAACCGAGGACCGTTCGAAAAGAATAAGTCGAATCAAAATACCCAAATTCAACGATATTATTGCATTATCAATAATTGATAATCTATTTTTAGTTTTCGAGATCAAATAACGCGATTTATTTGAAAATATGAATTATCATTTGATCGTGAAAAGGACATCTCAATAATTCGATTTTTGTTTTAATAATAATTTCAAAAATAATATTGATTTTTCGTTATTTTTAAATTTAGATTACTTTTACAAATATTCCCATTCAGTCACCGCGTAACGTTAAAACGAAGAATAAATTTTTCTTCAAACTAATTCGTTCTGCTTACTTACACTTCTAAAAATAGCGTCTCTTTCCAAAGAGATGAGGGGGGAAAAAAAGAAAAAAGAAACATGCAAAAGATTGAACGGTAACGTCTCGACAAGAGATTCAAATCTTTGTTGTGTTCGTTACCAAAAATCATTCTGTTCTGACAGAATATATAAGTCACACCAACGTCACCGTATGAAAACAGAAACACTGCGTCCGTAGAGCAAAAATAACCCGAGAAGCCTTCCTCGTGTGACGTAACGCTTGTTTTTCTAACGCCTGCCGGTATAACTCATCATAATGATCAGACGTCTTCTGTGATGCAAATCTTTTATCGATGGATCTAAGGTTAAAGCTTATTTCCATCGTACTTTTGAACTTTCCGTCATTCAAGCCTTCTCTCTTTTCTTTTCTTTTCTTCTTTTTTCTTTTTTTTCTCCAACTCTTTCATCGTTCCAAACCAAACCAACCTTGAACAACGAACGAAATATTTACGATAAAGTACTCGTGTTTACACGAATATCTCGAGGAGGGACGGATAGTTCATAGAACTATTGAGTTTGCGCATGCGCGGTAGGAGGAACTTCGATATGATTCAATATGGCGTAGATTAGATACGTTTCTTTCTTCTTTTTTCTTCTTTTTTTTGTTTGTGAAAATTCGTTCCTCGAAGATCAACATCGTGTTTTTCAAAGATTCGAAATTTATTTGAATTATCATAAATGCATATTTTTAAAGAATCGTTTATCTCTTCTTTCTAGTAATAATAAACAAGGAAGTATGGAAATCGAGATTATGGTTAACCGAGTCACTAAATTTTTAAAATTTCAAGCATAAAATAAATATACAAAATATCAAACGCGAAAGGTACGTAAATCCTTCGAATCGATAAGAGGAAAATTATTTTCCCGATCTATAAAAATCTCGGAGAAATGTTTACGTCTCGTCGAACAACGCTAAATTTCGCGGGAAATCGTAAACAAACTTGCCAAGAGCCGTCTAAACGGCGAGATAAACGTTGAGATAAACGTTGCTGCCCTGGGGAATCTTCAAAGAATGACCGGGATCGGTTCAAAGAAAACCACCAAACTCGATGCCCCGGCCGTAAATTCTCGTCAACAACGCATGACTAACGAAGGATTCTTGCCCTATCAAATCTCGTACGTAAATAACGTGACTAATGAACTGAAAGATTAAAAATGCCGGCTATTTAGATAAGGGGCGGCATTCGTTGTCAAAGCGCTCCTTGACCAAAATGACAATTCAAGGGTTGACCAATTGTGCGAGTGACTCAGTGAGAAAAAATTGGAACGTGAGTTATTCCCGAGTGGAATAACGTTTCGCAAGATCCGGGAACGTTACGAGTGATAATTTGTCACTGACGTCACTAAAGCCTCCGACGAGGAAAGATTGGGAAAGGTTCGTTGCGTCTGACGTCAGCCGTAATCGCTTCGATTTCTGAAATTACAACTCTCTACGATGACGAGAATCGAAAACAACGTACAATGGAATTCGGATAATTTTCGAACGAAATTTTAATTGATAATATCTTGAATCGGTAATATCGATTGAAATAGAAATATTGTTTTTATCATTCTTTTATTAGAATGTTTTTTTTGTAATTATAATGTTTAATAAATGTTTATGAATTGGCAGTGTGCCAGGATAAAAGGAGAGACCGATAATTCAATCTAGTGATCCCTAGATTCTGATATCTGGTAAATTTCTTCATCTCTTTTGAAAATCGATACTTCCTGGATCCGTTTCACATATATTCGTCCTTATTTCGGGAATCTCCTCAAACTTTTGCCATCATAACAATTCTAATCCTAAAAGAAAAAAATTAGCTTAACGCTTCTTCGAGTTTTTTTTTCCTTCAACGCGCTCGATCGTTATGCTAAATCCTATTGATCAAAAAGGGGGGACAGAGAAAAAGAAAAAAAGAAAAAAAGGCGAAGGTTAGGATTCCAGGGTTAAGCTCGACATTGAGTGACACGTATCTAACGAGATTACAGGTAGAGCCTCGTCGAGCTTCTGTTCCATCCTGTTCTCGAGAACAAACTCGTTTTCCTTCGCCCTCCTCCCATTCGTGACGAACTGAATGAAAAAAAAGAAAGGAAAGACAAGAAAATCGGAGAGAGAATTTCGATCGAGAAAAAATTTTCCAGATATATCGACTTCTTAATAAATTCTTTCCATCCAGAGATTTACTCTTCGCAGAAATTATCTCGATTTTATCTCTCGACTTTTCTCGGCCGATCGGCAATAAGAGACACGCGGGGATTCCTTTTCCAACCGATGAAACGCATTAAGCCAGAGCTCGCTCCGCGCTAAGATTGGCCCTCGAGTGAATTTTGCGTGTCCCGTTACACGAACCGAATCTCGTCGCATTCTTGGATCGAGGTCACGGCTCCGCGAACGTGGCGTAGTCGCCTCCTCCAGTTCTCCTCTTGCACCGCGCGGCTACGCGATTTCCCAAACCGGTGAATGGAAACGGACAATGAAAAATCTACTCCTACGACGATTCTACGTAAGTGGCGTTAATTTCGCCTTGGTATCGATGCAAGGGAAAGGAAAAGAAGAGGGGAAGAAAGGAAATGGCGAAAAAATCGCTTTTGTATTCGCGTAGACGTCGTTCACAGCTCCGCGTTTTCTCCTTTTCTTCTTTATTTCGGGGAAAAAGTCGATTACCGTGCTTCTGGCTAATTGTGGAGGGGAATCAAGATGGCGGATCGCTCGAGTTTGATGAGTTTCGTTTACGCGTCTCTTCGATATATTTTTTTTCCAAAGAAACAGTGAATTGTTCGATTAATTTTATGATAAAAATTATATAATGTTTTGCGATATATTGTAATCTTACTTCACCAGAGAAAATCGAATCTTTTCCCAGTCGTCTACGATTCTTTTTTTTTTTTTTCCAATTCGAAAATTCAATCACAAAGAGGAAGGTTATTCGTACACGGGGAGACTCGTCGAGTGGACACTGCTACGTTCACGGTTATGGAGAAACAGGTGTACACCAGTTTCGCGTTGACCTTTCGTGATTGCAACTAAGGTGTCCGCGCAGGTGTTCAAACTATGCTCGATTATGAATAACAACCGTGTCTTAATGTAACAATGGCTACGACACGAGCCGGTCGCACCTACGAGCTCCGCTCACTTCTCTCTTCTCAACAACGCGAATTCCCCTTCTGTGATGATAATTAATTTAAAAAAAAATCAATTGAAACATGTATATATATTTTCAATTCCACGAAGACAAATATTTGTAAATTTAATTTAATTTCGCGCGAATTTTTTACCTTTTTACCTCGAAGTATATTAATGTAAAAAAATTTCCACAGACATCAGGTCGTGGAAGAAAGAAAATGCCTGGAAGTCGCCCACTCGTTCGAGAAAACGCGTGGGATCTCTGATGAATCGTGCGTCGAATAAATAGTCGAATAGGAAGGCTGATTCTTGTCCGTGAATCATTTCAATCAAATTCGGATAAATTCTGAAAATTGTTGAACCGGCTGGATACATTTTTCTCCATTTCGAATTCTTCTATTGCTAATCTGTCCGGGGTTTAATTGGTGATTTATCGCGCTTTAGGTGATATCGACAGCTCAGCTGTCGAGGAATGTCGAGATTACGACTCGTACGAATGTAGATTTAATTTATTGCTGTACGGATACGGAAACTTAATTGAACAGCTTATTGCTGTATATAGATATATATAGGAATATATATATATATATTTATGAAATTCTTTGTGCACAATGAAAACGACGCTCGTCAATTCATCGAAGAATATCCTATTTAAGTAATTTTAATTTCATAATAAAAATCACTTTGTCCTCTCCTTAAACAGTATTTTACTAGATAAATAAATAAATAAAATCACATAATAATCTCGCACCGAAATAAATCTGACAACTTCACTTCTCAAAACTCGCGATAAAAGCAACAACGCCACTCTGAACGCCACGTGTCCCCTTAACACAAATCTCGTTCGTTAGAAATTACCATATTCAGCGCGTGGAAATGGACACGGGGAAAAACCAGCGTGTAAGGTCTCTTTCACGAACGGGAATAATTGAATAATCCTCAGGGGAGGGGAGGGGGAGGGGATACGGGGCTTTATTCGTTCGAGCCGCGTTTACAATTATCATTGTTCGGATGGAATGCGGCTTCCCTTTCCTGTTTTCGTTCAAGCCGTTCAAAATACACTCGACAAAGAACCCGGAAAGACCTTGGCCACCGCGTATCGGTCCCTCGTCGATCTCGCGTTCCATCGCGATTAACAAACCGCGCGTCGAAAATGGTATCGCAACGCGATGCATAACGCGAGAGAAACGCCAAGGAAGAGATTTAACGCGCGTACGAACGTACGAAACGGACGCATGCGCACACTCGTTCCGTTCCAGACGTTTTGTTGATCGATTAAGAATTTTACGGCCCGATAAAAACGGATCGAATCGAGGAACGAGGCGAGATCGAAATATCTGGCGAGACTCGGCGAGAAAGAATTGCAGAATTTCAGGGGCAACGACGATCCTCAGTGGCGCTGCGATCGCCTCGTCTCTTCTGTTGACAGTTATTCGCAAATGTTTCCTTCGATCGTTCGTTCTCACGGACGAGTGTATTTTCTCTTTTTTTTCGTGGAAAAGGATATTTTTAATATCGAAAGATATTACGAATTTTGTCTTTTCGTAACGATTTATTTCGTATGTAAAATAAAACTGTGAACTCTCGTGTGTTTTCAATTAGAGAAATTGTGACTCTTTGATCGTACGTTAAATATATTTATGGGAGAGAGTATATATTTCGAAAAGTATAAGATATATATTCGAATGTGCGTGTGTTTGAACTTTGTGTTATTATCAGGGAACAAATTTTACAAAAATTGTGAACGTCGATCGTGAATTGAATTATAACCTCTTCGTTATACACTTTCGTTCGCTGCGCGTCGGAAGTCGTCGCCACTTTATTTGCAAAGTATCGAACTGTTTTTTTTTTATATATCTGTATTAAATACTTTTTTGATTATTTGAAACGTGTCTCGTTTGTATTTTTTTCCCCCATGACGTCAGTTAAATGTGATTGCATGTCATTTAAAGGTCATCAAGCATTTGTTGAAAATGTCATCATGTAAAAAAATATTATAAATTCATAGCATGCTTTTACCCATGGCATTTGGGTAAAATTTTTTTCTTTTTTTTTTTTCTCTTTTTCGAGCTAACTTGGTAAAAATCACGGTTGATCATTGTAAATTCTTAATAATCGATTATATCTTTCGTACAGTTCGAATTTTCTCGAAGTGATACATAACATGGACGCTAGCGTGATGACGTAAACAATTCATTCGAACTGTTTCTCCGTGAAACCTAACAATTATCTCTAATATAATTGAACCTCGATTACATCTGATGTGTTTCGCGTATGCAAGTAATCGTTGATGTAACTCTAGTTCCGTGACGTAACAGTTGCTTGAAAATGGCAATTTTTATTAATATAATGACACCTCTGCTACATCGATCACGTACTTGGATAATAACTCTTTCAATGATTCATAGATTTCTTTATTTCTACCTTACGATTAACCGAGTTTTCCGCGAATATTTATACATTTTTAAACAAATTGCTTCGCGCTAAGCGAATTACTCGTAATCGAGCAGATTTTCGAATAAACTAATCGATAAGTGCATTCTTCGAAAATATTTGGTAAATTTTCAAATTTCCCAAATTGACAGAGAGAGGACTTTCAAATTTTTTTAGATTTTCAAACATTCGATTTCAGCAGATTTTTTAATTTCCAAATTTTCAGAAAGAATTAAATTAAATATTCCGACTTTCGAAATATTCGACTAAATCGTTAGACAAATTACAAATTTTTCAAAAAGCATTAATAAATTTTTGAAATTCAAAAAAATCTCGTTTCATTTTCAATTTTACGCGATCGATCGCGATATCCTCTTTAATTCGAATCTCTCTCCCTCCTCTCCCCTTCTCTCCTCCCCTCCCCCCTCCGAATCCCACTCGCCATTCATCGACCGTTACAACAACCGCGATGAAAAATTCCACGGCACGGCAACGAATTGCGAATTACAAACACTACGAATAACAGAATTCAACGAAATCCGTCCAAAAGTCCATCCAATGGAGTATTTTTATTTATATATATATATATTTTTTTTTTTACGAAGTTACACAAGTGAATTTCGCGTTGGCCAACAAAAACGAAAAACGTTGGTTGCGACACGCGCTCGCTCGCTCGCTCGCGTTCGAGCGTGTTGGTCGTTGGCTGCTCGCGAAACTCTTCACCGATTCGGCGTCCGAGAGAGTGCGCTATACCTTGTGAAATGAAGCGAATGCACTTTCACCCGGCATCGCGTTTCGCAACGTTTCCACAGCCGCAAACCACCGTTGGTCCTCCTCGACCCGAGTAATTCCCTCGAGAACGTTCGACATTTCGATTACGATTCTTCCTCTCTTAAACCGCGTCGATTAACCGTGTCGTTGCGGAATCAAAGGAAAGGAGAGGAAAAGGAAAGCGATAGAGGAAGGAAAGTGAGGAAGTGGAGGAAAGTGCGTGAACGAAATCGAATTTTACATACGAAATTATTAATTCGGTGTTGTACTTTTTTTATTTTTTTTTTTTATTTTTTCCCAAAGTTTTTAAACAACGTTAAATATCTCCGGTTTAATTACACGATGGCATCACGCGTTTTCTCTTTGATGTCATAATCGCACAATGGTATTAACGCGTGTTTTAATTTAATGAAGGAAATGGAACGCGATGGAATAGTCGTTTATACAGGGGAATATCCGTATACAATAGAGCATTTCAATAATGAAAGTTTCAATTATACAAATGTACGAAGAATTCGTTAGGAAAAAAAAATTTTTTGAACTTCGATAATCACGACTCTTTTAAAATTACGACGTTCGTAGCCGAAACGTATTCGCGAGTATGAACGACGCGTTCACTTTCCTCGCGTCCAAAGAACTAACGTTCGATACGAAAACTACGAGACTATTTCGCGTAAAATTTCTGTGTTTCACCGAAACCACGTTCCGCCTTTGATTAATTCTCCTTTTGAATCGTGGCGTCACGAGATTCGTGCCTCGTTATCTAACAATCGTTACGCAATTCCCGTTTTTAAAACCGATATCCACGTACGCATATCCACTCGCTGCCTCGAAAATTTACATGTAAATTCTATATGCCTTCTATAAAAAAGAAAAAAGAAGAGAATTCCAAGTAGATGCGTTAATCAAAGTTTTATCTTAAATTACGATGCACAGGAATCGTATATTAAATATAAAAATAAAATTTGAAATAAAATTATCGTTAAAAAACCTAATGTTATCTCTCTTGGTACAAACTCTTAATACTTCCCACCCAATTTTCTTATCCTTCGTTCGAGCCAAATTTTCATCCAATCTTCTCGAAACATCGAGCACGAATACCACGCCACCACGCGCCGTGTCTGTCGTTCCCATTGCGCGCGCATAAGAAAATCATCGTCGTTGTGTCGTCGTCGAATCCTTGACGCAAGAATTCGGTAAGAGTGACTACTTCGGTAGGGTATTTGACCTTTCGAGAATCTTGGTGCTTCAAGGGGCCGAAAAACCGTGGAAAAACCGCGACGAATGTTGAAAAGATACGCTCGCCTACATCATAGCCGTATCCCGTTTCGGATAAACGGACGGTAGGATAAGCTGGACGAGGGGAGGGGGAAAATGCCTGAGCACTCGAGAGCGGCAGTGGAGGGGAGAGAAATTTGAAAGTGGCCGGTGAAAGTGCGCTCTCGAGTGCAGCGCACGTGGCTCACGGGCGTAGAGCATGCCGACCTCGAGCGTACTTCCTCTTCCAACCTCCTTTCTCACTCTCTCTCTCTCTCTCTCTCTCTCTGTCTCTATCCAAGTCTCTTCCCCCCTCTTAGTTTTTCATGGATTTCCTCCTTTCCACCGCCATTTCATCTCTTCCTTCGTGTCTGCCTCTTTCCTCCCTGCCCCCCGCCTGCGTGTGACCTTTGAACGTTCTTCCGTCCTCTCGCTGGCCTTTAAGCCGAGCCACACGAAGGTGAAAGAGTTCAAGCGGAAAAAAGGCCGACCGTCGGCTATCCTGTATCGACTTTCGATAAACGAAAAGAGTAATCGTTTTCACCACGGTTCGTTCTGTTCGACTTGTTTCGTGAGATATTTGTCTACTGCTCGAACTTTTAATTATTATTACGGATATACGGTTTTTGTGTATATATATATATATATGTGGGATACAGGTTATGTCAATTTGCAAACGAATCGAAGATTTGCTCGAGGATAAGAAAGAATTGTGAAAATTTTCGAGAATGGTGATTATATTCTTTTTGATGAGAACGTAATATGTTTTGTAATATCAGTTATCGATATCTTGTGTCAATTTTCTTGCGAACGAATCGAAGATTTACGTTTTAATACGTCGGATACAGGTTATGTCGGTGTCTCGCGTCAATTGCAAACGAATCGAAGATTTACTCAAGAAAGGATGCGAAGGATTGCGAAAACTTTCGAGAAAATGGTGGTTATATTTTCGACGGCAACGTTTTTGTAATTTATCGAATTTAGGTTACGTCTGTGTCTCGTGTCAATTTTCTTGCCAACGGAATCGAAGATTTACGCGCTTTAATACGTCGGATACAGGTTATGTCGGTGGCTCGCGTCAATTGCAAACGAATGGAAGAGTTATTTAAGGAAGGATTGTGAAAACTTTCGAGAAAATCGAACGGTGGTTATATATTTTCGACGAGTTTCGTTTCGATTATTCGCGATGTCGAGTGCATATCCACGAAATGAATATTGGCGAAGACACGTTCGCGTGCGTTCGTCCGTGCGATGAGAGATTGGGCCAACGATCGATGGCACGCACGCACGCTCGTTCGTCGTCGCTACAATCGCGAACGTTGAACGCGAAAAAAGAATTTTCATTGATGTAGCGATATTACTTTGACGTTCGCGATTGTTTGCTCTGGCGCGTCTTTACACAAGCGATAGATTCATCGATAAATATTTTTGACTTTAGAATTCCAAGCTTGTCAGCTTTAACACGCGTTATTATTAAAAAAAACCCGAGAGACATTCGATGAGAGTTAACATCGATTATGCTATTTTATATTTCACAGAGATAACGATTCGTAATGATGTAATCCGTTAAACGTATTTAAAACGTATTATAAGAATGGCGCAACATGGTCGTTGTAAAATCACTGACAAAGCGAATCTCGCGCAATTTCGTGACGATTATCGAATTCTCATCTGTTCCATCATCATCGATGCAACAGGTATCGCTTAACCACTTCATCTTCGTTATTAACTTAAATAATACTCGAATAAAGAATCTAAATTATTATCGTATTCTTCTATATCAAAATCTTTAACCAGATATCCTCATTCTAACAAATATTAACGATAATCAATCACCGTTAAAGATGTTGTACAATAAATAATTGAAAGGAGGAATTCGAGAAGATTTTCTTCCCTATCTTCTTTCTGTTCCGCTTTCCTAATGTTTAATCGGTGTCAGCCTTGTCGGCCTTGAACGCCCCTCTCTCTCTCTCTCTGTACTTGTATAGTATACAATACACATACGCGTTACACGTTCCGCGCCGCGTGAAAACATGTGGCAGGAGGGAAGGGGCTTTTATCGGACGTTAAGGTCTTTCGCAATTACACGGAATCGTAAATCGGCGCATGGATACGGAATGGTAGTTGTGGTCCCAGAACCGTGTCGCGACGCTCGATCGAACGGTTCACGGGGGCCGATCTTTGATTAATCGATCGTCGCATAATATATATGTGTGTGTATATATAATTTAAATACATATATATATACATATATATATATCGTTTGATTTTGGATACGCGTGAAATTTCACCTCTTGTTTTATGTTTTTATTTTTCACACATCGTTTTTCTCCGTTCGTTTCCGAAAAAATCAAATCTGGTATTCGATTACGATTAAAATTTTAAAATCAAGAGCATCGTGATCGAGAATGTGAAGCGTGTTGTTGTGGTATGGATTGCTTTTATTTATTTATTTATTTTTTATTACAGGATTATCGGTGTAAATGTAAGTGTGGGATAGGAATAAGTATAAGGAATTGGAGCGGATAATCGCCTCCGTTGGATGTATGATTCCGCAAAAATTTCTGTGACCTTTTGAACTGAAGTTGTCGCCGCCTCCGGTCGAACATCGATCAATCTCGAACTCGATCGATTCGTTTTACTTTTGTGTTTCTACTGCGCAGAAAACAAACATATGTACGTCGTGTACAGCATTCGCGGATAGATGCATCTAAGATCGGGATAGATTTTTTTTCCCTCCTTTTCCCCGAAGAAAGAACGAAGGAAACTTTTGACCTTAAACAATATCTGTGAACAAATAACCCCAGATCTCTGACCCGTGATTAATTACAAAAAGGAATAAGAGGGGGGGAAGAAGGAAACAAAGGATGGACAAAGATCGACAGATGCTGCTGCAACCTTGGGAAATATTTATCGTGTTACATCATAACATTCTCTCTACTCGCGTCTTACACATCTGTCTATATTTTCCGCGTCACGCTTATGCTTCGCTCCTCCATAGATTAGAAGTCAATTCCTTACTCTTCGAAATTGAACGAATCTCGAACGTTGCAACGACAGATTGATTCCGTGATTGATTTCTGAATTTCAAACGATCTCATTTTTTCTATACGTTCTTTGCAACGCTGGTACGTAAAAATTCGGCACTATTTTTGATTTTCTTGAACTTGAATAATTTATTTCGATACGTGATAATAATAAAAGAAAATAATTCTAATGCTAACCAACGAAGTTACGTGAAAAGTGAATCGATTATAATAGCTGTGTATATAATAAATGTTCAATTTTATTAATTTATTCGAAATCTTAGTTAAGTTACTTTTTCATCACGGTGATTATTCTGCCTAATTACCAAATTTTCTATGACCAATCTCAAATTGTATATTTCAATGAATTTGCAAGAAAAGTGCGTCTGGAGTACATGACGAATTATTATATTCACACCCTGTATAAACACAAAATACAACAAGACGACCAATTTTTCTATGACCAATCTCAAATTGTATATTTCAATGAATTTGCAAGAAAAGTGGGTCTTGAGTAAACTTGCATGACGAATTATTATATTCACACCCTGTATAAACACAAAATACAACAAGACGACCAATTTTTCTATGACCAATCTCAAATTGTATATTTCAATGAATTTGCAAGAAAAGTGGGTCTTGAGTAAACTTGCATGACGAATTATTATATTCACACCCTGTATAAACACAAAATACGACAAGACGACCAATTTTTCTATGACCAATCTCAAATTGTATATTTCAATGAATTTGCAAGAAAAGTGCGTCTGGAGTAAACTTGCATGACGAATTATTATATTCACACCCTGTATAAACACAAAATACGAGATACTCGAACCGGTTCCCAAAAAAAAAAAGACGTTTTTCCGGGAACGGAGGCTCCCAAAATTCTCAAAGTTTCGTCTAATCTCGGTAGCGTTGAAAATCCTCCTCCTCCTCCACCGAAAAAAAAAAGAAAGAAAAAAAATCTACGAAACGCACAAAAGTGGTGCCCTCCCCCGCACGGAAGACAGGCTCCGTTTGGATCGCGGCTAAAAGGCCTGTGCAGTCGATTCCCACCACGCGTGCACGAAAAAGGGGTTCCATTCACGAGGAGGAGGAGGAGGAGGAGGAGGTCGGGTTAAAACGACGGGTTAATGAACAGCGTCTGGCCGATAAAGAATGAGAGAGAAAAAAAGAGAGAGAGAGAAGGAATGGTTTTCGACTAGCGCGTCATAGATAAACCTCGAAAAAGCGTCTGGCAGCTGCGTTTACAGACGTAAATATATATATATATATATATATATATATATACGTATTTTAACAGCTGAGAGTAGGTGGGACGCCAAAGACCCAAGCTTCTGACGTGCGCACAACATTCCATCTCTCTCTCTCTCTTTTCTTTCGATTTCTCTGTCGACGTTCGATTCTGGGGAACCCTAGACAGCTTGTAATTCAGACGTTGTTGCGTCGTCCGTTTCGTAATCGAGCTCGACTCGAAATCGAATTATAACGGTAATGTTTATAATGCGAGGGAACAAAGAGAGAGAGAGAAAAAGAGAGAGAGAGAGAATTGTCCCGAGTTGGGACATCGACGGCGTGCGTGACATTCGTTACGCCGGTGTATTATATTTACACGTCGAATTCACCGACGCGTGATTCCTATCTCGGTCACCGGCCGGGGGATCAAAATTACATAACAAGTCGATGGAGAATCAGGGGCAAGCCATTTCGATATCCAACCTCGAGAAGGTAACGAGCCTTAAACCGTGATTTAAACATCATACTCTTAGAGATATCCTTTATCCGAAAGGGATTTTAATGATAAAAGTAATTGAAATTGGATATTAATATATAATAATTATATAGATAATAATAATAATTATATAGATTAAATAGAGACATCGATATCATTTTTTCGAAAAAATTGATTCGAAGATTTGACGAGTTGTTTAACTTTGGAACGTTTATTATAACGATAAAAGTAATTGAAATTGGATATTAATATATATATAGATGAATAGAGACGTCGATTATTTTTTCTTTCTTTTAACTTTGGAACGTTTATTATAACAATAAAAGTAATTGAAATTAGATATTAATATATATAGATGAATAGAGACATCATTTTTTCGAAAAAATTGATTCGAAGATTTGACAAGTTGTTTAATTTTGGAACGTTTATTATAATAATAAAAGTAATTGAAATTGGATATTAATATATATATATAGATGAATAGAGACAGTTGTTTAACTTTGGAACGTTTATTATAACAATAAAAGTAATTGAAATTGGATATTAATATATATAGATGAATAGAGACGTCGATTATTTTTTCGAAAAAATTGATTCGAAGATTTGACAAGTTGTTTAACTTTGGAACGTTTGTTATAACGATAAAAGTAATTGAAATTGGATATTAATATATATAGATGAATAGAGACATCGATATCATTTTTTCGAAAAAATTGATTCGAAGATTTGACGAGTTGTTTAACTTTGGAACGTTTATTATAACGATAAAAGTAATTGAAATTGGATATTAATATATATATAGATGAATAGAGACGTCGATTATTTTTTCTTTCTTTTAACTTTGGAACGTTTATTATAACAATAAAAGTAATTGAAATTAGATATTAATATATATAGATGAATAGAGACATCATTTTTTCGAAAAAATTGATTCGAAGATTTGACAAGTTGTTTAATTTTGGAACGTTTATTATAATAATAAAAGTAATTGAAATTGGATATTAATATATATATATATAGATGAATAGAGACAGTTGTTTAACTTTGGAATGTTTATTATAACAATAAAAGTAATTGAAATTGGATATTAATATATATATAGATGAATAGAGACGTCGATTATTTTTTCGAAAAAATTGATTCGAAGATTTGACAAGTTGTTTAACTTTGGAACGTTTGTTATAACGATAAAAGTAATTGAAATTGGATATTAATATATATATAGATGAATAGAGACAGTTGTTTAACTTTGGAACGTTTATTATAACAATAAAATTGAAATTGGATATTAATATATATAGATGAATAGAGACATCGATATCATTTTTTCGAAAAAATTGATTCGAAGATTTGACAAGTTGTTTAACTTTGGAACTTTGTTAAATATATCTCTAAATTTCTCTCTCTCTCTCTGTTTCCAGCAATGGACGAGAACCGCCCACTCCAACCTTAAATATCCACCGATTCACTGACTTCTCCACCAACAGTTCTCATCCGTGTTGCGATATCCTCCCGTGGGCGTGTTTCCTCTTTGCATCTCCTCCTCGTTTTATCCTCGAAATCGTCTAATATCATTTCTCCAAGTCTTTTCTTCTTCGAAACGGATCCTACGAGGCCTGTGTGGATCCTGTTTCCGTGCTCGTTGCGCGGTCTCTATGTCACCCGGTTCGATGCAATTATGAGCGCGTATGGATAGGGGAAGGGGGGAATAAATTCGAAATATAGCACGGTTGCGAACGGTTTTTCGAATGGAGGGGGGGAGAAGGCGAGAGGAGGCTTGCGAGAGGCACCATAATGCGAATATAATGACGACGGGTAAATAGATCCGCCGCCTCGGTTCCGATCGTTCTCTGCAAGTTCAACGTTTCCGGATACGCCGCTCTTCCTTTTGAGGAGTTTTCAAATTTTTTCTTTTTTTTTTTGAATATTTGTTGTGCCGTTTCTCTCTCGCCTCCTTTCTCGTTGCGGCTTTTTGATCGGTGGATTTGGTTGGCGATGGATATGGCGGATATAGGATTGGATTATAGTGATAGAAAGAAAGGAAAATTTTTTAATATTTTTCCCTAAGTATTCTGTGGAATTGGAAAAAGAATTAATCGAGATGCGTTTATAAGAATTTGCCTTTCTTTAAAATTGATTTTACCTCGGATATAGCATTCGATTATGGCAATAGGAGGGAAGAAAGAAGAATTTTTTTTCCCTAAGTATCTTGTGGAATTGGAAAAAGAATTAATCGAGATGCGTTTATAAAAATTTACCTTTCTTTGAAATTAATTTCATCTCGGATATAGCATTGGATTACGGTGATAGGAGGAAAGAAAGGAAAATTTTTTGATATTTTTCCCTAAGTATTCTGTGGAATTGGAAAAAGAATTAATCGAGATATAAAAATTTGCTTTTCTTTGATTTCATCTCGGATGTAGCATTGGATTACAATGATAGGAAGAAAGGAGAATTTTTTAATATTGGAAAAAGAATTAATCGATGCGTTTATAAGAATTTACTTTTTTTTTTATTTCACTTTGGATATAGCATTGGATTACAGCAATAGGAGGGAAGAAAGGATTTTTATATTTTTCCCTAAATATCCTGTGCAATGGAAAAGATATGTATCCTGGAAAAAGATTTCTTTGATTTCACCTTGGATATAGGATTAGATTACAATGATAGGAAGAAAGGAGAATTTTTTAATATTTTTCCCTAAGTATCCTGTGCAATTGGAAAAAGAATTAATCAAGATGCGTTTATAAAAATTTGCTTTTCTTTGATTTCACCTCGGATATAGCATTGGATTATAATGATAGGAGAGAAGAAAGGAAAATTTTTTGATATTTTTCTCTAAGTATCCCCATTGGAAAAAGAATTAATCGAGATGCGTTTATAAAAACTTGCCTTCCTTTGAACTTGATTTCATCTCGAATATAGCATTGGATTACAATGATAGAAAGAAAGGAAAATTTTTTGATATTTTTCCCTAATTATCCTGTGCAATTGGAAAAAGAAGTGGATAAAAGTCCTGGTCGACGAATCAATCGAGATGCGTTTAGAAAAATTCGAAGTGGATTTCACCTCGGAAATTAGAAATGTTCGTGTAACCGGATTGGATTGAAAATCGTGGAAGAATATAGTCCGTGTAAGAATTTCTCTTTCTTGGCTGCTCCCTCTGGCAAGCGAACGGGGGAACTAAAAACATTCTCAGGCCAGGAAGGCGTCGTTAAACGGGTATCTGGTATAACAGTACCGGGTATTTTTCAAACTGATATATTTCTTCAGGAGGGAAAAGAAATCGCCACCGGCTCGTTCCGCCGATCTCATTTTCCTATTTCTCGTGATCGGGGTAACGTGAGTACGTACCGTTCACTCACATATTATACACTACGTTCAAACACTAATCGATTATCCGAGTTTTCCAAGTTTTCCTTTTTTTTCAAACGTGTTAATTAGAATTCGTTCGATCTGCACGCTCCGTTTAACCATCATATTTTATTCCGATTGGTGATTGTTCCAAAGGAAGTGGATTACCCTCCGCCATCTTCGACGAGGAATTTTCTCAATTAAAATCGATAATTTCCTTTCTCTCCTTTTAAATCAGATTTTCTCTCTTTCGTAATCCTAAATAAAATAATATTCGCATTCCTCTTGATTCTTTAAATTTCTCCAGTAAAATAATATTATCACGATTGTGCAACAACTTCTTAATCATCCAATCCGGATAATTATCCTTTTACTTTACTTTATTTCTATAAAAAGATATAATCATTTTATAAATAATAATGAATATTCAAACCGAAAATTCAACAATTCCCTTTTTTACAAATTTTATCTCTCTCTCGAGACTTGCTTTTTTGAACACTCTCGAAAAATCGTCTCTCCAGAATTCTCCTCCTTTTCCTCCTTTTCCTCTCGGAAGAACGGAACGTCCAATCTTACTCGGGAGAAAGATGGAGAATTTCGAAGGACGCGTTCGGATCAACCGTGGCGCATAATCTCGTTGCGGTGATTACTTCCTCTTAATTACTCGGCTCGCGAGTAACAGCATTCCAGCCCCGGGAGACACGTGTTATTCATGCGCGGGTTGCGTCAGTTCGCATTCGCAATTTTATTTCCCCTTTTATTCCCTCTCCCCTCCCATTCGACACGACTCGGCTCCTCCTCCATCCACCAGAACCGTTCAACGCCATTCCTTCCAACTCGTCGTTTCCTCCGCATCTTCTTTATGACTCTTTCAGGCATTCGAGGATTTTTTCGAGGACCGATGTGTCTTCGATTTTGAACCCGTTCCGTTTTCCCGCCTTTTTCAACGGAGAGAGTTTACAGCAAGAATTCGTGAGAAATAGAAACGAATAGAGGGGAAATTTTCTTTTTTTTTTAGAATAAATCAATGGAAACGAAAGTTTTGAGTATCTCTGCGCTTCTTTCTTTACGAAAAAAATTTTTCTCGATTATTGACTTTCGTTTCGAAACTTTTTTTACCAGATTTACTTGATTGAAATTTCTGTTAAAATTGGATACGGATATTCGCAAGCAGCAATTTTAAAATTTAAGTAAAGTGATACGATAATTATTCATCTGGAATATTGATAAAAAGAGTAGTTTTATCGAATGGAATTTATTAGTTCTAATGACTCACCTCAGGGAGAGGGAATATTTAATTTAAAAAAAATCGTAATAAATTTGAGAATGATAATAAATTCGGAAATTTTTGGGATCCATCTGACGAGCTTACGTTGATCTTGTTCTTGCAGACGATGAGGCTGACCAAGCGTATAGACGAGGTCAGGTTGCTGGAGTCGCGTAAGAGCGCACGGCTGGCCGATCAGGACACGGATTTCGCTAGGCTCGCCGATATGGCGGGTGATCGAAAACGGGCATCTTCCCACTCCATCGACGTGCCACACGTGATTGGGTAAGTATTTGTTCCATCCAGTTAATTTGTAACCGATAAGTAGACTGCGGATCTCTTTCAAAATTGTGCAAAATTGAACGTGAAAAAAGATGGAATGGAAGAAAGAATAAAATTCGAGTCTTTGTTTCGTCGTATATAAAAAATATATAGATTTTTCGGACATAAAAAAAGGGTATTAAACGTTTCTCGTCGAATATGTCAATCAAGTCCTTTCTAATAAAATATTTTGCACGATGTATTTTCGAATATATTCTGCAGTCTACTCTAGCAAGAAAAGGAAAAAAAATCTGATTGTACGATTCGTGACGAACAAACGGTTAACTCGAGATCAAAATCAATAGGTCCTTTTCGTCCTCGAGAATTCCTCGAAAAATTCACCAAAATAATCCTGCAACTCCGAAGATACAGAACAGAAGATTCCTTCCTTACCCACCCACCCTTCCACTGGAACCGTAAACCGGATCGTGAGTACTAATTTTAATTCTCGTATAATCCCCGCCAATCCTTACCTAACGAGACCTTGTCGAGGAAAAAGAAGAAGATACGATTTTAAAACTCGCGTGAAAAGCTCGTCACGAACATTAATGTGTTTCGAAGAGAAAGAAAAAGAAGAAGAAAAAAAAGGAAGGGAGAGAAAGAATGTTTTCAAATCGAGGGCGCTCTCGTTGACTTTGACTCGAGAAGACGAGTAAAAACGATATATATGTCAGCCTCCTCCCTTCGAGAAATTCTGGCCGCATCCAACTAGACCCTTCCTCGCTAGATTTAGCGTGGACACGTGTGAGCCTGCATTCAAAAATCCTGTGTAAACGTGTATACAGGGTGATTCGTACGAAGAGCAACGATTAATAATATTTTTTTAATGTTATGGAAAAAAGCGTTATCGCTTCGAGGTGTCGAAATTTAATTTATATATACATATATATATTTTATTTTTTAAAAAATTCTAACATGAAGATTTAACGAAACATCTAATTAAAATCGTTTTACAAAAATATTAATAACAACGATAAGATAATGGGATAGGTAGATAAATAGTAAAAAAAAAATTCACATGTTTTCCATAAATTTATAATTATGCTAATATCTTTGTTCGAATGACCGCGGTCATTGGATATTAGCTAGAAATGTAAATTACGTTTATACATATTCAAAACCTGTGTATAACCATAGCGATCTTGAAATTTTTTTTCTTTTGCATACGTTTCTTATATCGTAAATATACGAAATAAGTTTAAAATAAATGATCGCCTTCCTATAAATACTTCAGCCTCGATCATTAACATTTTCTTTTTTTTTTTTTTTTTTTTTTGGAAAAGGATAATATCTCTTTGGAAATAAATGTTTCGAAATATTATTTAGTCGAGTATCGTTTTTACTTTTGAATATAATTCGCCAAAATACTACGAATTATTATTATTATTATTCGTCATTAACAATTCGAGGCCATTAATGGTTATATTTGTTTGGAAACATATTTGTTTTCGAATGTTTCGAAAAAATTCTCTGACATTATTAACACCATTCATTCACCATTAACCTAATGTCCAACATGTTTACATTCTTCTCTTTCTTTCTTTTTTTTTGGAAAAGGGTAATATCTCTTTGGAAATAAATGTTTTGGAATATTATTTATCGAGTATCGTTTTCGCGAAAAATACTACGAATTATTATCATTTAATGTCATTAACAACATTCATAGCCACCAATGGCTATTGATACTTGAAAACATATTTGTTTTCAAATGTTTCAAAAAAATTTTCTGACATTATTAACACCTACTATTCTAATATAATAATACTATAATTCTATAATATTAATCTAGTATTCAAAAATTTACATTTTTCTTCTTCTTTTTTTTTTTTTTGGAAAAGGATAATATCTCTTTGGAAATAAATGTTTCGAAATATTATTTAGTCGAGTATCGTTTTTACTTTTGAATATAATTCGCCAAAATACTACGAATTATTATTATTATTATTATTCGTCATTAACAATTCGAGGCCATTAATGGTTATATTTGTTTGGAAACATATTTGTTTTCGAATGTTTCGAAAAAATTCTCTGACATTAACACCATTCTATCATTAACCTAGTATCCAATATGTTTACATTCTTCTTTTTTTTGGAAAAGGGTAATTTCTCTTTGGAAATAAATGATTTGAAATATTATTTATCGTTTTCGCGAAAAATACTACGAATTATTATTATTTAACAATTATTAACAATTCAACGCCATTAATGGCTATTGATATTTCAAACCATATTTCGAAAAAATTCTCTTAATAACATCATCCTATCATTAACCTAATATCCAAAATGTTTACATTCTTCTTTTTTTTTGGAAAAGGATAATATCTTTTTGGAAATAAATGTTTTGAAATATTATTTATCGAGTATCGTTTTCGCGAAAAATACTACGAATTATTATTATTTAACGTCATTAACAATTCAACGCCATTAATGGCTATTGACACTTGAAATCATATTTCGAAAAAATTCTCTGACATTATTAACACCATCCTACCATTAACTTAATATCCAACATTCTTCTTTAATTTTTAATTTTTTAAAAAAATTAAAAAAAAAATTTTTAATCTTTAATTTTTCCTTTAATTTAATCCACTTTAATTCTTCAAATATTACGTTTCCAATTCTTCGAATTCTCTGATCGTCTCTAAGGGAACGTCGAATCGTTTTACGCGCCTCACCCTGTATATCCAAGCGCGTTATAACGCACACCCGGTCTACGCCGGTCTAAAAATCGAAGGTATCCTCCTCCTAATTCGAAAAAAGCTGCGCGCACCCACACGTTGCAGCGAGGGGAGAGCGTTAAAAGGCGTCTGGTTCCCGATCGTTAGACCGTGAACGCACCCTCGCCGGACACCTGTCCCTCGGCCTTTCCACCGCACGCAGTCGTCCAACTGTTCTCTCTCTCTCTCTCTCTCTCTCTCTCTCTCTCTCTCTCTCTCTCTCTCTCTCTCTCTCTCTCTCCTCTCCAACCCTCGTGAAACATTCCGGAATCCGATCCAACCGTCGCGATTCGACCACGGCTGGGGGAGGACGCGTTTCGTGGGACCCGACCAACGCGGAATTTCTACCTTGGGGGAGGAGAGCTTTGACCCTTCCAAGGGCAATTTTTGTCTACCTGATTGATGTCGCTTCGGTATTTTCTTTCTTTCTTTTAATTTTTCTTATTTATCGAGTATCGTTTTCGCGAAAAATACTACAAATTATTATTATTATTATTATTCGTCGTATCATTTAACAATATTCATAGCCACCAATGGCTTGAAAACATATTTCGAAAAAATTCTCTGACATTATCAACACCATCCTACTAATCTAGTATTCAACATTCTTCTTTAATTTATCCACTTTAATTCTTCGAACGTCGTTCAAAATCGTTCGATTATTATTTAATATTTTGATATTGGAGATTTTGGATTTTTGTGAAATTTGTTTCTTTAAGGATCTACTAGTTTCTTAGTAATTTTGGAATTTTGAAAAATCTGATTTCGTTGTAAAGATTCGATTATTTGATATATTCGTCCCAGATTCTTGAAAATTTTTAATCCTCTCTAAATCGAAAGGTATTTATATATTATATACGTCTAATGAAAACTTGATTGCTGACGATACTATTACAGGGGCCATATCTGAATTAAACTTTTCACGCTCCATAAAAATGAAAATAAAATAAACACACGGTGAAAGAAAACATTCGAAGACAATGACATCGGCCAGATTCGTCCCCGACAATATTATCGTATCCCCTAAACGTCCGTTTCAGGTATATCGTACACAAAGGTGAATCTAAACCCTGCACAATTGCCGAGCGTAGCGGTAAATTTTATGATTTAGGACCGGAGGGAAGGGAACTGTGAAACAACAACAACAACCGTCGTCTTCTCTCTAGCGTTACAAAATCGTAATTTCATTTTTACGGCGCGACACGACACGACCGCCGCGAGACGAGTTTAATCGTCCAGACGCTCTTCAAAAACGTTGAGGATAAACCAACGCTTTTAAAGATTGAATAATGAACGTTGAATCGTTTCCTTGCGATCAATATATATATATATATATATGGGGATGGATGGTGGAAGAAGCTCCTTTCACTATTAAAAGCTATCTCCAAATGAATCGAACGAAAATAATATATATATATATCGATCCAATAACAAAAATTTCTAAGACAAATCAAATTATGTTGAAGTAGAGTTTTATGTGTATTAAATTTATAATATATATATATATATTCATTGACAATATTTTCTTCCAATATATTAATACAATCGACGAAGAGGAGAAATATTCAAAGGAATATTCTTTCTATGCCTGCACGGCTTCTCATCTTTGAGCGTTTTCAACCCACCGTTTTCATCCACCTACCTGCCGCATCTTTTCGGTCCTAGAGAGAAGACTTTCTTTCCCTCCCCTCCCCCCATAATCGTCTCCCCTCCGACAGAAGGGTGGAACGACTGTTTCACGATGGCAACGACCCCGAGACTTCGACTTTTCCTTCTCCTCCTTTTCTTTTTTTTTCCTTTCTTCCCTCCCCCTTTCCCCCTTTGGGCGTAGTCGTGCACGACCGAGGCCTCGACGAAGAGATCCTCCTCACAAAGGACGAGTTGGCGCGGTGGAGAGAAGAGGAGAGGAGGAGGAGGAGGAGGAGGAGGTGCAACGTCCGGTAGCCGAGGGCGAAGGCACGCAGGTAGACGGCCGGTGTTTTCGGCTGCACCTGGCCATGGCACGACCTGCCCCACGTGAAAGGAGAGGTCACACACGCGAGAAATCGGATGCCTTTCGAATCACGATGGGCGTATCGATGACGAAAGCGGGCCCCCGCTTTGGCGAAGACCTTGCACGCCGGCCAAGGATCCCTCGCCAAAGCGAAATTCATCACCGGTGTGACTGGCCTCTCGAAGGTTGAACAAAGTTGCTCCTTCCAGCGGATTTAATCTCCGATTGCTTTTGTTGGATGCGTGGATCGGTCTCGATCGACCGACGGTGTGCTTCCAGGCTGTGGTTTAGTGGATCGTTGCTGCTATTAATTTGAGCAGGGAAAATCTCAATCGGTTTTTGCGCTGGAAAAAATGGAATAAAAAAAGTTTGTTTCAAAAAGTGGTTAATACGGTAGATGCACGAAGTCTAACAGTTGCTGCGAGTTAGATTGGATTCATTTGTGTTTCTTATTTCTGATTTTCTTTATTTTTTTTATTTTTTTTTTTAACACTGGAACTGTCGGTATGCAGTAGCTTTAAGTATCTCGATAAATTACAATGTTAATTTTCAAAAAAGTTCTCGATAATTGTAAAACGAAAAATATGAAATCCGTAAAAAAATTAGAATTTTCTGATAAAATAACGTTTCGTGTATTCTAACCTAATGCAATTTCTCGTGAGTCATTTTCAAAACGTTATTATTATAAATTATTATACACATAACTGTAATACCATCGCATATATATATCATTATATTGTATATTTAAAACAAACTAACTCACTTTTATTGAAATATGAAATCCGTAAAAAAATTAGAATTTTCTGATAAAATAACGTTTCGTGTATTCTAATGCAATTTCTCGTGAGTCATTTTCAAAACATTATTATTATAAATTATTATACACATAACTGTAACACCATCGCATATATATCATTATATTGTACATTTAAAACAAACTAACTCACTTTTATTACCCGCATTTCGTGTTACGAAATATATATACAACGAGCCAAGCGAAGTTAGTTGTATAGTATATGTAGCGTAGCATCGATATAATCAACAAAAATACTCGGTGACTCTATCGAAATTCCCTATAGATCCAACTTCACTCTCCTTTCACAGTAACGTCATCCACGAAAATTTCTTCCACTCGAACTATTCCTAACAAGAGGCAACTTCATGATGCACGGTCGGACGCGACGATAAAATTTCGAAATTACAACGAAGCAGCTTTCGCCCATGGAAAAACAAACGATGTAAGAGCGGCTTCTTCTTTCACCGTGTAGCCTCGTTTCGTAGAACGAACGGTGGCCCTGTTTGGCCTTTCACACGCAATCGTGCACGCGAGACCATTCCGCCGCTCTGCGGCGATTGCAACTTTGTACATTGTGCAACACTGTGTTTCTCTCTCGGGTGTGTAACGAAACTGCAAACAATTCTTCGAATCCGTGACTACTTATTACGCTTTCGATCTCTTTCATCGGTCGCCTAAACCGATCGTTAATATTTTCTACGGTTCGAATGTTCGATTTTAATTTTTCCTCTTTTCCAAGTTTAAGGTTATGTTCGGTAACCTGCGTTCATCGTCAATTCGTGCGATCGAAATATTGATTTCAGTGTTCTTCAGTCTCTTTTGAAGTTCGAGGTTAATAACGTTTTATCATCGCGATAGAATTTATCTCATTTAACCTCAAACTTGTTTTAACCGAAACATGAGTGATTTGTTTGTACGTTGTTTTTTTTTTGGTGTATTAGTGTATTTTTCAATCAATTTCATCATAATGAAATTTCAATTATCGAAACGATAAATATTAACTTCAATTCCAATTCTTTAAAAGATATCTTTATTAGGATATCTTTATGCATGAAAGGCTAAACAGACGTGTAAATAAATAAGAAATTTAAATTGATCACAGTTTGCACAGTATATCTTTTAATTACATTCGTGAATAAGTGATAACTAATTCCTTTTCCCCCCCCTCTCCTTGTTAATAACGAAGCTCTTAACGCGTTCAAGATTATTAAAATCATTCGTTTTCACGATATGTATGTTCTGTTTTCGCGTCCCATTAGCATCCTTTTCGTTGTTCGATAGAATTGAATTATTCCAGGCGGCTATCGATCGCTCGCTTTTTATAATTCGTGAATTTCACCAGCTCGAAATATCTTCCGTTCGATTTTCGTTCGACGATCAATTTCGATCACGATCGCGGTCTTTAGCACGGCCGAGATTAAATTATTCGATGTTTATGGGCATTGGTTTCCAGTGAACGTTCCAGCGAATGAATATTTTAGTGGGCGGATTTTATGGTTTCCTGATTTCCTGCCATATCGTATCGCGGCTAGGAATATTTGAAGAAAGCATTTGATATAAATTGACGATTTAACTCGTTTCGATTATTTTAGAGGAATTTGAGAGAATCGTGTTTCTTTTATGAAAATAGACGAATTTTATTATAAATTGTTTCGCGTTGTATAAAATAATAATTGTTTTTTTGGATGAGATATATAAATTATGAACGAGAAATGTATGTTATTGGATAACGGTTCAAAGGATGCGAGAAAGAGTGATTGCATTAATATTAATGGTAAAATAAATACAAAGATATTAGATACGTCTGTTCAGTGTGCTGGAATGTTTGAAGCAATATGGATGCTTCGAGTAACTTGATCATCTAATTATACCGAGCGGGGTTATATCTATTTTCTTTGCACCCACGTGGCAGAATTTATAGCTTCTAACAATGAAATCGGATGAAATCGCTGCCAACCTTTTAAGTCTCGAATACTGATGGATGTTTTATTAAAAAAAATATGCGATTATAACAATCTTTTTAAAAATCCAAAGTCCATTTTTCAAAATTGTAAAGATTCAATAATCCATTGTATCGTCTTCAAGATTTCCAAAGATCCAATGACCTATTTCCAAAATTCAAAGATTCCAAAAGAATTTCGAACAATTATTTATTCCAATAATTCGAGATCGAGTTTAATCTCGAAACTCGAAATATTGATAAAAATTTGGAAAAATCATCGTTGAAGAGGGGGGGAAATTACGAGAAGAAGAAAGTTCGTGGCGCGGCAACGGGTGCAGTGAGTCAGTAGGTTAGCTTACGTAATTTCGGCCGGCAATCTCTGCGGGCGAGGAGGTGGTGGTGGTGGTGGCCGGCTTTTAACGGAATTAGGTCGATCAATACCGCGGCGTTATATGGGTCAGGTGCACTACCACGTTTCTCTCCATATGCGAGCTGTGCCCCTTGAACGGTCGTACCTAGCAACCCTCCCATCCCCCAGGAACCTTGCGTTTTCGATCGCTCGTTCACGCCCCCTCCCTTCGGCCCCCTTTCCTTCATTCCTTCCTCGCGCTTTAACGCGTTAATTCAGTTCAATCAACCTAGATCTTGATCCGCCTTTTGTTGGCAGAGCAACGACGGGGTGGTCTCTCGATCGATCTCGCGCACCGTTATCATTACATACGGAGAGGATTTTAATCCTCCAGCGTTGCTCAATTTCATCGATGATTTTACCCGTTTTCTTATAAATCGATGATTGTGAAAATTAATGGAGTTTTCACTGCCACTATATATGTAAATACGAATGTGTTTTTTTATATGCTCGAGTAATAAGAAATCAATCTTTTTAAAAATTTTTATTTATGTAACGAAGAGGTAATTAAAAATGAAAGATCAATCTGTTGAATGTATACCAAGTGAAAAGAATATTAATGATAGCGAAGATGATTTTTTGATATATTTGTAAATTTTATTTACATTGATTTTGTTTCTTTTTATGCTATATTGAATAAAACATTGCACTTGTTAAATGCTATTACATTCTTTTGAATCTTTCATCGCGTCATTTACTAAATAATTCAGAAAAAAATACGTGGGAATTCGTGGCTATCATGCTTATATAACCATTTCATTATTCATCGATAATCATCAGTGAAGTTGAACTTGAAAATTTTTCAAATAAGAAATCAAATTTTAATTTTTCGATTTTCTTTTAAATTTGCATCTTTGTATTATAGAACAATTTTTTTTCTATTGTCATCATCAGTTGCTTCACAATTCTTTCCAATGAAAACTTCTTTGAACAATGAAGTTTTTTTGTTATTCGATGCGCTTCCTAGTAGCACAAAATAAAAGAAAAAAAATGGTAAAAATGTGACACATACTGAAAGTTCATCCTTCAACGTGAGGAACGTGACTACTTTGCGCTCGTAAATTTCGGCTCACTTTTATGATTATGAGGTATCGTTATCGGGTCTCCTTCTTCTCCTCCTCCTTCTTCGTTTCGCGTGCTGGCGAAAGACACGAGGCCCACACGCTAATTGAAAATAAATGTGTTTCGGGCGTCTGGTCTAAGAATATCGTTAGACGAACACGGTAAACACATTTGAATTGGCAGTTAACACCAATATATTCCGCGCGAATACAGATAGTTGTAAGTTAATTAGCTTCTATTATTTCGATCTGTCTTGTTCGAAACATCTACCCGGTCTACCGTCTGCGTAACTCCTCTTCTGGGAACCTCTTCTTCTTCGTTCGCCACGTGCTGGATCCACATGCTTGTACGCGTTGTGCAACCATTCAACGAATTAAGGTCGTGTTTCTATGTATTGTAAATGTTTGGATCCGTCAAGACTATAAGTGTTAATATTATATATATAGATAGATTTGGGGCAAGATGGAGCAGAAAAGAGAAATTTGTGACTTTTTTTTTAAATGCATCTTATCGACGATCTAATCTAGAGAAATGTAGAAAATTTTCTCTAAAAATTTTAAAAAAGAAACGTTTCGAAAAATTTTCAAAATTTCATTTATCCTCATTTTTTGTACGGGATTCGCGTGGAAAGATCGACAATTAGATTTTTTCTTTTTTATTACATTTCTCTCTTATTTTTTCTCCCCTCCATCTTTATTTATACGCGTTACTCGATCTCGAACGAGCTCGATCTTTCCTCAGATTAATATATTCGTATTTGTATTTATTCAAATATAGTTTCTTTCTTTTTTTTTCTCCCGTTGAGAGAGAGAGAAAAAAGTAAATTACTCATTTGCAATGGTGTCACGGCTCCTTCGGATCAGCCGTGTGTACGAGGCGAACGAGAGAGGATTGAAAACGTTATTCGATTAATCTTGCTTTCTCTTTTCTTGGTTTCTAAATTGAAATTCTCGTAAAAATAAGTAAAAATTCTTTAAATATCCTCTAATGTGCTCGGTTGGACATTAATGGGGGACTTTCACTCGCGAGACGCACACAGCCAAGACAGTCGAACAATTCGTACACGGCGTTAGCCGTGCGAATATTCGATCATTATCAACGACAACGCGTTTTTTCCCGCTGGGAAATATTTCTACAAAAATTTCCATTTTCACAAAGGGATCCGTTACTATCCCCTCTAATATTCTTATTATTATTATTATTATTCAAGTTCGCATTATTTAAATTTCAATTCGAGACATCAATTTTCTCACAATGCTCTATCTAATCTTCTTTTTTCCAATATAAAATTCCCTGTTCTTTCGAAAGAAACTCGGAAATAAAACTTTCTCACTCGCAGTGGTATCGATTTGCCGTTCATCGTTCTCTCGAAACTTCGAAATCGATCTGGAACGATGGTGGAATTCGAGTTTTAAACCGCTTTAAAGAGTTTTTTTCGGACGAGCATATCGAAAACGATCGAAACTTTTCATTCTTGTTCGATTTCCGTTCTATCGATGCGTTCAAGCAATTCAAGCAAGCATAAGAAGGGGATAAGAAGGAGGAGGAGGAGGCAAAGAGAGGAAGAAGAGAGTCTCGGAAAAGCAAGGTCTCGAGCGACGAAATATGCCAACAGACGTGATCTTGACCCACAGACGACGAGCAACTGGCACATGTCATTCTCGTCGTCCACGAAATCCTCTCCTCTCCTCTCACCGATCATTTTCCATTTACGGGCTTTAAATACTCTCTCTCTCTCTCTCTCTCTCTCTCTCTCTCTCTCTCTCTCTCTCTCTCTCTCTCTCTCTCTCTCTCTCTCTCTCTCTCTCTCTCTCTCTCTCTCTCTCTCTCTCTCTCTCTCTCTCTTCTCTCTCTTCTCTCTCTCTCTCTCTCTCTCTCTCTCTCTCTCTCTCTCTCTCTCTCTCTCTCTGCGTGTGTGTGTGTGTGTGTGTGTGTGTGTGTGTGTGTGTGTGTGTGTGTGTGTGTGTGTGTGTGTGTGTGTGTGTGTGTGTGTGTGTGTGTGTGTGTGTGTGTGTGTGTGTGTGTGTGTGTGTGTGTGTGTGTGTGTGTGTGTGTGTGTGTCCTCTTCTCTTTTCGTTCCACGTGTTTTTTGTTCGTTGGAGAAATTTACGAATTTGATCTTAAAATATATATCGAAGGAGTTGAACAAGGAGATGAAATATTTAGAGTTTGTTACAAAGTTTGATACTTTGGATACACGATAATTTGTATCGTTATTTTTTTCTACGTTTTTTTCTAAACGTCACGGTTGAGAAAAAGAAATAATGTACGATAATTCCGAGCTACTTGTAACTCTTGACTGTTGACTCGTTGTTACGTAAAGGGAAATTTCGAAAAAGAATTTTTTCACGGCGCAACGGGCACGACGAGTTGATTTATATGGTGTATATCTTGTTCGTTATTCGTAAATTACAGTAAATACGTGATTTTGTGTACACCGAGCAAACAGAGAGAGGTTGGTGTCGATCAGCCGGCATTCCTGCCATTTCTCCATTTGTATAAAGGACGTTAATCTTTCTTCAACGGAATTATCGTATCTCTTTCTTCTCTTTTGTTTATAATTTGAAAGATTTCGATTTGGGTTAATTCGATTGGATTCGAAATGGATTATTCCTTTTCGAAAATATTAGGGCAAACGTTAGAATTTATATATATGTAATAGAACGTTTGTGGGTTGAAATAATAGAAAGAAGTGTTGGTTGAAGTTATAAACGCATAAAAGAAAAAATTAGTCGACCTGTTTGTCGTAAACACCGTTAATTCTAACGTATTGCGAATCCATTAAATATTAATATATGCCACCGACTATTTCCATAACTACTCGGTTAACGAATAAATTTCAATAATTTTATTTATCTGTTGTTTGAGAAATATCATCCAACGCAATAAACCGATAAAGTAGAAACGTGCTATTCAATGCTGTCCAAATTATCTAGCCAAACTCGAGAAATTCCTAAAAGAAAAAGTTATCTCAAAATAGCTTGATCTTCCTACAAACTGTACTTTTCTTCATGGAATCTTCAACCACGAAGAAAATTAAAATTCCATGAAAAATCTCTAAAAAAGAATCACTTGAAAATATAGAATCCTCCTCCAATCCTCTATCTCATCGCAAAATCCTTTCCTTTCCACATCTTATAAAAATGTTTCATAAAAAAATTCACAATTTTTATTAATCTTCAGATATACCACGATTAAACCAAATTTCATGAAGAAACTAAATATCCTAAAAAAAAAATCATTCTCCAAACTCAAGATATAAGGATTATGAACGAACAACTTTTAAAAATGTTCTAAAAAAAATTATAAATCTTCAGATATACCACGATTAAACCAAATTTCATAGAAAAACTAACTATCCTTAAAAAAAAATCATTTCAAAATATAGAATCTTTTTTAACAAGTCTTTTTCTAAAACCGTCTAAAAATCTTTCAAAAAAAAAATCCCAATTTTTCTCAATCTTCAAACACAAACCACGATTAAACGAAATTCCATGGAAAAACTAAAACTCCTAAAGAAAACATAGTTCAACAAAGTATAGAATCCTTTTCCAAATCCTCTATCTCATCACAAAATCCTTTCCTTTCCACATCTTATAAAAATGTTTCATAAAAAAATTCACAATTTTTATTAATCTTCAGATATACCACGATTAAACCAAATTTCATGAAGAAACTAAATATTCTAAAAAAAAATCATTCTCCAAACTCGAGATGCAAGGATTATGAACGAACAACTTTTAAAAATGTTCCAAAAAAAATTCCCAATTTTTATAACTCTTCAGATATATCACGATTAAATCAAATTTCATGGAAAAACTAAATATTCTTAAAAAAAATCATTTCAAAATATAGAATTCTTTTTAACAAGTCCTCCTCTAAAACCATCTTCCAGAAAAAAAAATTCCAATTTTTCTCAATCTTCAAACATAAACCACGATTAAATGAAATTCCATAGAAAAACTAAAATCTTTAAAGAAAACATAATTCAAAATATAGAATCCTTTTCCAAACCCTCTATTTCATCCTTTCGTTCGAGATCATGCAAAAGTTAACGAATAATCTAAAAATCTTTCAAAAAAAAAAAAAATCCCAATTTCTCAATCTTCAAACACAAACCACGATTAAACGAAATTCCAAGAAAAAACCAAAACCCCTAAAGAAAACATTTTCTAAATCCTCTATCTCATCGCAAAATTCTTCGCCAAGTCGAGATCGTACAACAACAAAAAAAAAAAAAACCCCAATTTTTCTCAATCTTCAAACACAAACCACGATTAAACGAAATTCCATGGAAAAACCAAAACTCCTAAAGAAAACATAGTTCAAAGTATAGAATCCTTTTCCAAATCCTCTATCTCATCACAAAATCCTTTCCTTTCCACATCTTATAAAAATGTTCCAAAAAAAAATTCCTAATTTTTATTAATCATCAGATATACCACGATTAAACTAAATTTCATGAAGAAACTAAATATCCTAAAAAAAAATCATTCTCCAAACTCGAGATGCAAGGGTTATGAACGAACAACTTTTAAAAATGTTCCAAAAAAAATTTCCAATTTTTATAAATCTTCAGATATATCACGATTAAATCAAATTTCATGGAAAAACTAAATATCCTTAAAAAAAATCATTTCAAAATAGAGAATTCTTTTTAAGGATTCCAAACCCTCATCACAAAATCCTTTCCTTCGCCAAATCGAGATCCTACAAAAATCAGCGAATAATCTAAAAATCTTCCAAAAAAAAAAATCCCATTTTTTCTCAATCTTTGAACACAAATCACGATTAAATTCCAAATAGAAAAATTCCAAAACCCCTGAAAAAAGAATTATTCCAAAGACCCAAGAACCCCATTTCGTCCCTTTATCACCCCATCGATAACGAAGAGCAGGATTCGCAGAATCCCGCGACCTTCGTTCTCCGAGCGGAGAACGGAAGGGTTGTTGGAACGAACGCCTGGGTCCAAAGCTGATCGGGTGGGGCGGGGAGGTGGAAGTTAGCCTTACACCGGCGCGCGCGAGAGGTTGAGGCCGCGGTACACGAGGGTGGTTGAAAGGTGGCTTAACGAATAGTGGGTCGTGGCAGGCTGGGGCCAGCGGATCTAGGCCGATCGATAGAGCTACGTAGCCAGCGGTGCGGAGAGCCGCGTGGAATAAATGGGTCAGGTACACGGAGGGCCACGCGTCGCTCTCATCCTTCCTGTCTCTCCTCCTCCTCCTCCGTCGCGCCATCTACGATGCGCTCTCTCCCTCTCTCTCGAAACTTTTCCCTCTTCGTGCACGTGCCACCGCATACACGAAACCGAATCTCTCGTAATAGGCGACGGTGATGATGGTGGTAGTTGGCCGCTACTTGTTGACGAGGAGGGGTTGAAGGGGTTGAGGAGGAGTAAGAAAAATTGCGGCGCGAAAAGGATGAGAAGAGGATGGTTCCAACGACCCACGCTCTCCTCCCTTCCTTCCCTTCTCTTCGACTGGTCAAGGGGTGGGTCACTCTCTATCCGGAATCTGGGCCAATGAAACGAGAACGGTACACGTGCACCAATACATCGACCCGGCGCATCGTTCGTCTCCGTGTGTGCGCCTGTAGTAACTCAAGTTCAACGAGAAGTAGAATGTTATATCGCGCGGTGAGAAAAAACCGAAGGTGGAGACCTTCGCCTCGTGGCGAAGATGTTTGGTAGCCACTTTCCTGCTGCTCGTGCCTTTTGTTCCTTCGATTCAATGGCCACAGGGACGCATACTCGTTCTGATGAACTCGGGTTGACTAATTAGAGAGACAAGTTGCTTGCGCGATCAGAGAAAGTATCAGCTCGCTTGGGTGCGAATTTTTCTCCGTTTTTGCTCGCTGTGGCGGGTGATGATCCTCCTTTCGTTTGTATATAACGGAGGTTTTGGATGAAGATGTATATTTGGAGAGAATTTTGGAGATCGAGAGATTGGATAAGGATTCAAGAATTCTTAAGTGATTTATTAAGGGACTCGAGATCGATTATAATGGGTTGGATGGATCGATCATTCGAAAATATGCGAGCTAGCTTTGCTTTGGATTTTCATAGGAGATAGGTGTCTTTCATTTGTGAGACATAACCTAAAAAATAAACCTTAGAGAACCCTAGAGCTAAAATAAAAGTATTTATATAAAATTTTTATATAATTTAATTTATTTTAATATAATATATAATTAATTATATTTTAATATAATTAATTTATTATATTATATTTTAATATAATATATAAATTATATTTTAATATAATTAATTTATTATATTATATTTTAATATAATATATAATATTGAATAATTTATATTCAATTTTATATATTATTTATATAGATAATTTATATAGAATTGAAAAGAAAAAATCGAGAAATTTTTAAAAATTATTCTCTCCGTTTATATTTTTCTTCTATTTTGATAGAACTTTTCCCTTTTTTTTGAAAAAAGTTTTCAAATCAAAACTTGAGACGCGAATTCTCCTTGGTCTAACGAAGATGAAAGATTCGCGCAAGTTCTCCCATTTGTCAATTATCCGAGGACGAGAATGAAGCCGGAGAAAGTTGTTTCCCCGATAACAGCGGCCGTAGTTGATTAATAATCGTCTCGAGAGATGTTAATCGCTAAACGTATTTTTTTTTTTTTTTTTCCTACGAGTTTGACGCAAATTTGCGAGAAAAAAAAGTATGGACGAATTTAATTCGTTCTTGGAGATATATATTCGTTTCGTTGCCTCTTCCTATCCGTTAATTATTCAGAGACAAATTGAATTGGAAGCGGATGACTGGACGAAATGATCATAGATCGAGACACGACTCCCAAGATACGATATTTTTCTCTGATAATTCAAAAAGAAAATACTTGCTTTATATATATTTTCGATTAGATCAATTACATTTTTTACGAAACTCGATAAAAGAAAAAGATGAATAATTCTCCAAGATTAAATCTCTAAGATTTTTATCTAAGATTAATTTATTCCTTCCACACAATTCCAATAAATAGCTAAAAATTAATGGATCTAACGAATATATCTCTTTTCTCTTTCACAACTGAAAAAAGATTTTCTTAGATGCGTATAAATTATCCTCGATGACGAGCGAGAGAGAAAAAAAGGAGAATTCAATTCTATTCGTATTTACGTAAGCATTTGCAAATCTTCTTCTGCACACGCCACGCGATATTTTACCCGGAATAGAGAGATTAATAAAAACACTTTTCATCCATACCGATTACATAAGAATAAAAACACATCATTCCATTTCAACTAATTCCCAGAGAAATCATTTTCCAAAGGATTATATTATCAATTACGATAATAAATATGAGAAAAATCGAAGAAGTCCATATATTTTGCCCTATATTTTAAACCGTGGATTTTTAATTATTTAATATTTAATAGTGATCCAGTAATTAGAGGGTATCGATGAATAAATCTTGAGATAATTGCAAATACTGCTCCTATCGAAAGAGCACAATGAAAGTGTCCAACAACGTAACATGTATCATGAAGAATAACGTCAATTGAAGAATTAGATAATATAATTCCTGTTAATCCACCAATAGTAAATAATATAATAAAACCTAAAAATCATAAAACTAATAAATATTTAATTTTAATTTTGCACCATGTGTAATCATCTAAAAACTTTAATTCCTGTAGGAACAGCAATAATTATTGTTCCTATCGAAAGAACACAATGAAAGTGTACAACAACGTAACATGTATCATGAAGAATAATGAAGAATTAGATAATATAATTCTTGTTAATCCACCAATAGTAAATAGTATAATAAAACCTAAAGATCATAAAACTAATAAATATTTAATTTTAATTTTGCACCATGATAAGACCAATCATCTAAAAACTTTAATTCCTGTAGGAACAGCAATAATTATTGTTCCTATCGAAAGAGTATAATGAAAGTATCCAACAACGTAACATGTATCACGAAGAATAATATCAATTGAAGAATTAGATAATATAATTCACCAATAGTAAATAGTATAATAAAACCTAAAAATCATAAAACTAAAATAAATATTTAATTTTAATTTTGCACCATGATAAGACTTGCCAATCATCTAAAAACTTTAATTCCTGTAGGAACAGCAATAATTGTTGCTGAAGTGTATCAACATTTAATCCAAAACTGTAAAAATATACGATAAATCCTAAAAATCCAATTCCTAATATTCCTAATATTAAATTATACCTAAATTCCCAAAAATTTCTTTTTTTCCTTTATTACAATATGGGAGATTGATCCAAATCCAGGTCCAAAATTAAAATATAAACTTGTGGATGACTAAAAAAGAGAGATTCGCAAGGGGTTGGTTTCGTTATAAATTCGAGGCTGCGATCGGGGGAATTGGGTCGGGGAATAGGGTCGACTTTGTCGAAATCAGGTTGTCCGGGTTGTGTCCTGGCTTGGAATCGGGTCGCTCGATAGAGGCCAGCCGGCTTCTACCGCGTTCCTGTATCCGGTGAACTGACCCCGCTCTTCGACTCGGTAACCCGGATATCGTTTCGAAACTGGATCGATGCACTCGCGCTCCTTATTATGGGGTGTTGCGGGTTGCGCCCTCGAGAGAGAGAGAGGGAGAGACAGTGTTCGTGTTCGTAAGACGTTGGGTTTCGATCGGTTTTACGGGGGATAAGTGAAAGAGGGGAATAGGTGAAAGAGGGTGGAAGAGGGAGTTTGTTCGTGGAAGAAAGGAAGGAAGGATGGGGGTAAAATGCAAATGTGGTTGGAATAGAGAGAGGTATCTTGTCTTGGGTGTTGGAAGAAAATTCGTAAGGAAATTGATCGATGACTTTTTTGATGAAAGTTGATTAATTGATTTAGAAATTAATTTTCTATTAGTCTTTGTCTATTGCGAAGGTAAATGGATGGTCGATGGATTTTTCATGATTTTTAAATCAAAGTGATTGGATTCAATTTTCCGAACGAATAAACGATTTTTAAAATTGGAAAAAAATTTAGAGAAACTGTGGTAATGACGATATCGTTATCCATTCGATAGGTGTAAGAGGATTTTCCTGGGAGAATCTAAATTAAAGGATTTTTAAATTCAATTCCTTTAGCCGGAGCCCGTAAAACGAAAAGGCTATTGGTTCTCGAGTGTATTGGAAAAGGTATCCGAATAAAAATTCCCTTTCTCCTATTAAAACGGAATTAAACCCTTCCGAATGAAAAGACTTCTAAATCCAATTCGTTAAATCGAAAAAGAGAAGAAAGGAAAACTGCGACACCATTTGTTCAATATTCATACATTGGAAAAAGTATCCAAAAATATAAACAATTTTACTACTGTTAAACTTAAATTACAAAAAATTTCTAACAAATTCTTCGAACCGAACTCGTAAAATATTTTCGATATTCGTTCCAAATTCGAACAAAAATTTTCTTTCCACTTTCAAAAATTAAAACAAAAGAAAATTGCGATTATTTGTCGGTTCAATATCCAAAAATAGAAACAATTCTACTGTTAAATTTAAATTTCTAAATCTAATTCTTTGAACTCGTAAAAAAAAAAACCATTTTCGATATTCCAAATTCGAACAAAAATTTTCTTTCCACTTCTAAACCCTTCCAAAAACGAAAAAAAAAAGAAACTACAACATGCTGTTCGATATCCATAAAAAAAAATTTTCTCTTTACCATTAGACTTGAATCAAAAAATTTCTAAACCCAATTCTTTGAACTTGTAAAAAAAAAAAACCATTTTCGATATTCCAAATTGGAACAAAAATTTTCTTTCCACTTCTAAACTCTTCCAAAAACGAAAGAAAAAAAGAAACTACGACATAATGTTCGATATCCATAAAAAAAAAATTTTCTCTCCACCATTAGACTTGAATCAAAAAAAATATCTAAACCCAATTCCTTAACTGCTTAAAGCTCGTGAAAGGCCAATTCTTCCAAAAATTAAAAAAGAAAAACTACGACATCGCTGTTCGATATCCATGATAAAGCGTATCCACAAAACTAAAAAGAATTTTCTCTCCACCATTAGATTTAAATCAAAAAAATATCTAAACCCAATTCCTTAACCCTTCTTAAAGCTCGTGAAAGGCCAACTCTTCAAAATTAAAACGAAAGAAAAAAAAGAAAAACTACAACATCCATACGCTGAAAAAGCGTATCCACAAAACTAAAAAGAATTTTCTCTCCGCCATTAGATTTAAATCAAAAAAATATCTAAACCCAATTCCTTAAACCTTTGCTTAAAGCTCGTGAAAAATAAAGGCCATTGTCATCGATTCAACGACGAACAATAATTTTCCTTCCAACAAAAATTCAACAAAAATTGAACGAAAATAAAATATTACAATTCGAAAGCCTCGTTGAAACGAAACGAAACGAAAGATAAAAAGCGCCGATCCGGAAAAGTCGTGGCCGGCTAGCAACACACGGGTTTTCGCGTGGCCAGGCGCACCACCACGGGTCCTCCTCCTAGTGACCCAGTTCCTCCCCCCCCTCGGCCACGCGAGGGGGATGCCGCCCCGAATATGGATCAACGTGCTTCCCGACCCATATAGAGAGAAGTGCATTACGGTTTCTGGGGCAACCGCGAGCGTGGGTACACCAGGGGTACGCCAGGACACGGAATCAGCCTCTCCCCTTTACCAACCGCCTCACCCAGTCCAAGTCCGATCGGCGCCGAGGGAAAATTAGATCGAAGATGAAACGACGCATACTGTACGTAAGAAAGAACGTAGAAGCTTCTGCTCTCTCTGGTAGACGCTCTTTTCTCTAACCTGATATCTTTTGTTATTTGTTCTTATTTTGGGATTTTGTTTGCTGGAATTTTAGAAATTTTTTTTTTCTTTTCTTTCGAGAGGAAATAATATAAGGCAGATAGATAATAAGTTACTTTTTATATACTCGTTTATACATTTTATTATATACTCGTAGATTTTAGATTTTACACGAGGAATTTTGTATTATATATGGCTTCCATTTTTATCGCTTGAGTAAATTTTTGTTGAAAGAAAGACGAGATTAGTCGAAGGTTACATGCGTGGGGATCATTGATCGAGTTGTTCTGAGAAACTCGTTTCTTAATTTGATCTTATTTTTTTCCTGGAAACTTTAAGAATATTTTCTTTTCGTTAATTCTTTTTTTATCATTGTGATAAAACGAACTATATATATATATAATAGCAACAATATTAGGAGTAATATTGGAAAAAATTTCTCCAAGATTTCGTATTCATATTAGCCTGAACATTTAGCAATATTATATTTACCATTAACTGCCAATATTACTTTTCTCATTATTTGCCCATTGAACCATAACGCATTATTGGAGCCATTTGGACAAAATGCCCTCGATACTCGATCGTAAAACTTCTCTACCTGAAAAATAACGGTACAACCGCCATTAACCTGGAAAATCCCTACCGCCATTACGCGTCTAATCCTCTAATGGGTATAGTCGGAAAGGATTAAATGTGATCGTTGTCACGTTTTTCCAATCGATATATAGTTTGAAGAAATTTTTTGAAGATCGTTGAAGGATGGGGGAGGGGCGATTACTTACGATCCCTCTCCTCGATCATTGCTCGTTCTCAACGTTGCACAACGTCGTTATCGAGATGATAACGCGATGAAATATAATTTTAGTAGCACGCGAACGTGTGCACACTTCCGTTTCTCGCTAATTGATCGACTCGTTAATGATTATATCTTTTTTTTTTTTCCCTCCTTTGTCATTATCGCAAATTATTATTGTAAATTATCTCTGATTGTTGTAATTTTATATATATATATATATATATATATATATAGGAATTTTAATATCCCTCGAATTGATTTATTGTTGAAAACGTTGACGAGCTCTTAACGACTTTTAATCTTTTTCGAAATGACGATTAGTGGTAGAACTCGAAATGGATTAAGATAAAATAATCTAATCGGTGTGTTTAGAGCAATTCGATCGAAATGATTCTGAAAATCATCATTTTCACGCGATAATGGAAAAATGTGTATAATAAAATTGCTCATCTCGATTGAAATATCTAAAAGTAATAAAAACGTTACGTGTATTATACTATGAAACTGGAACAGGCGAACCTGTCCTGTCGGCTCCACAAAGGGTTGAAATCCACGGACGTTAATTGAAAAACTTGGATCTCTCCCCTTCCAGTGATATGTTCGCTTATACCTGTGCGCGATTGAAAAAAATGTATATTTTCAAGACATTTAAAATATTACAAATTTTAATTCTTAATTTCTAAATATCATTATTATTATTACACAAGTCACATAAAAACCTCAATCAAATTATCAAAAAAAATGAAGCAGATATATATATATATATATATATATATATATATATATATATATACAATTTCCAGAATATTTTTATTTTATTTAAAATATTACAAATTTTAATTCTTAATTTCTAAATATTATTATTATTATTATTACATAAAAACCTCAATCAAATTAAATCCTCCACGAAGCAGATATATATATACAATTTCTAGAAATATTTTTATTTTATTTAAAATATTACAAATTTTAATTTCTAAATATTATTATTATTGTTACACAAGTTACATAAAAACCTCAATCAAATTATCAAAAAAAAATGAAGTAGATATATATATACAGTTTCCAGAATATTTTTATTTTATTTAAAATGTTACAAATTTTAATTTTTACATAAAAACTTCAATCAAAAAAAAATGAAGCAGATGTATATATACAGTTTTCAGAATATTTTTATTTTATTTAAAATATTACAAATTTTAATTCTTAATTTCTAAATATTATTATTACATAAAAACCTCAATCAAATTAAATCCTCCACGAAGCAGATATATATATACAATTTCCAGAATATTTTTATTTTATTTAAAATATTACAAATTTTAATTCTTAATTTCTAAATATTATTATTACATAAAAACCTCAATCAAATTAAATCCTCCACGAAGCAGATATATATATACAATTTCCAGAATATTTTTATTTTATTTAAAATATTACAAATTTTAATTCTTAATTTCTAAATATTATTATTATTACATAAGTTACATAAAAAATACCTCAATCAAATTATCAAAAAAAATGAAGCAGATGTATATATACAGTTTCCAGAAATATTTTTATTTTATCGTCAAAAATTCGGTACGTTTCAATGAAAAGCGTAAAAAAAATCAGTAGAAAAAAAAGAGATAGATAGATAGAATAAGAAAAGAGAAAGAGTGGGATCATCGATCGCGCGAAGCTTCTCACCAGGTTTTTCTCACGGCCCAATTTCGATTTTCGTGAACGGTGCTTGCTCGCGATTAACACGCAACGCGCGCGTCAAAGAAAAGGGAACGGGGGGAGAAAAAGCGTCGACGCGGTCGACGACGAGGAGGAAGATTATCCCGGTCCACCTTGACTCGCGATCGTCGAACGGTCCACCAAGTACAAGGCAGCCGGTGGAATTATTCGATGCCGCGCTGCTATCGAGCCAATTTACTTTCTCTTTCGTTTTTGCAGCGTTTCGCGAGCAGCGTTCTAGCGAGGCAAAGCGTGGCGGCGTCTCTTTAATTAAAACGACAGCGACACGGATAAGCGGTTTTTCGAGATCGAAAATTGTCCGAGCTGTCAACCGTGATGCTTGTAACCTTCGAGGGTGATTTTTGAAAGTCGAGATGCGGTAAAGTTCTTGCGGAATATGGATCGAATGAAACGAATTTTAGGCCGCGTTCGAAAGAAAAAAAGTTTCTTTTTCTTTGTCTGTTCAATTGTGCTCTTCGATGATTAATTATTTAATGATATTTTTCTTTCTTTTCTTATTTATTTTTATCGATTCCTTACGAAAAGCAAAAATAACCAAAATTTGTTTCATTTTTTATAATCGTTTAAAAATTTCTGTGAAGTATTTTCGTAGGTATATATACATATAATACTTTAGATTGGATTATAGCAACGAATAACCATAAATCCTCGGTTGAGCGTAGATGCCGTTTCTAACGGTATCCATGGTATACTTCGAAGTTTTCTTCCCCCACCCGACCTACCTTCAAGCGCGTTTCCACGCGGCACAACTCTCTTACTCCTCCTCCTCCTCCTCCTCCTCCTCCTCTCTTTCGTTTACCTTCCACTTACCTGTTGCAATTGCACGGTAATTATCGACCGATCGTAGTCTATCCATCTATCCCGACTTAACTTTCATGTGCTCGGTATTCGACTTATACGCACGATCACGAAAATGAGATGATCGGATTTGTATTTCTGTGTTTCGTTCTCGAACATTCAGAGAACGGATTAAACGGATCAGAATTTCACCGATTTTCCTCCACTTGCTATCGTTTTTCGCTCGTACGATAGAATTTCACGGTGTACGATCGACCGAAATACGAATATACCAATATATATATATATATATATATATATATATATATATATTTCTCTACCGTTAAAAGATTTTTAAACGGTATTTAGTTTACCAATTAATCATTATATGTCTCCCCAATAAGAAAGGACACTCTTCATTTTCTAGAAAAATCCCTTTAAGGTGAAACATGGTGCGCCTAATGGTCAATTTACAAAAGCATAACTGTACATCTGTTAAAATCGGACCTGCAGGCGATACATGACAAACAAAGAGCAGAGGGCGCCAGAGTAGATTTAGACCGAATAGAGTAAGCAGTGTTTGGGAAACAGTAGTGCCGAAAATCTCGTGCAATCGACGATTCTCCGATTTTCTCCATGTTTATTATTAAACACGTTCCATTGTGCACAGTGATCTATTACAGTGATGTGATTAGATTGAACAGTGATCTTGAAAGGCAGAGAGAAGGTGGTGTTACTTTCGAAATACCGTGTCTTCTAGTTTGTGCGTCATTCTGCCGGGTAAACGCGACGTTTCACTTTCGACTCTCCGATGTACCGCTCCGAGCGGAACGACTAAGCGGTGGCCTTGACTACGTTTCGCACCTCCCTTCCCTCCTCCCTCCCCCTCACCCCCTCTCCCTCCAACTTAAAGCGCACAGATATCGTGTCCTTCGTGTACACGTACTTCGTGTATCTCTGTTCCTCGTGTTGCCCGTACCCCGAACTGCTGCTCCATGGAGTTTGAGGCTGAAGTTCTAAGGTTTCTCGCTTCTCTGGAAAGTTCTGCGGAAAGCAGAAGGGAGAAAGAACTACACGGGTAGGTGAAACTTGTAGATCGTAGAAAGTGCATCGAGCGACGGGAACGGCAACAATGGTGAGGAGCAATGCTTGTTTCGGACGATTTCGGTCTCTTTTTTTTTCTTTTTTCTTTTCTCTTTCCCTCTCCTTCTCTCTTTTTTTTCTTTTCTCTTTCCCTCTCCTTCTCGTTTGTAGTGGATATTACTACCGGTGTTCCGTAAGATAAGGGAAGATAAAGCTAAAAGATTTAGGTTAGTTTTCCAACGATAATAAACTTTGTGTAACTTTAGATTCGACGTAGAAATTTAATTATTGGACGATAATTTTTATATATATTTCTCAAGTTCAAACGTGTAATAATGGTATAATTTTTTGAGTGTATTTATTTAACGTTGTAGTATATAAATTAGCTACAAAAAAATTTCTTTAAAAGTAAAATATCGGTATTTCCAATTAGAAGTAAAAATTACCTCGCGAGAAGGGATTGATACGCTAAGGTAACGAGAGGAAATTTTACCCTATAATTTCCTAGAAAGTTACAGGTTTCTATCGATTACTCGGTGTCGAGTGTCGAAACATCCGATCTACTTGCGATCTACCGTATCAAGGGGTGTCTTCCCCCAAGAAACTTATCTTTTACCTTTCGACACCGAGCAATCTTGCGAATCCTTCTAAACCATGAAAACTGACAATCTATCAAAATCATTTCGAATCTTTTCGTTCGTTCTGTAAAATTTCGAATAATTATAATACAAAAAAATTAAAAATTTTTTAGATTTAATAAACAATTGTCCGTTTGAATTATCAAATCAATCAGAATCGTCACGGAATATAATTATTTCTGAAATTACTGCAAAAGAATTAACGTAATATTTAAAAACTTTTGTTCCATTATATTCAATGTTCTACGACAAAAACTCATTAAACAGCGAAAGATCGGAAAGAGTGACAAAGTTAACCTAATTCGGGGGAGCAAGAAGCCGGTCGCGTGGTCATATCGTTGCCATCTTTACCGACTCTTCTTGGAAAATTGTAATTTACAGCACGTTGGAACATTACGGTACAACGACCGCCCCGACCAGTGGAATATCGACTGAAAAAAAAAAAAAAAAGAAAAAAACATTATTTTACGTAATTACAGAAGCGCGAAATTCCGGGAAAAGGCCGGCAACGATCCATTGTTGCTCTTTACGGACGACAGCCTCTTATTGTCGTGACGGACTACGTGTGTACTCGTGTTACGTTTTTAGTGGAGCGTTCTTCTACGAAAAACCGAGGAGGGAAAAAGGAAAGAGAGAGAGAGAGGGAGAAAAGAATGGAAAATCGTAGGAAGCGGGAAAACGAAACTTCCTCCGTTACGAAACTTGCGTGTTCGCCCGCTAATCTGCGTTACGTTACGCCGCGTATAGTATTACGTGAACAGATCACGTTTGTCGAGTTTTTACTTTGTCATCGGATCGTTTGTCGTTTCGTGTGTAACGCGCATGCGCGCACGATTGACGCGCATTCAACGGTTACGGAGTTCCAAGCGGGAAAAAACTTGAAGATTTGAAAAAGAACGAATGAAATTACAATTTCATCGTATTCAATCGTGTAATCGAATGAACTCGCGATAATCTAGACTGACCTAACCTAACTTAATTTCAACGAATCTTGAATTTACGATAATCTAACCCGCGAATCGTGGATTATCGATTGTTCCAGATCCAGAAAGCGGCGACCCAGCTCGAGCAACGATTCTGAACGATCGTTCAGCGGTTGGAGCGAGCGAATACCCCACGGATGTGGTCGCGAGGGGTGTCGCACAAACGAGCGCGGCGACTGCATGGACGAATGCACAGCCGCGCTAGTTCTCATGTCGCTCTCGTGCTCGCCACACAGCCCTCACAATCCTTTACCGTTACACTGCCAACATAATTACGGTTAGTATTACATTACATCTGAATAATCCCTGTATAAAATTATCGCGTTCATTTTAAAAAGAAAGATTATATATATATGAGCAAAGAAAAATTGATCAAAGAACGTAACTGTATATAAATTCAACCTTGCCTCGATGTCTGACGACAGGTTCTATCTAATCTCAAAGATTACTCGATCGCGACGATCTTTCAATCATTAATCTTCGAGTATGTAGATACAGAATATCGCCGTTTGAACGATTTTTTTTTCAAATCGAAAAAAATATTCTTAAGAAGAAAACTTTTGGGATGAAAAACGTTTAATTAGAAATTCTATTGCTATTTTCGATCGAGAAGGTTCCTGGGGAGGTCGAGGAGGCGGAGGTGGCGGCATGGTGGTCGGCTCGCCGGGAGTCGGCGGCACGTCCAACAGCAGCAGCAGCAGCGGGGCTTCGTGGCGTAGCGGCACCCCGAGCCCCCCCCTCAGCGACGAGGGGGCGCCCAGTTCCCTGTGGCCGACCTCGGCCCACTCCTCGCACAATCAACAGCACTACCCTTACAACGTGTCCGGATCGTCGTCGAGCAGCACCCCAGGCTCGACCACCACTCTGGACGAGGGCATAGTGCCCGACTACCTCGAGGAGCAACACCCCCGAAAGAAGAAGGTAAGTTCGATGCGATCTTTTTTATCGATCGATCGATCGATGGAGATAGAGTAGGGAGAAGTTTGCTTATCGTGCGAGATAAGGACGATTCCGTTTACGGAAAACGGTTGGTTGGCGAATCGTGAACTTGGCCTTGGAACAGCCTAGGGAAAATTATCTTGTCGTTTTATTGTCGAGCTAAGCAGGTTCTTGATTCTTCCTTTTATGGCAGAGTTATTTTTTGCTTTATCGCCGAGGGGTGACGCGCGAGATTAGTCATCTTAATCGTCATGGATATATTTAGAAGGTTGTTTCTTCTCGAAGGATAGAAGAGGTTTTTTCTGGAAAAGCTCGCGTCGTTTTTGGTGGTGGTTCGATGGTGTTTGAAGGCTTTTTCTTTTGCATTTATTTGTTTATTTTTTTTTTTTTTTGCGATATGGAGAATATTTCGCGAATATTTTTTCAATTCGTGCGATAAATCCTGATGGATTTGGTTCTCCTCCGGGGATACGTTTATACTTTGTGGAGATTGTGTTTTAAAAAAAAGCAGATTCCCCGCGGAAAAGAATCTACGAAAAATTTACTTTTACTCGTTACTTTCTTCCCATCTTCCACTTTTACTTTCGCACTCGCGTTTCCTTATCGCTTCTCGTGCGTCATTTTTCTCGACAACAAAGTTGCAAAAAAGTTTCGCAAACTTCTCTTTCGAGATAAGATTAAAAAAGCTACTTTTATTCATTTTTTCTCTCTTTCTCTCTCCTTCTCTTTCTTGCACACAGGTATTCTTCCATCCACGAGAACACCATATTTCAAACTTCTTATCTAAATATTAATTCAAATCGCAAAATGTCGCAAAAAGGAAAAAAAAAATTGCGCACAATTATCCGAGAGATTCCACTATTAACAAATTCCTTCGTTTTACACGCTTGAACAGCGAAGTTTCATCGTGAAGATCCTCCACCTCCTCCTCCTCCTCCCCCCTCCCTGTCTCCGAAATTATCATCGTGTTGGGGGACGCACAATTAAATCGGTTCACAAGGCGTGGCGGGCTTATCTGCTCGAACTTGTAGCCCCTTCCGCGTTCTACTAAGCCTACATTTAATTAACGACAAACGAGAGGCTGATAAAGCCGGTCGCACTTGCGTAACGTCATACACCGAGCTCGAACGCGTCCGTGCGATCTTTTAGGGCGAGGAGAAAACGCGGTGGTGGTGTGTCCTTTTCTAACGAAGTGCCCAAGTGTCGCTTCAGTGACGACGGCTCGCGTGGAGAGAGAGGAGTGGGGGGTATGTACCGACCGAGGGTAGTCGAACCGTGACAATTTTGTCGTGCGCGAGAGGAAATGAAATCGTTCGAATCGTGTTCGTTGAGTCGTTTTGCTTACAATTTTATCGACAATTAAGTTTAGTTTTTTCTTAGAAATGTTTCAAACGTTTGGGAAAGGAGTTTGAAACGAAATGTGTGAGTGTCGGTGGTTTTTGAACGATGAACGATCGAGTCGGTTGAAGGATCAAGTGGAAGGATATAGGTTAGGTTGAAACGTAGGTTAATAGAAGAGTTTTTGATCGAGATAAAAGAGTGGATTATTCTACGAAAACGACGAGGTATGTGTTGGTTAACATTGAATTGTTGGAAAACATTTTATATTTCTACAATTTTTTTATCTCTTTGATTTATAAGCGACGAACGTGTCGCGATAAGTCTTCCAGGGATCGCGTTGTGTATCGCGTTTGATTACGCAGCATCTGTTTACGATGTGTATTTCGGATATTATCCGAAATGTTTATATGTGGCGCGACGTATCGTAATCCCCGTCTTCCTCGAAAATTTGATTAACGACGCTTAAGAAATAATATAAAGCAACGTAAAATATCATTGCGTTACCGACTTATTTTCCAAGTATAAGTTTTCGTTGATCGACTCGCTTGTCGTTTTAAATTCTCGGATTATTAAATTCCAGTAATTGTAATAACTGTATCCTTATGCAACTTCGTTATCGTTTATCGTAATAAGCGAATACTCGCTCTAATTCCATTTCCTAACCTTAAATTTTGAATCAATTATAAACGGTATAATAAAAGCACAATACGCGTTTCATTTCAGCTTTTTTATTATTTTCGCAGTAGACAATCGATAATTCTAAGAGAATTATATTATTTTGTGTGGTAGAGAAAGAAATAAGTTTCTTCATCTCCATTGAGACGAAACAAAATAGAAAATTGATGGAAATAGATTCGATGGAAACTCTTCATTATATTAAATAGAAAAGAATAATGAAAAATTAAATCTTTCGGAAACGGCGTCTAAACGAAATTTCCTCGATATCGTGTCCCCATCAAATAATTTCTCTTCACTCGATCGTTTTCTCAATCGTGAACGACGCACAGTTACGAAACGTGTAAGACGTCTCGTTTTCACCCGGGGCTCTAAGGAAAAAAGAGAGTGGAAAAGAGAAAGAGAGAAGGAAAAAAAAAAAGAGAAAAGCACCGGAATCGTCTGAATGCAGAGCACGCCAATAACGGTGTAACCTTGCCACGCTCGAACGATCGAGAATCTCGCGTTTAGATTTTCATTCGGATCCATTCTAAACTCCATCTGCGTTCCAACCATCGGTTCAAACGATTTTTTTTCAATTTTTTTTTTTTTTTGGTTTGAATCCGGAAAAGATTTCACTCTTGTTGAAAAATATATGTGCGATTAAAAGTGTTTTTATGCTTACGTTTAGAGCAAATGTAGATAAATTCGAGAAATTTTTCTCAGAGATTAATTTACGAGTACACATATAAAGTAAGAATTTTTGTTGATACATTCTGATTATCGGGAAATTAAGATCTAGATAATTAACGCTCGATTAATTGCCGTTCTATTATTACGAGTCGTAAAAATTTCTATTCCTCATTTTTGAAGGAATGAATAACACGATCTATGAAATATTCAGCTTATTTTGAAAATTTGGTAATACATTTTCGATCATTTTTACGAATCTAAAGTTTAGCAAAGTTTTTACGATGTTCCTTTGTAATTAAACTAAATTAAATTTGTAAAGAAATGTACGAGATCAAACTGGTGGTTTAGATTTTGGAAGCGTGTGAAATATTTTGAATTGAAATTTAATTTCCCCGAGCAGTGACAGTATAGAACATGATCTATGAAATATTCAACTTATTTGATATTTGGAAAATTTGGTAATACATTTTTGATCATTTTTACGAATCTAAAGTTTAACAAAGTTTTGACGATATTCCTTTGTAATTAAACTAAATTAAATTTGTAAAAAAATATACGAAATGAAACTGGTGGTTTGGGTTTTTGGATTAGAAACGTGTAATGATTGAAATTTAAAATTTTCTTTGAGCAGTGATAGTATAGAACACGATTTATGAAATATTCAGCTTATTTAATATTTGGAAAATTTGGTAATATTCGATAATTTTTACGAATCTAAAGTTTAGCACAATTTCAACGATATTTCTTTGTACGTTGATAAAAATTTTTAAATTAAATTTGTAAAAAAATATACGAGATCAAAAATCATACTGGTTTAGGTTTTGGGTTGGAAGCGTGTGATGATTGAAATTTAAAATTTTTCCCAAACAGTGACGGTATAGAACAGTAGTAGTGTTAGAGTGGATGGAATTAGGAGAGGATTAAATCGTGACGAATATTCGACGAGGAAATTCGAAATTCTCCGGCTATCAACGAGCGGGAATGTACGTGTGGAATACGAAAAAAGTCGAACGAAGGGAACGGAACGAAGTAAAAGTGGAGAACTTTTGATGTAACACGAAAGCAACAAGGCAAGGATTGAATATAGAATATACCTGGGAACCAAACCTGCATACTTCATTTTTCCTTTCTTCAAAAAAAAAAAAAAAGAAAAGAAAAGAAGATTGATTTTCGAAAAAAGTTAATAGTTTTTTCCCCCCTTAAGATACAATTTCTACCTTTCTTTTTTTCCTTAGTCATCTCATTAAATTTTCTCCAGTCACGAAGACATTAACTTCGAGAAAACTTTTCAAATATCATTCCTAAATTTCCTACACACTTATCCAAAAACAATCAACAATCTTCGTAAAATCTCTCCACGTGTCTATTAATCTCTTATCCAAAACACAGTTTCTTCATCCTTAACTTGGATCTTTAAAGAAAAAAAAGAAAAATAAAAGGAACATACACGTGTAATATATTTAGATGGCCCACTTTTCATCTTCGAACTCGAGCATTGTGAACTTGAGCATAGTAATGGCCACCGATCGCAATCGTCGGTTGATCGTGTGTTAAGACGCGTCTGTTAATCTCTTATCCAAAACACAGTTCATCCTTAACTTGGATCTTTAAAGAAGAGAAAAAAATAAAAGGAAGACACGTGTAATATATTTAAATGATCGTGTGTTAAGACGTGTCTGTTAATCTCTTATCCAAAACACAGTTTCTTCATCCTTAACTTGGATCTTTAAAGAAGAGAAAAAAAATAAAAGGAAGACACGTGTAATATATTTAGACGGCCCACTTTTCATCTTCGAACTCGTGAACTTGAGCATAGTAATGGCCACCGATCGCAATCGTCGGTTGATCGTGTGTTAAGACGCGTTGTTATGCCAAGCCGATGACATAAGAGACGACGGCCGAGCCAACGATGTAAACACGCGCGGCGATTTTCGGTAATTTCGTAAGATGGGTAACAAGTTGAACCTTGAGGTATATTATCGCCGCGCTCTAAACTTAGGCACGCGTGGTCGCGCTTGTAAGGATGCCGGTGGAAAATCGGCACGACCGTGTAATCCGAAAATAACGGCGAGGCTCGAGGAAAAAACGGCCTCGCTTCGTAAACGGCCTCAGGTTGCTGCAAACTTGCTCACCCGTTTTGCTCACCCTTATGCTTTTTTTCAGATCCGGGCGAAAGTGAGCCGCGACCCGATCGAGAATGGACCAGCTAACAGCGCCGTCTACGAGAGCGAACAGGTGAGTTTTCTTTCTTTCTTCTTCTTCTTCTTCTTCTTCGAAGAAGAAGAAATAGCGGATGGTGGAAAAATTCGATCGAATTATTCTTAAGGTTATTTATATTCGTTTTTAAAAATTTTCGATTCGAGTGTCTTTTTCTAGGATTTAATTCTTGATATTTAAATATTCCTTTTCGTTCTTAAACGAGATATGTGTTCGATTACGAACGATTCGAGCGTCTTTTTCTATCTAGGATTTAATTCTTGATATTTAAATATTCCTTTTCGTTCTTAAACGAGATATGTTCGTTTTTACAAATTTTCGAGTATAATCTTCGATTACGAACGATCAATATTCGAGCGTCTTTTTCTAGAATTTAATTCTTGATATTTAAATATTTCTTTTCGTTCTTAAACGAGATATGTTCATTTTTAAAAATTTTCGAGTATAATCTTCGATTACGAACGATCAATATTCGAGCGTCTTTTTCTAGAATTTAATTCTTGATATTTAAATATTCCTTTTCATTCTTAAACGAGATATGTTCGTTCGATTACGAATTCGAGCGTCTTTTTCTATCTAGGATTTAATTCTTGATATTTAAATATTCCTTTTCATTCTTAAACGAGAAATGTTCGTTCGATTACGAATTCGAGCGTCTTTTTCTATCTAGGATTTAATTCTTGATATTTAAACATTTTTTTTTGTTCTTAAACGAGATGTGTTCGTTTTTAAAAATTTTCGAGTATAATCTTCGATTACGAATGATTCGAATGTCTTTTTCTATCTAGGATTTAATTTTTGATATTTAAATATTCCTTTTCGTTCTTAAACGAGATATGTTCGTTCGATTATGAACGATTCGAGCGTCTTTTTCTATCTAGGATTTAATTCTTGATATTTAAACATTCCTTTTCGTTAAACGAGATACGTTCATTTTTAAAAATTCTCAAGTATGTATCAATCTTCGATTAACATTCGAGTCGGTTTTCCCATCTACGGTTTAAGTTTTTAAAAAATGTTCAAATGTATATCTTATTATTTAAATATTCCCTTTTCTTCGACAAATTTTATGCAACGTCGGTCGCGTATATCGATAAAAAATTCAGGTAAAAAACTCGCACAGCTCAATCGAATTATTCTTCGAACGAGATATCTCTATTATATATTTTTAAAAATTCTCTTAAAAAGTATAATCTTCGATTACGAACGATTAATATTCGAATCTTTTTTCCTCGAATCTACAACTTAACCACTTAAATCTCAATATTTAAATATTCCTTTTTCTTCTTCCACCAATTTCATGCAACATCGTGTACCAATAAAATTCACGTAAAAATTTGCAACTCAATCGGACTATTCTTAAACGAGATTTTAAAAATTCTCAAGTATCTTCGATTACGATTAATATTCGAATCTTTTTCCCCATCTACAACTTAACCACTTAAATCTCAATATTTAAATATTCTTCTTCCACCAATTTCATGCATAAAAATTTGCAACTCAATCGGACTATTCTTAAACGAGATACATCTATTCTTTTTTAAAAATTCTCAAGTATCTTCGATTACGATTAATATTCGAATCTTTTTCCCCCATCTACAACTTTTAACCACTTAAATCTCAATATTTAAATATTCTTCCTCCACCAATTTCATGCAATTTCATACCGATAAAAATTTGCAACTCAATCGGACTATTCTCAACCGAGACACGACTATTTATATTTACATTTAAAAATTCTCTTATATATAAATCTTCGAATCTTTTTTTCCATTCGAGCGAACTCGAATCTTGAATATTCCGTTCTCTTCGACTATTCCGTGCAACTATTCCGTGCCGCCATAACCGTTCTCAGCTTTCGATTATAAGCCCGTCCTTTTGCGAGGCCGCCTCTACAAATGCCAACGGGCCGATATATCTTCGCGGAGAACGTTCGTAACCCAGTTAGCCCGAAGGTTCCTCCTACTTTCACCGACCGCAAAGTCGACTTCTGTCCATTCAACTGGCCTCCCGGAGTCGGTGGAGGAATCAACGACCCGGTCGAGGTACCGTTCGCCACGCGGCTGGATCCGCGCGATCGAGCGCATAATTTTCGACTACTTTCACTGGCTTCGCCACCTGTGCCTGTCCATTTTACTCGTCCGAATTCGCGCACCTGACCCAGTTTCCAGAGATATCCGCGATCAAGGTCGTATTGGGCTGCCTCTAGATTCTCTCCTCTCCGGCAGATGTTGCGTATCGTATCGTATTGGACAGGAAAACTCTGGATAGAAGACAATCAGGAAATGGTATTCCAGTCGATGGAACGATGCTTTTTCTATCTGCTTGCGTGCTACTTGAATTGATTGACGAAAGTATGGGTTGTATTGAATATTTTTGCTATTTCGATAGGTTAAATTCGATATAGGGAAAATCTGTTAAGAAAGTAAGATTGTTAGTAAAATTTATAATGTGCCAGAATACTAGAATAGATTTTTCAAGTTCAAGCTCTTCGATTCTCGTCTCCTCTAGAATTTTCGAAATAATGGTTGGTTGCATAATTCTTCTAAAAATATACGTCTCTATAAATATGTATTGGTAAAGTCTATATTTAATTTCGGTGAAGTTTTTTTTTCTTCATTTTTAATTAATCTTAGAGGTATGAACGTTTCTTCGATACACGATGCAATCGTGTATGGTAAAATCGGATGCATTCTGTTTTTCTCGAAATCATGAGCTATAATCATGTTCGTTGTGACGCTAATGTCGCGACTGATAAATAATCGCACTGACATTGATGTTATCGCGACACATCGAACAATAATTCCATCAAAAATTATTTAGAGTAGAGTGCGCCACTGAAATGGAAGCTGTAGATATATCTATGTTATAATTCTTCGTTTAAAAAAAAGAAAAAAAAATATTGATATCTAATTAATATTTTTACCTATTTAATCATTTATGTTTAATACTTATTATTATCATAGTTTGATAAACAAATCTTTTTTTTGGCACGACCATATTTACCCTCAACTCGGCATTCGTCAAACTCTACTAAGAACGTTTCACCGCTCAAGTAACTCCATTACAAAATCCTTGTGCTCGAAGGTCTCGTATAACTATTCCAGTCACCATGCTCCACGAATAACTTTCATTCACCCTAGCAGACTACAATCACTATCAATCGCACGTTCTCACTTCTCTCCCTAATCTTTCTTCTTCACGACCCTTATTCCCTAAACTTTCAAGATTTCGAATTGGCAAATCAATTCTAATACGAGATCATCGTATCGTCTCTCTCTTTCTCTATCTTCGTTTCCTACATCAGGTAGAGGGTGCGTCTGCGCAGAACAGTATTGCCAACGCGACGCACGCCTCCGCATGGACCTAGATCTGTACGGAGCACGGCAAGAACCGGCGCCGGCGTTGCACCGCGTCGCAGTGCACACAGTGCGTGACGTCACCGCTGGCACGTGCCTTTCCCCTTGCCTCCCACCGCAGCCGGCACTGCAGCGCTGGGCGGCGTGCAGAGGGGCGGAGGGGTGGCCGGCCCAGAGAGGCCGGGTGGGGGAAGGTAGTTAAGGTCACCGTGGCCCTGACTGCACGCGCGCGAAATGATATCCGTGTGCAGACCGGTGCAGTTGTGTGCGATCTCGTGCTCTCGCGATTCACGTGTGCGCACGCGCGCTCGTAGTATTCACGGACGGAAAGATTTATTTCTAATTCCACCGCAACCGTTCTTTCGTCTCCCTCTTTCCGAACTCGACCACGACAATAACTTGGAATGAGAGAGAAAGAGAGAAGTTGTTCGTGTGCATAGATTCGAGGTGAATTCGAGCGATGGTCAAGGCCCGCGAGCCTCGGCGGCCAACTTTCCTTCCTTTCCGCCCACTCGTCGTCCACCCTTTAGTTCCTAGGCAGCTGGGGTGGAGGGCCACGAAATGACCTAGAGTGTCGAGCGTGGGCTTCGCTCGGGCCGCGCGTGGCACGGCATTGCATCGTTTTTGAACGTGTAGTCGCAGTAGAGGTGGGATCCTGTTGGTCGGAGGTGGAAATGGTTGCTTGGTATTTTGCGAGATATTGGACTTGATGCAAATGGCTGGGTATGGGTGTTGATCGATTTTTTTTTTATCTTGCTCTTTTTATAATACCATTTTCAAAACTCGTGTACGATATTGCGAGAGAGATTCTTTCGTCGAATTATTTAATAATAAATGAAGTGCTCGATGAATATTTATTTAGTTTGGAAAAAAAGTACTTGTTGGCATTAATAAGCCACATGTGATAGATTTGAAATGTAAAATATAAGATACTATCATAAATTTAAGTGTAATAATAATTTTTTTTTTTTACCATTAAATATCGTGTTACAATAATTATCATTGCGAAATTATGTAAATAATTATTTCGAGCAAACTTAACCTTATTTGAAAACGAAAGCGCGATATAAATATTCTACGTAATTGAATCTGCTTCAAAAAAAAAAAAAAAAAAGGGAAGGAAAAATCGCTAAAAAATACTTTTTAATTTTCAATCGTTTAACACATGATTATATTCAGCCATTTATATCTTTATACGCACGATGCGATCACACTAAACTTTCTATTTAACTTGTCGAAGCTTTCCTAGTGATATTTGAACAGTAATTTATAATAGATAAAATGAGTAGTTGACGAATATTGTAGACGGCGCTTTATGGAAATATAGCAGTACATGCGACACCGTGGCCGTTACGGGAAACATTAATTCTAAAGTTGTTCAACGGACGTTCAAGTGAGAGTAACGTATCCTTCCATAAATTCTTTGACACGTGGTTAGATTCGATAACTTAACGTCTCAACGAAATCAAGGTCGACTGCATCTTCCCAGTAAATCCAAAAATATATCTAACGCAATAAAATTACACGGTGCACTATACTCGTTGCTTGCTTCGTTATTCAGCTGTAAAATCATAGTAGAAAGCATACTTAGCCTGTCAATCAGTTATATAATTCGACCTGTCGTTTGCATAACTCAAACGAGAAGAAAATTATGCGAATTTATCTTTCATATCATATTGCGTAATAGAAATTCTTACAATTTTGTGTTTGTGTGAATATTGATGGTTAAAGACGACATTGATTTTGTAACCTAACCTAATTCAGAAATGTCTAATCGTTTTTAAAATTGAAAAATATATAATAATGCAAATTAAATATATATCGCTATATTTTTTTTAATAAAATATTGAATTTTAAAAATTATATGAAATTACCTTTGCAATTTTTTAAAAATTTACTAAATATCGGATAGAGATGTTCTCGAATACGGATGTTCCGATTCATTTTCAACGATATATACATACATATGCGTGCGTACAGTTGAAACTCTGGGACGTTGGGTTGTATTGTGACACGTCCGTCCATCTTACGTAATAATATTGCGTAAACTTGACGTTCACCGTAATGTCTGTAGTACATATTTCCGTGCGCCCAGCAACAACGAACCGGCTAGAATCAGGTCTGAAGTGTAATCATACATTCTAATTCTCTTCCTTCCTTCGTTCCTTTTTTGACATTTATTATGTTGTTATAATAGATTGCTTTTGTGATTTCTTTTAATTAATTAAATATATACATAATTTAATATATATTATAATAATTAAATTTCGACATATAATTTTTGATTCGATATTTTAATTTTTTTTTTTGTCAAATAAATTTTTTGATTTAGTTTCAAATTTAATTTTTCAAAAATTTCTTTTTTCTTAACGGAAAATTTTTAATTATATTACCAAATCGATGAATAATATGGAAAATAATTTTATTGTTAATAATAATTGTGTGACATAAGTGTCGGTGGCCATGACACTGAATATTTGAAGCAATTAAAAAGCAAATTCTGATCTTCTTTGTTTCGATACTTTCAAACTTCGACGAGCCATTTGATTCTTCTTATTACATATTCGGTTCTCGTTTAAAAATACAATCACGTAGAACGACGTTATGTATTGCATCGACAAAACGTCTCGACGACTTTTGCCCGTGCCATAACCTCAAATATTATTTGATTATTAAACAACTCACGAAGTTGTGCGTTCAATGTTCTTAATGTCAAGTGTATTAATATATTTAAAGTGATCATAATAAATGATCAGTTCTAAAATTAACATATTCAAAATTAGATGATGTGATTTGATTAAGGTTTTAAATGTTAGATCGACTCTGATGATATTTTATTCAGTTATATCACGTGCGTGATACAGTTAGAAATAGATCTATAGTATTTGTAATTACAATCTTTGAATCAGATTAAAGATTATATATTTTTATATCGATAGATAGTATTACTTTTCATTGAAGAATTGTAATTTAATTTAAAATTTTAATTGAATATATATATATATATATTTTAAATGATATTATCGCAAATGTATAATTACTAAGAGAAAATAATTTTTTTCAATTTATATTATATTGATTTTTTCCTTTTTTTATTTTTTCAGAAATTAAATACTTTTATATTATAATAGTTTTTAAAATATAGGATTATCATAATTTTCTTTTTATTCTACTAAATTAAAAATATTACGATTTAAAAAGAAAAATAAGACTATAAAAATATATATCAGGATCTTATAAATATTGATATATATATTATGTTCTTAATTTCAAAGAAAAACACGTTTTTTTCCATTACAATATAAATCATTTGAATGTTTAATAAAATTGAAATCTTTATTCTTTTGTGCTTTATTCTCGTTAATATATGTATCGCTTGACAATCTAGTAAATTATTCAAATCTCATAATCTCTCTTCATAGAATTAAATATAAATAATTATTTTTCGTTCAATAATGCATAAAATAACTTTTATTATAATATTATATAATATTATAAAAATAAAGAATAAAAATAATATTATCATTTTTCATTTTCACTGAATTATTTCCAATTGGTCAATTGTCCTAAAGTAACGAAAAAGTAATCCGTAACGTTCTACTTTGTAACTAGGAAATTCACTAATATTATTAGTTCATGGATTATTGCGCAAGAGGACTCTAAGATCGCAAACAGAATCGAAAATTCACACTCTCGATCTATGTATTCTATGACTATACGCGCCATGCTAGTTGACTTCTCATTGTCGCGATCTTGAGATTGTTGAATGGAATGCGAATGTTGGAGACACAATGCGTGCAAGTTCTTGGGAAGGCCAACGTGCATATATTCATTAGAACATCTCCTTGAAAACTATAGCTTCATCGACCTTGTAAGGTTTGACGCGCCGACTAATGAGCAAAAGAAGTAAGGAGTGCCGTGGCATGCGTGCATGTGTATACATCGAGTATTAGAAAACTAGTAACCAACCGGAAGGAACGAAAACATTGCGACGTGACGTTATTTTCTTTCGTGGAACTCATTTCAATTTCATTTTCACGTGTGAAACTTCTAGCTTTGCCTCTTCCTGTTCCACGTACGATTTTCTTTTGCCGGCTGATCAAACGTTGGTTTGTACTACTGAAAATCATTTTTTTTTTATCGATGCGAATTATTTAATATTATATGTGTGTTTAATGTTAAAGAATGTTCGTGAAAGGATCAAATTAAACGAGTAGATGCGATAAAAATGCGATGAGATTATCTCGTATTCATTTTGTCAAATTTATGTTCATCTTTCTAATTTTTATTTTATATATATTTTTATTCCTTTAAATGTTATTTATCTTAAAGATTTTAAGATTTAGATCTAAGATTAAAAATCTTTAGCAAATTTTTAGATAAAATACTAGTACGCTTGATAATTGTTATCAGCACTTTTAATCAAATATATCTATCTTTATGTTCGTAATCTTTTATTAACATCAAAATTACACATTACATAATCGATTGTATAAAAATTATGGTCTGCAATGAATCTTGTTGGTGATCAAGATAGCTCGTATTTTATAATTAGACATTTATCTTTTCCAAGTAATTTCCATTGAAATCAATCTCAAATTTTAGCATAGAATTTAAACGTGCGAGCTAATTATTTTATTAAATAAAAAGAGAATTAATCTTTTGAATACGAAATAACTTCAAGCCTTATCTTTCTCACTCGTCCATTATCCGTCCATTAATTTATCTGTCTATTATTATCTATTTTATCACTGTTAAAATTATACTGTCATTAAGCTATCTATTTATAACCATTATTATTTTCTCATTTAAATGAAAAGCAAAGTCACCACCACTGTTAATTTTCATTTTCATTTTTTTAATCTTTATCATTTCAACGTGATTATTATTTTCTAATATTCTTTCTTATTGCCCATAATATTGAATCTTTATTGGACAAATAAATAAGAGAAAGCGTTCGCAAATTATTTAGCTTGTAATAAAAAGATGATCCCGTGCATGCAGAAAAGTTAGAAAATTAGCGAGGATTAGCGAGACACCTAGTATACGTTTCAAAAGCCCGAAAGTCGAGGCATAAGATTAGCATTCTTCCCGCGAACGTGTCTAACCGGTCCCTTTCCCCGACAGCTAAAACTTCCACTTGTATGACAAACGATGTCACGTGCATGCAGGTGCATACGTAACCAGACTGACAAAGAGTCGATCGAATTGCGAACCGAGAAGAGGAGGAGAAAAGAGGATCGAGAAGGGGGAAGGAAGGGGTCTATTTTCTTTTTCGCTCTTTCACGTCTTTCGTTTCGTTTCGTTTCGTAGAGGGAGGGGGGGGGCCTCGTTAGACATTTTCTGTTTGGGTGTTGGAGAGGCGGAGGCGAGTCAAGGCCGTGTGCGGCACCATTGCGAATTTCAGCTGGTTACCGAACAGCTAGCCCATGGTGGTGGGGATAAGATACGGTTCCGCCTCGTGTTGTCCTAGGTCCTGGCCTGCTGTTTTTTTACGCGCGCGCCAAATATACGTTATATTGGCCCGGCCCTGGACTTCCTTAACGAGGGATCACGATGCCTCTGCTATATCTTATAATTAAAGTTTATCGATCGGTTTAAATATACAACATTACAAGGTTCGAATATTAATATTAGCCTATATTTGGTTAAAATTTTTTTTATATTTATCGAGATACAAATATTTTGAATTTGAAGTTTCACGGATTGTTTATTATTTTTAAATAGGAAATTTCACGCGTTTCATATCTAATTATGTATTTATTTTCTTTATCTCTGTTCTTTTTCGCCTTTCGTTTATTATTCTTTCTTTGGCGCGCCTAAAACGCGAAACGATCGCGCGCAGGCGCGTTATCGACCGTCCTCCCGTGGACTCTACCTTGACCTCAAACAGTAAAGGCAGTGGCGAGCAATTAAAGCTCTTAAGGGCCTTGGCTGGACGAATCGATCCGCCTCATTAACGCTACGACGATCGATCTTGGGTGACAGTGCTTCATCGTGCTTTGATTCTTAATCGAGTGGTTCAATTTTTGGACTCTTAAGTGAAAAAAAAAATGTGAAGATTAAAAATTTTCCAAGATCAACTTATTTTTTTTCGATCGAGGTTTATTAAAGGAATTTATTTTATTGTTCGATCGGTTCGTATCGGATTTTTAAAACTCAATTTATACTTGAAAATTAAAAAGTTTAATCGAATAGCTTCTAATCCAAACTATCATGGTTATCTATGATATTAAATAAGAAACTGAAAGTTCTGTTGGTTATAAAAAAAAAGCTCGTCGTTTGAATTACTAAAGTTTTGGGGGAGATCTTGTTTTACGAGTGAAGTTTTTCATTATATCGGAGATTTGAAAGCAAGTTCACCGCTTGGGTTTGTTCTTTGAATGTTTAAGCGTCGTAAATTTTCTATTGAAAGAAAGCGTATAAAGTTTCGTAGAAAAATTTATAGAATCGTATAAAACGTGATATAATCCGTGAAGAATGGATGCTCGTAATCGAGCAGCAATGCGTTTAAGAGTTTTTTTTTACTATATGTGGCGAGACATTTCCGTGAGATTTCGACCACGAGAATGCGATAACGCGTTTGAATATGAATAACACATGCTATATCACATTGATTTAAATATTTGGAATATTTTGCGGAATCGTATACATTCGTATGAAACTGTTAATTCAATATTAAAATTCAAAACTTGTTAATAAAAATATTAAAAATGTCGAACTTTCGAATATTTACATTCAAATTATCAAATTATCAGTTTCGAAATTTAAATGTCAAATTATAAAGCAAATCTCAATTAAATTAAACGCTTTTAAATTATTTAAAATTTCACGAAATCGTTATATGATAAACAACCAGTGGAAAGAAATCAATTTGGAGGTTAACGATCTAAAACTTGCTGAAAGAAAAGAAAAAGTCCCTATACGAAACGTATTGTGAACGCAATCCCGCACGACACAAATTATAAAGCAAATCTCAATTGAATTAAACGCTTTTAAATTATTTAAAATTTCACGAAATCGTTATATGATAAACAACCAGTGGAAAGAAATCAATTTGGAGGTTAACGATCTAAAACTTGCTGAAAGAAAAAAAAAAAGTCCCTATACGAAACGTATTGTGAACGCAATCCCACACGATACAAATTATAAAGCAAATCTCAATTAAATTAAACGCTTTTAAATTATTTAAAATTTCACGAAATCGTTATATGATAAACAACCAGTGGAAAGAAATCAATTTGGAGGTTAACGATCTAAAACTTGCTGAAAGAAAAAAAAAAAGTCCCTATACGAAACGTATTGTGAACGCAATCCCACACGATACAAATTATAAAGCAAATCTCAATTAAATTAAACGCTTTTAAATTATTTAAAATTTCACGAAATCGTTATATGATAAACAACCAGTGGAAAGAAATCAATTTGGAGGTTAACGATCTAAAACTTCCTGAAAGAAAAAAAAAAAAGTCCCTATACGAAACGTATTGTGAACGCAATATACCGCACGATACCCGATCATCATTATATTTTACATAAGCGTAGTTTCGACATCGATCGAATCGCATTCGTGCAACTTTCTCCGGTATCGATCTCGAGTCGGAAAGTCACGTGTCTATTAGGGACTTGTTCGTCCATAAAACTAGCTTATGAAAGAGGAATGCTCGCGCGAAAGGGGAAAGTACGACAACGACGAGGACGACGACGACGACGCAGCGCGGGCAGAAATGCGTTTTCGCTTTTACCCGTTAACCATCATCAGTTAACCTGCGTGAAATTTATCCACTGACTTTCGATCGTTTTGCATTTCCTGCTTGGCACGTGCGTTAACGCGTGAACGTTTAAACGTTGCGCGTAACGGCTCGTTAAATTATTCGCCGCTCAATTGAATAAACTCATTTCTTTTTACAAAAGATTATTAACATATTTTACAGCCGAGCGTATAATATAAAAATTTAAACGTTTCTCTCTTCGTTATTTGATAAAAGGCATAATTTCTATTAAACGAAAAAAAAAAAATAATAATAATAATAATATAACAAACAGACGTAATGGATATTTTTCTGTTTATTCATAATATTCGTTAATTGTTAGAATAATGAGAAACAAATTGAAACCGACTGTTATTCACGCAATAATTCTGGGGAAGGTTAAAACTGCTTTAGTTATTATTTTATCGTAAATTCTATAATACGATCGTAATTTTATTTGAAAAAAAAAGAAAAAGTTAGAAAGGTAAATCAATTGTGTAAATATAAGGAAGGAAAAATTTACGCTTGAAATTCGTAGAGAGAATTAATTTCGTGTCGAGTTAAAATCGAGAAGTGGGCAATGGCGCGGTGATTTTCATCCAGTAAGAAAGGCGGTTTTCCCCTGAGTAACTGTAAACTGGTCCTAAGACAGGCCGCGCCCATCGCGTTGCTCAACTTCGGTAAACCGAGGAGAACCGGTGTCTGAACGGCGTGGCAAGGCCGTTGACAGCGGCGGGGAATCAATCATTGTCACGCTTGGCAAGCAAAATCCACAGCCGCTGCGCTGTTTATTAGCTAGCTGATTCGTCGAGAAAGGACTAGAATTGCGCGCGAGCTACATTTGTTTATTATATATATATATTGGATCTTCCGTTCTTTTTCATCGTTTCTCTTGCATCGTTCTAGCTCGCTCGCGTGTTTTAAACTTCGAACGAAAGGATTGCCAACGGTCGGATTGTGAAACGTTTCTGTGTCGTCGAGGCATGCAGAAATCGAAAGCAGAATTGGTGATGGTAACGCACTTTTACTTGGGTGTGAGAGTAAGAGAATTTTTACTTGGAAGAGCTTGTTAACGATCGTGGAGGTTAGGTTTTGTATTATAGGTTAGGACAGTGTTAAAATAGTATTTCATTTGAAATTTTGAGGTTAGGATTTTGTGAAATTGTTTAAATATTTATGTATTCTATTATATATATATTTTTATTTTCAATCTGAATCGTTTTATCATCGGAACGGATATTTTTAGGGAACTGAGAAACGAAGAAAAGATTCAAGATAAATATAGCATCGGCAGGAATAAAGAATTGTATTTTTAGGAATAACAACGAACGTTAAATGTTGAATGAGATGAATGGGAAGATTCGATAATAGAATTCGTGAACAAGTTGAAAAGAATTATCGATATTTCAGCGTTGTATTTTTAAAAAGAACGCTTCTTATTGATGGAATTAGAAAGTAACCCTGCCCTAGGGTAATATTATCCTCGAACTGTATCCTTTCTCTCCGTTTTGTTTAAGCATTCTATGCGAGCCATTAATCAGCTGGCAACTTAAATTGTACCACCTGTTCTAACATTTGCGAACGTGACCTTGGTTCTTCGCTCAATTCTTTCACTACAAGACAATAGTATATATACATATATATTTCTATTGATAAATCATTCATTTGATTCTTTGCATCATTTTAATTCTGTATAAAATTTCATTTTTTTTTTTTAAATTTACATTTAATTTTTCTCACAAAATACATTTATCTACTAAATAGAAATTCATAACAATCTTATCATCTCGATACACATTCTTAAACGTGTAAATATCTGCTGTCCTCAAAATGAATTGAGAAAAATATTTGTTTTCACACATTCAAGTACAATAAAAAATAAAAGAATATTTTTGTTTAAACTAAATATATTTCAAAAATAAATTTACTTATAAATTGTTGCCAAATAACGATCTTTTATGAGAACGAGCCAAAGAATATAGAAATCGTTTCTTTTGATTTTGTTTTGCTTGCAACTGATGAACATAATTAATTAAACCATTTCTTCGGAAATATAGAGATAACTTCACAATTGAACAAAATACCAGACAGAATTCCTTTAACCGAATTTTATTTTTGTAAATACAACTACGCACAATTTATCTCGTGCAAAATAATCGGACTTGTTTTTCCCGCGAATTCTGAGAATCGTGCGCAGGTATTTTGCAATTATAGAAACAATTATGCGAATGATAGTTTCGCAAAAATAAGAAAAGGGACGCGTATCAAGTCCTATATGGTGGATCACGAGTAGAGGTTATGTTAAAAATGGCCGAAGAAAAATTTTAATAACTGCGAGATTAGCATACGCGATGATAACGCTTAAAAAAGAGCATCGATGAAAGCGGATCCTTGAAGAGGAGGATCGAGGAACCAGACGAAAACTTGCGAATAAATCGTGCAAATATCCGCAGATATTCCGTCTCGTTTGAAATTAGGCATGCAGACGTGTGAATCATCAGGTGTAGTAAATTTAAATTTAAACGATCATGATCAATTTTAAAAAAAGCAAAAGATGCTTCAAAATAACATTCGCGGTGTTAAAAAGTGTTTAGAATATTGCCTTGGCTCGAAAATAGAATTGAGAGTAGAAAATACATAGTATGGCGAACGATGTAGCAAGCGCGATGAAGTTAGAAACCAACTCAAGGACGCTCTAGCCTCGTTGCATCGAAAGAGGGCAGCCATATAGCCATCGATCGAATTTCCTGATGCTTTATTATCGAGCCGAACGTATTACTATGTGTATACTTTTCGCGACTTCAGATTGGATGTTGAACCTTCCTCGACCGATAACGACTAAACAGTGACGGTATTATGTCCAGTTTGGCAATAACAAGCGAGCCTCTCGCGATAAGAGCGCGGATAAATATTTCTCTCGTTGCGGTGTAAGCCTCTCCTGGCCTTGAAAAAAAAAACGTTCCTGTATGAACAATCGAGTTCGAGAAGCAGTGAACGGTAACAACTCGTCGGTTGTCAGGCGTGACAGCCGCCTTAAAAGCGTAACGTGTGCCCGTTCGCACACTGCGATTCAATCCGTGTGTTGACCGGTCAGAAAAATTCTCATACGTGACCAAGTAGATGCGTTTCGATGCGCTTATGTACACTTATACACGTGTGAGTGTGTGTGTGTGTGTGCACGATTCACGAGTATCACTATTCACGTCGTTAACGTTGCTTCACGTACAGCAATTAAGAATGATGTTAGAACGATGAGATTCGTCGACGAAAATTGTTTTCTACTTATAACGGTATCTACCAGTTTCGGCAGTTCTACCATACCATCGTGTCCTTTAACGAAACGTGTATAATTGTCTGGAATGTGGTCACGAAGATAGAAAGGAACAGTCAAGCAAGCAATCAATTGAGATTTCAGTGAGTTCATCAATCGGGATTGAGGATTCTAAAATGGAAATCATAAATTAAAATATTTTACATTGAATAACTTTGTAAATATTGCTTAAAATTTGTTGAAAGAAAACTGTTTTTCTATTACAAAACTTTATTGAATGCTATGATAAAAGAATTAGTAATAAAATATAAATATATTATCACTTTCTAGAGTATTTGTATGCACAGAAAGTAAAAGAATATTATTATTTATTAGTAATCTATGCATCATGAAACATGTTAGATATTATAGATGATAAAAATGTATTCGATATATAATTATGTTTCTTGTAATTTTACGTATTTTATCATATTCTTTTTTCGATTGAAAGTGAGTAAGCTAATTAAGACAATCATTAATTAATCTCCATTGGAAAGTGAGAAGAGAATCTTGAGTTGTTATGTTAATTTTTAGTATTCTCAAATATACCAGATAAAAACAAATGCTATGACCGATATATCGATAATACGAAGTAGCGTCGACCATGATTAATCAGCCTCGCCTTGTTTTCGTCTCGAATTTAACGGTTCTGCGCGCGAAGAACAATATGCGTATATTTTTATTGCAATAGCATAAAGAAGGTAACCGACCAGATTTTACAATATAAATGGAATGTACCTCGTGTCAAAGTCAAAGTCAACGATAAGACGATAAGCGTGGAGGGAAATGACCGACAATTCCGCGCGTCATGTCGCTTGCCTTTTATTCCTATCTCGTTATCATTTTTGTTCACTCGTTATCTTGATTGCTACTGTTGGCTCGCGTTCATCTATCCAAATGACAAAGTGATACATTCGATTGAAAGACAACGCATATATTATGACCGATTTGTTGCTAGTTTTGGTGTACTAGCGTCCTCTGTCGTTTCGTGTAGACGCTGGCAAAGACGCACGCCACTCGGAGACATAAACAACGCGATTGCGCATGCGCTACTCTTCCCTCCTTCACTCTTGCTCTTGAATCTTTCACTCTTTTAATCCTACTTCTTCTGTATATTGTTCTCCTTTGCTCTTATAGCCAAGCAACTGCCGTTTCACAATGTTCTCGATGGTGGCGCTGACCTTCATAATGGCGACGATCACACCGGTGAATCGAGACTAATCGCACGTATATTTTTCGAATAAATTTTGTCATTAACGAATACAAAAGTTTGGTAAAAGAAAAATATATTCTGAAAAATTTGTTTCATTTTTGAATCGATATCTACGTATAATGTTTCTAATGACCAATTATAAATTGTAAACAGTTGAATATCCCGATGCATCGTGACTCACGGATGTTCAATGCTCTCCACCCTCCCTGCCTCTCGCGTGCTCGAAACGATTTTCTTTCTCTGTTTTCTGTGTCGTCGACCTCGGTTCTTGCTTGGAAATTGCGCCGAATCTGCTGTTCCAGCGCGTTTCTATGCCCCGTACATTTTTTACCGCTCGAATTTCTACGCATTGCCGACGCTGAACAATGACACTTCAGACTAACTTCTTGCTCTTTGTATGCATCTATTATCTTCAGTATTGCCTCTGACATGCTTTAAAGTAAACAATAGTATGCTTTGACACGTGCGTGTACATGCCATTCAATACAACAACACATTCAAACGTACGAAATCGAATATAGAAAGCACAAGTTTTTTCAATAATTTATTTTTATCATTTTAAGAAATGAAAAAATGCAAATGTAAAACAAATTATTGTAACTTTTTTGATGCATCATCTCATCTCATTTTCAGAATTTTCAAACGATAGTGAGCTATGAGCTTTGTCATACGTTCTGTTGCACTGCAATCTAAAACTTATTAATCTTAATGCACTCGGACTAGCGGAATTTACCTTCAGCCACGAGATACCCCCCCATAACAAACCCATAGATTTTTCTCTCGTCACCCTGTATACTCCATGTTCGTGCGTAAAGCATTCGTGTGTTAAGAAGGGTCAACGTCCGACCCTCACCACACGCCACGGATCGACGCGCTAACACACAGAAGCCTGGTTTGTTTTGGTTTCCCGGGCATTACCCTTGCCTCCCCACTTCTTCACACTGACTCCACTCTCTTTCTTTCTGTCTTTCTTACTTCGACCATATATAATCATCTCTTTCTCTCTTTCCTCGCGCGCGCGATACGTCCGATGCTCGTGGAAAGTATTGGCGTGTACGGTGACGATGCGATCCAAAAATGGGAATTGACATCGAATTAGCTTGATGTCAATCAGAGTACACAATGTTAAATAATATCGTAAGATGAAAAAAAAATGAGAAAGGAGAAATTATAATACGATGCATTTTATATAAATTTGACATTAAAAAATGAATTAAATATTAATATTATCTCGATAAAAAATACAAATTCTAAACATATATGTTTTAAATTAATAAAAAAAATGAGAAAGAAGCAATACCAAAGATCGAACATTGAGAGAATTGAAAGGAAATATATTGTTTTCAAGGCAGCAAGATGGAGAGTGTGACGAGAAAGCGAGAGCTGCGTAGAAAGCAAGTTGCAAGTAGTTTGGGATCGATTTTCGTATCCCATGTCTCGCTTGTTACGTTCACCTCGAACGTAGAGAATGTCGATTCGCTGCTACGATGTTGTTCTACATATATGCCATTCTATAATATACACATCAAATATTCCCATGATGGAAGTGAAACGAACACACGGTTACACCGCGAGAAGAGACCTTGCTTGGAATTTTCATTCGCAGAGTACGTTCATTCGTGCTCTATATATATATATACATATATGATCGCATGTACGATCTAATTATAAGCAATTTGAGGCACAGTGCGCCATGATATCAACGCCAGCGTGCACGCGTGACATTACTTAGATAGATTCCAGAGGGCGTGCACGCTCGTGCGTGTGCGCGCGCATGTGTGTGTGCATGATAAAGGGAACGAAGGGAACGAAGGGAAGGAGAGAAGATCCGTCGCGTAAACGAGCCTAGGGTAGATGGCCCCGGCCCGGCACGGTCCCATCAGACCAGCCGCGTGCATCCCCATCTTGCCTATCTATACTACCGGCAACATCGTATCACGCGCGCGATGCACCCACGGACGGCTCTAGCGCACTCGGCAACCCTGTCGACTCGCTTACTCATCCCTGCCAACTGAACACTGCGCAACGATACAACCGCACTGAAGAAAATCATCCTCTCTTCGTCTCTGAACATTTACGTCTCTCTCTTTCTTCCATTCCCATTGCTCCTTTTAGAAGATCTCGCCAATGGGACGGCCACTGTGACCAATTACATCGCTCGTATTGTGCATCGCGTCGCATACAACCTGTTAATAGAGCTTCGTACATATATGTGCATAAAACATATATATTACTGGCGCATACGTACTTCACTATTTCTGAATATTTCTTTTTTTGGTAGAAACGAAACTGATCGTATGATTATGCGATTATTTTAGAAAGTCTATTTTTCGTTCTATTTATTGATTTATTTTTGCGATGATATACATAAGCAACATAAGCAATCTTTGTCCACAATTATTAACGAACTGAAAGTCGACGCGGAGAGAGGGGAAAGGATCGACTCTGACTTTTTCGATACGAAGCAAGGCAAGGCAAAGCAAGGCAAAGCAAGGCAAAGCAAAGCAAAGCAAAGCAAAGCAAAGGAAAGCAAAGCAAAGGGAGAGCCAACCGGCATAGAAGGTCTGTGACCTCGGCAATGCTTATGTACGCCTGTATATGCGCCTGGCCGCGTGTACCGTTTCAGAGGTGACGTCACGATCAGAAAGGTCCTTGAAGTAGCGAGAACAGCTTTCTGACCGATTCTTTTCCTGTTTTGCGGAAGTTTAAAAATCCGAGAGATATCTGGATACAATGTTTTCTATCCGACTCATTTGATGGATAGGAAAGATTTACATAATCGAGTCTTTGGATATAAATATTTGTAACGATGTCAATTTTTACAAAATTTTTCAGAATTCTAAAAAAAAAAAATTCTGTAACTCTAGAACATTATAATTTTAGAATTTTAAAACAATTTTTCTTGCAACTTTGTAACTTTACAACTATAAAAACTTTATTTTTCTCAAGAACTTTAAAACTCTTAGAAACAAATAATTAAAAAAATAAAATTATGAGATGGTACAATTTATTAATTCTGAAAATATCTCTGAACTTAGGATATTTATAATTATAAAATTTCTAAAATAATATTAACTTTTAAATTCTTGTCGAAAGAAAAATAAAATTCTACTTTCTAAAATTTTTCTTCCTACTTTACAATTTAGATTTGAAATTTATGGATCAACAGCAGTGACCTGACAGCGAAAAACTCGTTTTGACCACCATGTTCTTCAAAAGTGTCGCCTCTTACGGTGTCCTTCGCTTTTAACCTTTCGTGATTCGAATGTTCTTTCGAAAGAAGTATATTGTCAGATACGAATTGCGTCGAAATTTTTAACCATCAAACTCTTTCCCTTTAAAACAGTTATTGACTATTCTCTTATTGGATCTCTTATTGTAAAAGTCAAGTACCTTTTTATATTCTGTTTCTTTTTATTAATTAGGATTTCATCTACGAAAAATAAATCTTTTGATCGTAATTTCAAGAAGTTATTTATTTCTTTTATTTCATTCTCAAATTAAAAAGTTTAAAAAACTTACCAATGAAATTTTAATAAATTTTTAATAAGTTTCAATAAATAATTTGAATTGATATTGTTCCAATCTGGTATTTCTAACGTATACTTTATCAAATGGTATAGGAATCGATAGATTCAGCAAAACGTAGCTTTAGACTGTCTTCTATCATTATCTTCTTTATTATTTATTGAACAAGTTACAGTTCCTGTTATTTCTACATAAAATAAGTTGGAATTAAAGTACCTATTGAGTTTGAATAAAAAGATACGTGTGTATGGAATATGAAGATGTTCGAGTATATTATATATTATAGAATATTGTTATAAAATTTTAAATCAAAAAAGGAAATGATTTGAAATTTTATATTTATCAAACATTTTTTTAAAATTAGTTGTTTATAGTACCTATAAATCATTTAATTATTATATTTATAGAATATTTTCAAAGCATTTTTAAATATAAAATTTCGATTGCTCATCTCATTTAAATATATACCTTTCATATTAAGAATTTATAAATTCTTAACTTTTTTTCTACATTTTATTTGGTCATCGATAACAAATTATCACAGTTATTAAATATTACAATTTTCATTGAACGACGATATTTTTGTCAATTTTTTTTTTAACGAGTCACCAAAATATAAATATCAAATCCAACAGTTGCAGAATAGCTCTAAATTTCTCTTTAACTTGATACAAAATCCTTTTCTCACCGCATATATAATTCTTCATGTGTCAGCGTTTTCTTTTCGTTATTAAACTTTATAATTTCGAATCTTTCTAAAAGCGTGATAACAAGCGTTTAATATTTGAAGGACGGGCCGTTATTGAAACACGTTGAAAGCACGATCGTAGCACGACCGCGTGGCCCGACGGAGAAGTATCGTTCTCGGATCAATAGCACGTGATCGTGCCGGCACCACTGGTGCCGGCCGATATAAACAAAGAAACGTGGCTGCGCGCGACGAACGCGGCCGGCTGCTGCGCATCGATTTTCCCCCCTTGTATCACCTTTCCGCGATATAGTTACGTACGATTCACGCTACAATGCTCGTCGACGGACCGTGAGATATCGTTAAAGGACGTCTAAAAATCCTTCATCAGAGATATTTTCGGCACTCTGATAATGTTTGAAAATACATAGTCGCCGTGTCTTCAAAACAATCGGAACACTTTACGAAAAATAAAGATTACGATACGAAGAAAACCTTCGATTTATAGGTTAACATTAGTGCAATAAATACATGTACAAACATAGACTTGCGTATATCATATAGAGTCTATATAATCGTGATTAAAGATATAAAAATAACGATTAGATGGAAATAATATTTGAAAAATGTTGTAAATAATGTTTTTATTAATTCACATGATATATAAAGTTATACGATATAAAATTTTGTATAAATATTATCCATTATATGTTAAAATTCTTTTTAAATTATGTAATATATTATATATTCGGTCATTAATATAACATTTGTTCTGATTTCAGGCTAATGCAGCGGTAGTATTTAAATGTACTTGGCCAGGTTGTTTAGAAATAAAGGCGACCGTGCCGCTTATCGAGGAGCACGTGCGCCAATCACACTTAGGGTAAGTCTTAAATATATAGTAAGACGCAACAAGTCTCATGAAAATATTTTATCGCATCTGTTGCACAAACTCGTGCACGGGGATTAATTCAATCTCAATTTCAATTTTAGTTAACTTAATATCATAAGTATACGCAAAGAGTATATAACTTCGATTATTAATATTATTATTATTATAACTAATTAATTAGATTTTTTAATTCGATAAATTAATTGATCTTCCACACGATTTATAATTTTCTTCAAATGTTCGTCGTGCTCTCGTGTTACTCTTCAAATTCTTTGACGTTCACGAGCGTTAACCTTGAACCACGCGATAAGATAAATTCCAACTAACTGTGCCGGACATGATGGTGTGCATCGAGTAGAGTTCGTTCACGGTCGAATAGGTCGCCCACGCATTTCACATTAAATGCATAGCCACGTTTTAACGAGGATCGCACACATTTTTCAGACCTAAAAAGACTAACAGTTACGATAACGAAGAGGACGATGACATTTCCGATCACGAGGAAGAATTCTACTATCAGGAGGTGGCGGTGGATCATATGAGCTCTCCGCCGACTATGTCGCACAGGGACATGGCCAGACCTCCTCACGAGGATCCAGAGTACCAGAAACAGCTTCGTTTGGAAACCACTTCTGCCACCAATAACGCAGAAAGCATGATGGTGAGCATCAGAGAACGAATCGCATTCGCCACTTCGCAATCACCGGTACGTTGATTGATACATTATTAGAAGAAGCTGAAATTCATTTTATTCTCGATCGAATTAAAAAAGAAAATGATCTCATAACCTCAAAATAATTTTTCTTAATTCATTTTATTCTCGATCGAATTAAAGAAAGAAGAAAATATGATCTCATAACCTCAAAATAATTTTTCTTAATTCATTTTATTCTCGATCGAATTAAAGAAAGAAGAAAATATGATCTCATAACCTCAAAATAATTTTTCTTAATTAATTTTATTCTCGATCGAATTAAAGAAAAAAGAAAATGATCTCATAACCTCAAAATAATTTTTCTTAATTCATTTTATTCTCGATCGAATTAAAAAAGAAAATGATCTCATAACCTCAAAATAATTTTTCTTAATTAATTTTATTCTCGATCGAATTAAAGAAAAAAGAAAATATGATCTCATAACCTCAAAATAATTTTTCTTAATTCATTTTATTCTCGATCGAATTAAAAAAGAAAATAATCTCATAACCTCAAAATAATTTTTCTTAATTCATTTTATTCTAGATCGAATTAAAGAAAAAAAGAAAATATGATCTCATAACCTCAAAATAATTTTTTTTAATTCATTTTATTCTCGATCGAATTAAAGAAAAAAAGAGAAAATGATCTCATAACCTCAAAATAATTTTTCTTAATTCATTTTATTCTCGATCGAATTAAAGAAAAAAGAAAATGATCTCATAACCTGAAAATAATTTTTCTTAATTCATTTTATTCTCGATCGAATTAAAAAAGAAAATGATCTCATAACCTCAAAATAATGTTCTTTACATAACCTCTCGTTTTACCGTGAACAGGGTACACCGATCAAGCATATAAAGTTGTCACCCAGGCCATTCCAGGCGTACCAACAGAGCATGGGCCTGCTGACGGTGTCCACGGGAAAGATGCCATCGTCGCCCCGACGGATTCGCGGCGAGACGAAGAAGTGCCGCAAGGTCTACGGTATGGAGCATCGCGACCTATGGTGCACACAGTGCAAATGGAAGAAGGCCTGCAGTCGTTTCGGCGACTAGGCCAAGCGGCCGCTCCGTTCGTACGTCCGCGGGCGGAGACCGTCGCCGAGCCGACCCCAGAGTTTGCCAATGCTACATTAATACTTCTCTGCCAACTGCCAGCAAATACGAAATATTGCCAATTTCCAACACACACACAGTCAAACACATAGCCAGTCAAAACTTTGTTCAGTCAGTAACAGAGTCAAACAGAGTCGTCGTCGTCGTCATCGTCATTATCATCGACGCAATCGTGACGAAATTGTTGTTGTTGTTGTTGCCGCGGCGATGGCGACAATATACTCGCGCGATATACACGCGCGCGAATCGTATGGTTCGCGTTGCGTATCATCGGTCACGGATCAGCGAATATACGTACTCTACAATATCGTCCACCATTTTGCGAAACCGTTCGACCTGATCCACAAACAGATCTCCGTAAGGAAGCATCGCGACAAAAGGATCGATAACGTGATAAATCTGTTCGGTGTGGGGAGAGTTCAGTGTGTGTCGCATGTCACCGAAACACTTCTTCTCTATTTTTCTCTATCTTCGTCTTTTATTCCTCTTGTAAAATATAGTCGTGTTTTTTCCCCTCGGTGTTCCCCTCGATTTTCTCTCTCCCGGAAAACGAGGTTCACGATGAGAGAAACACGGACCTAGAAAAGAGAGAGAGAGACACGTCAATCCCATGACGGATGGCGGACCGTTAGAAGGGCCGATCACGTGTTTCGTACGTGGCGAGAAGGGAATAATACAGATTGTCAAAGGAAAATTGTGTTCGACTTCGTTCAAATGCGTACATTCGTTGCGTTGTTCGAGCGATGGTTGTAGAAGCGTTGTAAGATGAGAATCGAGTATATATATATATATACGTTCTAAGGGAAAAGAAAATAGTAAAAAAGAAATAGAAAACAGAAGATCGTTGACCGATCGTCGAACGATTTCTTATCGCTCTCGTCTGGCACTTGGCAAACTCCGTCAGGGTCTTTTTTTTTTAACCGTAATAAGGGGTTTTGACTAGTAGATAGCGAATAATTGGCGGTACGGAACGAGGCGTCCTTAGACTGTCGCGCCCTCTCTTCTCCGACTTTTTCTCTATGTTATCTCTCCGTCTATCTTTTCTCTCACTCTCTCCCACTCTTCTCCGATCAAACGCAAGAGGGCGCGGAACACAGCCTTGCTTCTGATTCGCCGGTAACGAGAAGAATTTTAAGGAAAACGAAAAAATTTAAAAAGCGAAAAAAAAAAGGAACTTTTTTTCCTGGCTCGGTAGATAGATTAAAAAAAGAGGCACGCGACTTCAAAAAAAAAAATAAAATTACGAATAGAAGTACGTGTTTCTACGGAAACGTGTGCTGGTTCCCGAACCGACTCTTAGGTCATTGCAATAGGTCTTCCTTCATCCGTGAGTGAGAGCACTCTGGCTCGATTTCCTCGCCTGGCTCTCTTGCCTTGCCTTCTCGAGGGATGTCGACGGTCGTCACGCGATCCCCCCAGAAAAAAAGAGAGACCTAGTGGGCCCCGTGTATCACGCGTGCGTGTCCCACATCATGGCCGGTCGATTCTCGTTCGACCGATTATTCGTCCGTCTGCCTCACTCGATGGGCTTTCATACGTGCATTCGTGGACGAATGTGCTCGCTGATCTCCAGAAATGTCATAAAAATAATACTTTTAATTTTATGGATATCGATTAGACAAACAACGATCGTTCGTTGTATTTTTACGATGTAGTTTTTAGAATTTAATTCGTAATATCGAATGAATGAAATCGATGTGTGTACTTTGTTTTGAGAAAAGATTAAGATTTGGATAGAGATTTTTTTCTTTTTAAAATTTGATTTTTGTTATAGAAATCTTGATTATAGATTATAGATTATAGATTATAGATTATAGATTATAGATAATGAAAAAGTTAATCGTTGCGTATCAATTTGTTATAATATAATTTAGAATATTTCTGGATTTTAGTTAAAAAAAAAAAATTACATATATTCGTTTACGAATATCACGTATACGGGATCATATAGTTGTAATAATTGTTGATACGTAACTTAGCGTGGGATACGCGCATGATCCGCGTCGATGGACGAACGGAAGACCGAGAAGACGAATCGAATATTCGGTTTGACCGATTGTTCTTCCTGGAAGGACGCAGGCAAGTCTGGAAACGAAAATTCGCCATAAATTTAAAGGCAATTGTGATATTTTTTCTCAAAATTTTATCGAATTAATTAGACGAATTCGCCGCGAGTCTACATTATGATTAGGCAGCAATTTTATGGGGATGACGATGGATCGATGAAAAAAAAAACCGTCGAAAAATAGAACAGATGTGTCCGTAAAGATAAAGATTTTGAGGGGATAGAAAACGAGGAATTATAAAAAAAGAAAAAAGAAAAAAAAAGAAAAAGAAAACGCGTTGAAAACAAAATTTTATACACCAATTATTATACTGCCAGATTAAAAAATAATTCAATGAAACGAATAAAAAATTATACGAAAAAAAAGACAAAAAAAAAAAAGTATATATAAAAGCGAAGATAAGCGATTAATATCGTTTCGAGCTTCGTGTACGAAGAAATACATACACATACACACACACGCACACCATAAAAGCTATCTTCGTGTGTGTCGAGCTCGGGCTGCTTGCTAGCCTCCTCTCGACGACCTAAGACCGCGTTCGCCGACTGAAGGGAAAAATAAGAGAATGACAAAATAATAATGCTGCGTGCACGAAATTACGTTAGAGATAGGCTTCGCAGTTGAATCGATCGATCGATTGTACTCTAGCGACAAGATTCTCTTTCCAAGATCTTGCTTATTCTGGTTATATTATTACATACATATAAATGCATGTATAACATACGTGTGTATAAAACAAAAAACAAAAAAAAAAATGGAAAAAAGAAAAAGCATAAAATTTCATAGGGCAGAAATTCTAACGTGGAGCAACTTCTACATACGTCTATATACGAGAATATGTTTCTAGGTTAACCTTTACGGTGTCGGAATTCACTTTATCGATCATTCTCAACAATGCGTTAATTTTAGATCGAAATGAAATTTATTAATTTACAATTCTTTAAAATAACACCGAGTCTTATAAGATGGAAAAATAAATTTTAACACAAGGTCGAAATCCGTATCGAATGATGTTGGAATGATCGTACCTTTGCACTTTAGAGGTTAAACTGATGTTGTCGAACTGAATGTTGCTCTCCATCTCGCTTTCGATCGTCCGCACAATTCGCGTAAATTAAACACCAATTGTTTTTTTTTTTTCTTGTATAATCGAAAAAAACGATAGCAAAATAAGAAGATGGAAAAGGAAAATATGTACGGAGAAAAAGGAAACAAAATTTTGATCGTTCACGTTTTACAAAGGATCGCTTCGAAACGTGACCATAGATTTCGCTGCAATCGCAGCAAATACAAACTTGTCGCTTTATCGATAATTATTCTGAATTATCGATATCATCATTATTACGATTATTACATTCGTTTTTCTTTCGTTAACTAAGAGACGAGCGTTATGCATATCTTCATTCTTCTTGTTTACAAAAAGCGTCGAAACTCGAAACGAGAAATTCAAAGGGTATTTCAAAGACTATAGATATAATAGTTAATGTCCATTCGTTTTTTTCTCTCCCTCTCTCTTTTGTTTCATGTCTACGAGAGGGGACTATTCCCAATTTCAATGTGTTGATCGATGCTCAGTTTTTCTTAGTACAATTTAATCGCGCGAATTCTTTTTATCTTCGTTTCGCTTAAAGCATAATTTAACAATTTCAAATCGCGTATTAATATTTAATATATGTATATATATCTATGCATATATAGTTATATTAATATTCTAATCATATATGCATATATGTATATATGCTTATAGTATATATTATACGGTAACAACATTACTTGAGATTAAGAGATTTGTCGGCTGATAAAGTAGGGAGAAAAAAAACAAAAAAAAAAAAACAAATAAAAGAAAAAGAAAAAAGAAAGAAAGAAAAGGGAGGAGAAGAGTCAATTACGGAGTTCTTTTTTTATGCTCAGAACCGCGTGAAATTCGAGCGGGAGAAAAGAAAAAAAAGAATCAGACCAATATATGTATCATTACCATGGTGGTATTATCGTTTTTTCACGACATATATACATATATATATATATATATATATAATCACATAATAAATAGGTATTTCCGAACCAAAGACGTCGTCGTATCTCCAATCATGTTTATCGAATTTCAATCGATCCGTGAAAGATTCCCTTCCCGGAAAAAACAAATCGCTTAATAAATTCATTTAATCGTTACATCACGAGGATTGTACACAATTTACGGAAATATTTTTTTTCTTTTTTTTTTTTTTTTTTTTTTTAACATGTTTTTTTCTAAGTACTTAGAAAGTAATTTGTATTTCCTTTTCGCCTCTTCGATCGGTTTAGCTGACAACGGAAAAACAAGTAGAACAGTATACTACAAATCCCAGCGAATATTCGGAGAATAGAGTTTCGTGGACGCATGGAAAAAAAACGCAAGTATTATCCGATGTCACTGTGCTCGATCGAACGTGAAGAACATTGGTATAAAGCCTGCTTAATCCTAAGGAGAGAGAAAGAAAAAGAAAAAAAAAAAAAGAAACGATCACGATCGTTACGATTTCGGGAAATTTTGAATAAGGAAAAAATTACGAATCACGGAATTACGGATTCGTAGAAAAGAGATTTTTCGAAAAGGTGAAGGAAGGAAAAAAAAAAAAAATAGGAAATGGAAGATTGCTGCATGAGAAGAGCAGCAAGCTTCGCGCGAATTAAGCCGAAGAGAATTGCAATAGGATAGAAAGTTAATTGCCGTCCAAATAGGTTCCTTCTTATTTAAATCAAAATTTGTCAGGATGGGAAAAAATGTTGTTCACGGCTATAAACTTTTCCTGAATGTAATCAGTCAGTAGAACGCCGAATAATGCTACGTGCGAAAGGAATATGGCGGATTGATGGGATGCCTCAATGTGTTTGTATAAGGGGTGGTTTAGAAAAATGGAACGCTTGAGCGTTAAAAAGTTTTTTCATCAGTTCAGGAAATTGGATTTGAAATTATTTTGAAGATATTTCGAGATCAATGAAATTAAAAGTAATATTTACTTAATAAGAAGAATGTTTTTTTTTGATTTATTAGCAACGTTTTTGATAAACGTTATTGATTAAAATAATTTTGTAATCAATATTTGTGATTTTTTTTATATTATAAAATTATAGTATTTAGTATTTATTTATATATATATATATATATATATATATATATATATATATATATATATATTAAGTGAAAGAAACGATTAAGTATTCCTTTTTTACATCCACCCTATATATTATATTAACGTCTTGTTAATATATTTAAATTCTTATTCGAATTTAACTCGAATATATATTTTTTTTTACAGTGAAACGAGAATAATTTGTGTATCCTTATAGGATTATTTCCATTTTATTTATATTATTATTCAAAATATATATATCCGTATAATTATGTATAACGGAGAGAATCTTTTAAAATTTTTAGAAATTTTGATAAATTGATTTTAATGATATATAACCGAGTAGTATTATTCGGCACACGGTCAGATAAAATTTTTAATTTTTCTCTTATCCGTAGAAAGAAAGATGAAAGAAATATTGTTCGAAACGATGAACTGCATCAGAAAGAAAAACTTGATTTTACCGTTATGCCTTTCAACAGGGAACGAGTTCGAATAAACCCGGCTCTGAATCCTTTCTTGCGTGAAGAATGTAGAAATCAAAAGAGAATTTTGGCGGGTATTAAAAATACACAGGCACTATACAATGGAAAATCAGTACAAGATTAACGATTGTGCCATTTGAAAATGCCAAATATTCTCTGGTACTTTATTTTAAAATTAAAAATTTGAAGAAAAAAAAAAACGAAAAAAAGGAAAAAAAGAAAAAAAAACAAAAAAAGAAACAAAGAAGAAAAAAATAACGAAGAGTAAACAAAGAGAAGTTTTTAAAAAAAAAGAAAAAAAGACGGACATTTAATGCGATGAGAAACGGAAAGAGATCGAGAACTTAAAAAAGATTCGTAACGGAAGCTTTACAGACTTAAAGATACCTCAGGTTTATTTCATACGGAAACGATATGGTGGGCCATTTTGATCGAAGTTAAATAGTATTCCCGAACAAAATACTGGATAACCTATATCGCACAGATAACGTATCCTCGGTCATCGTAACTCGCGTCGAGTTGTCCTCCTCTCTTCGATCAAAATGGCCCGACCGAACTAGGCACTGAAACTATATTATACATACGTATCTTCTTGCGAAGTAAACGTCAATATTACTTAGTCGAATTCGTTGCATCGAGTCGAGGACTCGCCCTCGTTATTATTGTAAAATACTATATATAATCGCATTTAATAGATCGCCTGACAACGTTCAAACGCCAGGGAAAACGAACCTGGACCCGATAATTTTCTGCCGATTACCCTCCAACGACAATATGAATAATTTAAAAAAGAAGAAAAAAAAGAAAAAAAAATACGTCGTTTTCGCGTCCACAGTGTTGCCGGTATGTTGGATGTAAACAAACATACGTTACCGTTCGATTTGAATCGTAACGTTGGATTTTCTTCCTTACCACGTAATTTGTCTCTCCGATGAATCGACGGAGAAATCATTGAATCCCGTGCAAAGGCGACAGCTGAGAGTAGAGCGCGTGAAAAAGAATCCCGGCTCCTGCACTGTTGGCAACACTGTTGGCAACACTGTTGGCCGCGATAGCCGAGCATAGTCCGCGCGCCGTATTAACCGAACATTCGATCGATTCGACAAGCGAGCCAATTAGGGGCGATCAAAAATCCTATATTGAACGACAGAGGCAACGATCGCCCCGGATAATCGATATCCACGGGCCTTCTGTCCCACCAACATGATCGCCAAGATTCGGAAGGGGGAAAAAAAACAATCGTCGCGGATAAATTAAATGGCCGGGATTTATCATACCAAAACGATCTCATATCGATTTAATTGAAATGCAATTTTTGATCGTGCGATCGACCGGGGCGCCGTTACACGTACATACACACACATGTATACACGTACACACGACACACGTGTACAGCGTGCACACACACGCGCGCGTACGTACCACGAGATACCACACACCACGTAAAAATACACGCACATGATCGGGTAAAGCGGCGACATCTTCGTAAAAGCGACGAAATTCATTGCATGTGTACCTGTTTATAAAATCGTCGCCGGCCGATGCGAGCGATGCGGATAGAAGGCGAAGCGAATATATTTATAAATTGATGTCGAATCAATTAAAGCGGAATCCTTTTGCCGTTGATCGCCACGTTTTAGGCCACGTTGCACTTGGTCGATCGCGCAAAGCAAAGACATATTATTAATAGTATATTATATTATATTATTATATTATATTATATATTATTATATTATATTATAATTATATTATAATTATATTATTACCATATTATTAATTATTAATTTTTATTGATTATTATTATTATTATTATTATTATTACCATCGTCATCGTCATTATCATCATTTCTAGGGAAAAAAAAAGAAAAAAAAAAAAGAAGAAGAAGAAGAAGAAGCTATCAAGCATAGCATCACTAAACAGTAATAGTTAATAATGAAATAAAAATAATAAAAAGAATGAAATTGAAATGAGAAAAGATATTCGAGAACCTTATCGATGCGTTATAAGGAGCTCGTTAGTATTTATGCAATACTCCGTACATCAATATGTGTGATGGATTTACTATTATCTCTACAACAAAAACATTTACTAAAAACAATATTCGGAAGAGGGCTGGCACGGCGTGCAACCAGCGACTCTTCTAAAAAAAAAATCTACATCCGTATATCGCTGCAGAAGCTACTATTTATTCAGAACTAGAGAGAGAGAGAGAAAAAAAAAGTATATCATAGATGAAAAAAAATTAACCAATAAATATTAAATATGCTGTGATTATGTCACATTATACGACACCTGAACGAATCGAACGATAAGAAGAAACGCGTCATATGGAACAACAGAACATTAGAATTATCTTACGTAATATATATATATTGAAATGATAATTTTATCATCAGACTTTTTATGCTAATAAATCTATCTATAATAAAAATATTGAATTTATTAATTCATTTTGTCCGCACGTCTTAACTTTTTTTTCTTTCTTCGTTCGTTGAACCGACGTAAAAATAAAGTTATTAAAGTATATCGTAAATAAATTTATAGATTGAGTATATGAATAGAAATATTATAAAAAAAAATATATATATATAAGATTTTAAGTTAATTAGATTTGTTTGTTTATCGTTCAAAACTTTCAATTCATTTTTTTTTTGACTATTTTATATTTAATATAATTAAATATCATAAAGTAATAATTTTTTAGTATTAAATTAATAAGAAAAGAAAATAATATGTAATTGTATTAAGTTAATTAACTGTGCTATTAGAATTTAATAATTGATATATATATTTTTCAACACATATAGGATGTTTGATAAATTTTATTTTTTATTTTTTTTTAGATTATTTTATTTATTAAGTAGATTTGCTTTTTTTTTTATATGAATAATAAAAGAGATGATATATATTTAAATCTTTAGCATTGTATTATTATAATTTCATTGTGATAGTAATAGTAGATAATTTAACATTAATTAGAGTTTATCGCTAATTTTTTTATTTCGACTGATTAAGGTCTTTCACTTGTGTACTGCATAATATTTATTTCCTTGCTCAAAAAAAAAAATATAATATATATATATATTTATATCTAATTTACCAGAATTATAAAAGAAGAAAAAATTTATTAGTAAGAAGGATTTTTTCATTCTATAATTTAATACTCGTGCCATAATGAGACATAATCGCAGCTTCGTGTAAAATCACCCACTCAAAAAAAAAAAAAAAAAATTTTAAGCCATTGTGTAAACACTTTTCGAAATTTAAAAATCCATCGAATTTTTTAAACAAATCTGTTCGGCAATCATTTTATATTCTAGTAGTATGAATGATAAAGTTAAAATGTATTATTAAAAAGTATACTAAAAATGGAGAAAAATATCTTAAATCTTAAATATAATCCTTTTCAAGACTTATTTTAAATTTTATTATAAATTTTTCATTTTTTCAATTAAATTTATTGAAAATTAACTTTTCTTTTTATATTATTGCTATATTATATATATTAGATTCAATATTTAATATCATTTTATTGTACTATATTAAGTATTATATATACATAGAAGAGAAAGAAAAAATAAAGTATGAAAAGCGTTTGAATATAAAAGAAGCTTCGATGAATTTTCTACGAGCACAAACTATATATTAACAGGATTTAAACGGGTCAATATCGAAGAGTACAGTGCCCCTAATCAATCAATGACAGTCCATTGAAGTTTCATTGATTTGTGCTTGTGCTGAAAAATGGCGGTTTCTCCTCTTAATTAATCGCTACGACTGTATTTAATATTCCGTCGAATGCCTCATAATATTTCACACGTGAACACACATACAAATACATAGAAATGTGTTAATAATTATAAATTTTGAACACCATTCTTCCTATTAACTGTAAACAAATTTTATATAGACTCCTAAGTAGTATAATATCGATAAAGTAGTTGCAATCATCGTTGTAATCATTAGCAATATTCGTTCTAATTGAAGAAGAAGAAGAAAAAAAAAAATATATAGAAAATGCAACGAAATTTCGGATATTATTATAGAGACGTATATATTATAAAGTAAGAATCTGCAGTGTAATATGGATTACTTCGGAAAAAAATATATATATATAATCATTGGGTATAGGTTAAAATCTTTTTCTCGGTACGTATCACGTAATCAATGATATAATACGAGAATATGATGCTGTCGCTGGTAGCACTATAGTAAATAAATATATATATATATATATATATAAGATAATTTGTCAGAAATGATTATAATATAAATTTTAATTATTTGCTTTTTCGTTGATAAACGGATACGAAAAAAAAAAAAAATATAAAGATAAAAATTCAAAAAAATTTTTTCGAGAAATATATTTAAATTAACTTTTTTCATTTTTTTTTTTCGCGATTTTTAATGATAAATAAAACGTTATTTCTGACGTATTATCTTATATATATATATATATATATATATATATATATATATATATATATACCGTTTCAGAATATATATATTATGTATGTATTTTAAAAAGTTTTATTTGAGAATCTTTTGTCCACATTGTTCGCGCGTTGAAGACCAAAAAAAAAAAAAAAAAAACTTGGTTCTTTTCCAAGGAAAATATTATAAATCGTTGCCGATGCATTACTATTAATTACATAATTAGACGGCGGCGAGTTTCGTTTGTTTCATTAGATGATAAATATAATTAAGATATGTAACATCGACGCGCGCCACGCATATACGAAGACTCTTTTTACACAAAGACTGTTTTATCTTCGCGTATGCCCGCGGGACTTTTTTTTTTGGTCCCTAATGTTGCACACGCGAGTTTAGATAATAAAAAGCATATCAGGATCGGATTATCGGGTATCGAAAAATCGGGTGTACAAATATTATTATACACTCGAGACGAATTTTTGTTCGTTAAATAATAATAATCGAGATGCATTTCTATGGTAGATATTACCGAAAAAAAAAAAGAAAAAAAAAAAAATGAAAAAAAAAAAAACATCGATCCGATACTGAATGCTCATAACTCGATTTGATTCGACATACTCGATGTGATCAAGCTGAGCGGATCGTAGATGTAAAAAGTACATTGTCAAAATGATTTCTAATGCTTATGTACTTCTACATAAATACATGTAAAGATATACACACATATACATACACACATACATACACACATACATATATACATGTTCATCATACGATGTTTTTTGAATACCGCTACCAATATACTATTGTACAAATATTTAATGTGAAACCATTTTTAAGAAATTTTCTCAATATATATATAATCGTCCAATTTGAGAAAAAAAAGAAACAAAGATAATTCGTAAATGATTTCGAAATATCGATATAGATATTCACGATGATAATGAATTATCAACACTACAAAGTCGACCAATCGAAAAACTCAAGAGTCGAAATCTATATTCGCAATACACTAATAGCAATAGATTTCCTGTGTTTTTATAATGCGCCCTCTTTTCGACGCGTGTCAACGAAATCCAGCACAAAGAAGAAGGGACAAATAGAAGCATTGGCGTCGCATCACGCGATACGGCCGCCTTTCGCGCCGCTGGAACACCTACGGTATTCATTATTCGACGAATCGTTTTTGCGTTTTATCCGGGCTAAATTACAAATTGTCGCCAATTGTGTCTATGTCGATAAAATACGCTCTTTCGACAAATTAGACATTACACTGAAACATGAACGCGTCCGTTTCGATAATGCAATTTCTTTTTGCAGTGACGGGCCTAACCCTAAATCATGGAACAATTCTGCGTGCTGAAAAATGCTAAACGAAAGACATTTTTTTTTTTTTTTTTTTGTTATTTTCACAACTATCGAGAATTGTGTGGTTGTGTCGAGTGTAGAATCGCAAGTGTAGAAAGTGAATTCACATAGTGACTTCATCGTTAACGTCGTCATTACGTCTGGTAATTCAACAATGATTCATTCGGGGACTTACGTATAATGAAGGTTGTTTTGCAGATTTAAGCATATATTTATTAAAGATATGCTTTAAGTAATAATGACATAATGTAGAGATAGGTAAGGAAAAATAATTAAACAATGATCGTAATTTATTTCGATTTATTATTATATTAATCGTATATTAATCTAATATTTTTACTATTTCGAATTTAATTAAACCATTTAATTATTATTCCTTTGTCTTTTATTCATTCGCTCATTTGCTTCTATTCGTTATCGTTTGTTTTCATTGATATTGATTCGAACTTGCAATTTTGTAACAGGGTATATCAAATCACGAAACATGTTGAAATAGTATATCGTAAAGTTCAATTTTTTCAATCATTCCTAAAGTATTAAAAATATTTAGTATTTAATCAATTTTATAATGTCGTGTTTGATACTTTGATTAAATTAAATAAAATAAATTCTCAATAATTGATCGCACTGATCGCGTTATATCTCGTGTATTATTTAAATTTATGATATAAGGAAAAAATTATTTCGATACAATTATGCAAATATTAAAAAAAAAATTTTAATTATTAAACGTTAAATAATTAATTTGTTGCGAGAACTGTACTGTAATATTAATACAGTGAAGTAATTAATCTTCAAAAATATGGACAAAAATATTTCACAAAATGAAATGATCATAAAAATATATATATATATATATTTATATATATAGTGCGTTAAAAGTGCGCTTCAATATAAGAGAGAAAGCTGTATTTAAACCTGTATTTATATTGTATCAAACATAATGCAGTGATAAGAATGAAAATATATTTGCAACATAGGAATAAGCACAGATAAATAAAAAAAAAAAAAAAAAAGAATAAGACATTATAAGTTTTAAGAAATGAATTTATCATGTGCTATAACAAAAATATAAATATTTAATGACAAATAAAAATCTCAAGCTATCCATATGCTAGCCGAATATTGTATAAGCCTTTTGAGATCATTGTTATTATATATAAAAATCAATATAAACGGTAGAAAGTAGCTGATTAATCGGCAACGACGACGATGACGATGATGAGGAGCGAGATAATAATATATTATAGTCATATACAATTAACATTATTAAACATTATATTTTATTAATTATTACATATATATTATATATGTAATAATATATCATTATTATACATATATATATGTGTGTATATATATATATACACATATATATATGTTTACATATATACCAATTCAAAAATATATACATAGATATACCTATGTAAGTATTGTGTTATATAGAATATATGTTATTATGAATTCTTCTGCATTATTGTTTTTCACCATTTACACCTTTTACATTGTTACATAATATTACTTAAATAATTTTTAAGATATTCGTGATCATTAAGTTATCTCAATATAATTGAGAATAGTAATCACTTGTAACATGGACAAATGATATTATTTAATATAAAGATATGCGATTGAAATGGCTTGTTTTACATAAATAATTAAACAACTGCAATCAATGAATCACATTTAAAAAAAAATATGTTCCTTCATAATAAATACACTCGTAAGAAGTGGATAATTAATAAATGTGTTTCATGATAATTATAGCATTGTATACTTGTATATGATAATTGTATTTTAAAAGCAAAAAAAGAGTTAGAAAAATATCTTTTAAAATAAAGGCTACGTTCTTGATTTGAAGAAAAATATTTGTTATTGATGCTTTTTCATTTATATAATTATAATATTTTATTTTTATATTTTATATTTTAATATGCTACGTACAAATTATTAAAAATATTTTGAATAATAGTTTATTTTACAATTATATTTATATATTTAATTATTTACATATATATATTAATTATTTTTTATGTATATTATATTTTTTTTATTGAAATTATTATTATGACACTTCATACAAAATAATTGTATATATATTATATAGATATGCAGTATACATAAATGTATATACATACATTGTTGCATAAAAAAAGTTATAGATTGGTAAACACATTGAATACATTTTTCACGTACTAATTTTTTTAATATATAAAAGATACATTAAACAACACACATAGAATCATAAAATAAAAGCAGTTTAATTATTATTCAATATTTATAAAAATAATTTTTCTTTTTGTCTAGTTTAAAAAATAAAATTCCTATACATATGTTTTTGGACAAAAATATAAACTGTTTTTGAAATAACACTATATTATCAAATAAGAATATTAATACTAAAATAATATCTTTTGCAATATATTCAATAAGATTTCAAGCATATAGAATATCGTAAAATAATAATAAATATTAAAATATTGAATTTTCGTAGTTGTCGACATTGCATATATGTGACGCAAGCATGAATCTTCCGATGTGACGTTGTCATATGACTTAAATAGATGTAGAATATAATTTAAACATATACTTTGTAAATTGTGTAGCCAGTTTTATAAGTAAATCGTGAAAATGTACCGTTATGTGAATAATGTTACTTCCATATGAGAAAATTTGTTATATCGTAAATTGGAATCTGCTTAAGGTCATGCCACGATACAAGAAGGTTAAAATATTTTTATAAAAAGAACATATTCGTGTCAATGTAAATAATAATTGGCACGAATACGAATTTGTTAAGTCATGGTCGATGAAGGATCAATTCCAAATGTATCGACGTATGAATATCATATGGTAAATGCTGAAAATGCTCAAAATACATCTAGAGAGAGACGAATAAAAAACGTAATGTTTTCGGAAATGAGAATGATTAACAGAACCGACTGGTTTACAGTCGGAGTGTTGTGTTTCGTTAATTTATTAAACTATATGGACCGTTTTACAGTCGCTGGTGTGTATTATTTTATTTCAGTATGAAATAAAGTTATGCTTATACAGTAAAATTATATTTTGAATAAAATCAATAAAAGTTTATGTATAATATTATAGGGGTACTGACAGAAATAAAAAATGATTTTAAAATCACTAATGATAAATCTGGATTACTTCAAACTGCATTTATTTTAAGTTATATGGTGTTTGCACCATTATTTGGATATTTGGGAGATCGTTATAATAGAAAAGTTATAATGAGTAGTGGTGTGTTTTTATGGTGTTTGACAACATTTGTTGGCTCATACATGAAAGTAGATAAATGTTCATAAATAAAAATTAAAGAATTAATAAAATAATTTTTATGATATATAAAATAAAATTTTTTTCAGTCATTTGGATGGTTTCTCTTATTCAGGGCTCTTGTTGGTATAGGAGAGGCTAGTTATTCCACAATTGCACCAACAATAATTAGTGATTTATTTGTAAAAGATGTGCGTTCTAAAATGCTTGCATTATTTTATTTTGCAATACCTGTTGGAAGGTAAATTTTAATTCTTATTCATATTAATATTATAATATGTTTTAGTTGTCAAAAAATAAAAAGGAAAAAAAATATAATTTTAAATTTAATACATAAATTTACATATAATTTACCTTTTAGCGGCTTAGGATATATAATAGGTGGTGAAGCAGCAAGAACTACTGGTGCCTGGCAATGGGGTTTACGTATTACCCCTATATTTGGTTTATTAGCAATTATTTTATTGCTTGCAATAGTAAGAGATCCTATTAGAGGAGAAAGAGAAGGTGGAGTTCACTTATCAAATACTGCATGGTCAAATGATATCAAAGCATTATTAAAAAAGTAAATATTAAAGTAACTATTTATATATTTATAATTGTTTATATTGCTATTATTTATATATCTTTTTATATCTAGTCGAAGTTTTATGCTTTCTTCTGCTGGTTTCACATGTGTGGCTTTTGTTGCGGGAGCATTAGCTTGGTGGGCACCAACATTTTTACAATTGGGATTTACATTACATCCTAATGGACACAACGTTGATCCAGATGAGTATGTTTTTATTTTATTTTTTATGTATTTAAGATAAGTGATTATATTTTCAGAAATAATTTTAAACTACAATTATAACTTTTATTTGTAATTATTTCAGTGTAGCATATAAATTTGGATTAATAGGAATGGTAGCTGGTTTAATAGGAGTTCCACTTGGTTCATTTTTAGCTCAAAAATTAAGAGTACACTGGCAGCAAGCTGATCCTCTAATATGTGCTATGGGACTTTTAATTAGTGTTCCATTATTGTTCTTTGCATCTTTAACTGCCAATACAAATTCTATATTATGTTATATATTAATATTCTTTGGACAATTATCATTAAACTTAAATTGGTCTATTGTAGCAGATATATTATTGGTATGATATTTATTTTCAATTCTATATGTTTCTAAATTAAATTAATTTTTAATATTTTTAATTATATTCTTTTAATATATTAATTATAATTATAATTTATAAATTAAATTATATTCTTTTAATATAGTATGTAGTGATACCAACAAGAAGATCTACAGCTGAAGCATTTCAAATACTCATTGCACATGCCTTTGGAGATGCAGGAAGTCCATATCTTATTGGTTTGGTAAATATCTAAAATATATATTAAATTTTTTTTAAATTATATATTTCAAATTTTTTTATATTGTTTAATAATTTCAATAAATAATATAATATATTTTCACATTTTCTTCTATTTTATGTATTATCTTTATTATTAATAAATTTCATATTTTTATTGATTGTTTGCAGTTATCAGAAGGACTGAAAACAGTTCTTCTTTCAGAACTATATATAAAATACATTGATGCTGGAATGATGAATATAATGAGTCAGGACGATATACTTCTCGAATTTCGTAGCTTGCAATATGCATTATTTCTTACAATGTTCGTAGCAGTGCTTGGCAGTTTATTTTTCTTCATTACAGCTTTGTATATACAAAAGGATAAAGCATTAGTTGATCTCGTAATTGCAGGTAAGTGAAGTAGGATTCAAGTACGTAAAAAGAAAAGAAACTTTGTCTTAGCATCTTATTTGCATGTTTGTATGAAAACTTACTAATCAGCTTAATGTTTGATGTATATGTATGTACACACACAAGTTAGTACAAGTTTTATAATTCTTTTAAAGTTTTTCATTGCTTTGTTGTTATTGGAAACACTTTTCGCAAGAATAATGCGGAGATTTTAACTAAAAAATAACGTATTATTGCTTATAATATATTAGCTGCAAGATGTACATGTTATTGATGAATCATGTTAGTAATTTTTTATTACCAAATCATAAGATTAAAGACATATTTTTTTATTATTTAATCATTTATTATTTATATTCTACAGAGGAAAACGTTGCATTTAAATTTATCTCTATTAAGAGCTGTCACTAATAAAGTTGTATTAATTTTTCATATTTGAAATAAATATACAAATAAAATAATAATTTATATATGATTATAATATAATTATTTTTGCACAGTGCATGAATTATTTGCAAGTTTGGCGTTAAATGGACAGAGGCGAAAAGTAAGGAAATGTTACAATTTAATTTTTTTAACACGTTAAGCGCTCGAAATTGTTTAATAAATATAATTATAAAACTTGTTATATATTTGAAATTAAAAATGTGTAGAAAAATTTTATTCATTTAATATTTCCAAAAATAAAATATGTGATTTATAAAATATGAAGGAGAATGATACAAAGTTGTCCCTTTGTTCTAAAACAATTATTTTTTTGGAAATCAAAGGCGCTTAACTTGTTAAAGTTGACAGTTTTTTAAATATAATTTCTTTGAAAGCATGCAAATTTTTAAACTTAAATAATTTATTTATATCATTACCGTTTAATTTATATTTTTATGAAATATTATTTATATAATATAATTTTTTGAAAGGTGACAGCTTTGTTAAATTACTAATAAAAAGCACATTTTCCTCTTTAGTTTATTTTTCCATTTAATGATTAATATTACGGGACTTAATGTGTTAAAAAATATTGTTAATGTAGTATAGGCAAACAATTAAACATAGAAAAATTGTTTATAAGAATATATTTTAAAATAATTTTTGGTTTAATACTTTATGTTTTAGTTGTAAATTTTTCATACTTTATAATATTTTGTTCTTGTATGTATTTTATATTTTCATTGTTTGACATTTCCTATGCATTCAATTTATTATATATATATTCAACTTACAGTATTCCACATGGTTTAATATGAAATCAATATGAAGTTAATTTTATGTAATATGCATACATCTTTCTTGCAGAGAAGTATCTAGATTCTAAGAATAATGGGCAAGCTGAATCAACGTGTTTATAAATCACATCACTGGGCCTTTCCTGATAGTGTGCTGTAAATCTGGTACATAATTTATTTTAATGATTTCAAATCTTTTTTTTATTTCATACGATAATCAGTTTATATCTGAAAATTATTACAACATTTAAAATAAAAAATAGAAATTGTAACAATTTTTATTTATTATATTTAATATATACAATTTTTTTTCATTTTAATAAAAGAATAATTTTATATAAATATAAAATGAATTGTAAACTTTTTTTATTAATTAGTAAAATTAAAAATAATTATTTTTTTGGATATTTTAATTGAATTTTATTTCAAAATTAATCACTTCCAATTTAATTTTATTTTAATTGATAAAATAAATAAATTTAATAGATGTTATAAATTATAAATAATAATTTAAATTGATTATCGAATATATATTTTTTTTTGTTTCTTTTTGACTTTTGTCATATAATATTCTTATATTCCTCAATTGTTTTATTCAGTCTTATTTTGATAAGGATTCCATATGTGATTATTTATTCTTATGTTTTTATCTTAAATATTATTCATTTTTTAATTCAATTTCAATGCTACTTAGGAATTTCAATGGTAATACTTGTATTTTATTAATTATTGCAATATTTGAAATTTAACATTATAATTTATATATTTATATATATAAAAACTGATGAAGCTTGCCTACTAAGAAAAAATTTTCTACACAATATATTGCACAATTACAATATGTATAAATATGTCTTGTTTCTTTTGCATGATAAATAATTGCATGTAAGGTGCTATTGACAATAGTATCTGTTTAGAATATGTAACAAAGAACACTAACATGTAGTAGTATTTTTGTTGTTTTGTTAGATCATAATATCATTTCTCATTTACATTTCAATATAAATTTTGTAGCAATTTATATATTTATCTGTTAGAAGAAAAATAAGACAAATGTTTCAAATTCTAAAGAAAAGAATTTGAAATAAATATAAAAGTATCACAATGAATATTTAAAAAAAAATTGAGACATATGTTAATTTCATACATTAATTTTAATTCTCAAGATCAATATTTTCTGGCATTACATGTTTCATCAAATTTATTTTTTGCTTTATATTTTGTATAACATAACAATATATTAATTAAATTTTTTATTAAAATTATTGATTGTATTTGCTTCACAATGTGTTTATGTCAAACTTATTATAAATAAACTTTAAAAGAAAAAATATATTTTCAGATAAATTTAGATGATGTTAAAAATATGTCAATCTTAAAGGAGAAAAGAATTACATATTATTGACACACATTTATAAATATATTTTGTTTTAGGTACAAATACTTCGGATTCAATGTATATATGTAATGACGAAGTTGAAAATGAAATACAAGATGATGTGCACAAACCATGATAATGGATATTTTAATTTTTTGTTTATTGCAAAAATTTATAAACAAATTATGAAAAGAAATATTGGAATGCAACATGTTTCAGCAACGAATATTTATTAAATAGAAAGAAATATTTGTTTGATTCAGAATGAGCAATTATTGTGTTATAATTTGATTGACACAATGATAACATGTTCTGAGTACAGAACGTATATATTAAAGAAATTTTGTTAGTTTGTACTTATCCTCAGAGAGGTAATTCTGTTAATAATGTACAGAAGTATTGAACTTGAAGAGGACTATATTTAAATAGATTAAAAATTATTTAACACATTAGAGTATATTATATGTATTATAGTAATTTTGCATCTTATATTTTTATAGTAAGTTTCTTCTGATAGAAAATACGTTATTCTTGTGTAGTATGTAAAGTAAATATTTATCAGATATGTGTAATAAAATTAAAATTTTGTTATTAAACATTTTCATACTTAGAAAAATTAATATATCTATTCTCACTAAATATAATATTAATAATATAACAATTTGTGTGCCTTATGTGCATATAGATAAGTTTAATAGTTATTATAAAAAAAAAAAATGCCGAAAATATTCAATAAAATATTTAGTTAACATAATTTACTTAGTTTAAAAAACAAAGAATGCGTAAAATTAAATCGAAGAAATACCAATGAAATTAATTTTTTATTTATAAATATATTTTATAAATATAAAATAAAATATCATCATAATTCTGTAATAATAAGAAAAAAAAAAGTCTTATTGTTTTTTGTTAGATAAAAAGTTACTATCTTTGTAGATAATGCGTATTTAAGATCTTAAATAACATATTTATAATTTTTTTTCTGCTTAATTATGTATTTTTAAGCATATTGAATGTAATACTCCAATTTCTGTTTTTGTATAATAATTTTAAAAATATAACAAATTATCCATTTTTCAAACCTTTTGTAATTTTATTTATAAATTTCATTTATTCACAGATAATTATTTAAAAAAAGATTTATTTATTAAAATAAATTATTTTATAATGTCAAGTTGTGTTTTAAATATTACAATAATATTTGCAAATATTTTGATTTTAAAAACAATATTTTAATTATCAAATTAATAATCTTAAATAATTTTCTGTTAATTACAGTTTTAATATTGCAATATAATTAAGGTTATCTAAAAAACATTGTGAATCGACCCTATCTCAAAAATAAAGCAAAGATTGTTGACAGTGTTAATATTTGGCAAAGATAAGTCTTTCGTTGGAAGCTGCTCCAGACAATGCAAATTATACGTAAATAGTATACGAAACACCATTGCTATCGTAATATCTTAGTATTTTAAAGTTTTTAGAAAAAGGAAAAATATATTTTTTTTTCAAATTTGTGAACAATTTTCAAAGAAAGAACTAAAATAATTTTAAATTGAAAAAAAAAGACAGCATGATGGCGCAGAACATGACATTTTAAAATCTATTGCATAGTTCTAATTGAATAGTTCGACAATCGAGAATAATACGATACCGAAGATCGTTATCGTATCGAAGGGCGCCACTATCGACGATACATCAGAAAATTTGAAAGTATACCAGTCAAAATACGATTATCTACGCGGTATGCGTGTCGTGTTTGAATATTCGGATTTTGGACGATTTCACGATCGAAACGTGTGCAGAGATTTGTGCAATGAATTCTTCAGACACTAAAAGTTCTAAATAAAGCTTAGAGGTCGTAGAAGTTCCTGGAAATGTAACGTAGCCCGGTATTACTTGTGGATAACTCGTATTAGTGTACAAGGAGGGACGCGGGAGAAACTGATTGGCAGATTGCGTTTCATAATTGACGGGAATAGTTGGTCAATCAAGATCGGCAATTTTCAAATTTTGCCGGCGACTGGTAGTTTCAGTGGAAATTGCTTGCCAACGCTGAAAGGGTCAAAGACGATTTTATCGTTTCATCGATTTTGCAAAATGTATCTTGAAATTGTTCGGTATTCGTATTAAATATAGTGGTGATAAATCTTTCGAAGAATACTGTCGAGAAAGAATCGTCGAAATTTGCTTCCAGAAAAGAATCAACAAGTTCTACGTATACTTCTACGTTTCGAAGGTATGATATTAATTTTATTTTATTACTTTTTTTTTTTTTAATAATTGATTTCCTCGCTAATTTATTTTATACATAGGGAAATTAAATTGTAATGCGTAAATAAAAATTAATGGCGGCCAATACAATGGCGATTATATATTATTGTATTAGTATTTGTTGAATAATTGATCGAATGAATACTTTGGTGAATATTTTGGTGTCTTTTAGAAATTTTTTTTTAATTAAGTATTTGAGAAATCGTGACATGTTGTATAGATATATACATAATATTTGTATATATACATATATATATATATATATAGCTTGGAATTTTGTAGATATATTATTTATAGGATATAAAAAAAAGGGATCAACTTTTTAATTTGATTAAAAAAGAAAAATGTTCGTGTAAAAAATACATAAAATTCAAGGGGAAAAAACACGATTCTAAAACATGATTATCTCTATGTATTTTATAAAATCGAGTCTTCAGTTTTTTTGTATATCAAAAATGACCTTGAGAATATGTCGATAAGTTGAAGGTTGAAACCTTGTGTATTTACTGTGAAGTATGATGACATATAATATATACATTTATACATATCCATGCATTTGAGGTTACTTTATTCGTGATTTTAAATCTAATCTTTCAAATAATTTCCTATTAAATATATTTCGTTATTCATTAAATATATTTCGTTATTAATCATATTTCAATCACAAGTGACGTCCAATTTAAACGTAAAATCTGATCGATATTCGAATCACAATATAAAAGATTTAAAAAATGGATCAAAGCATTTTTTGCATTCGTTTCAACATTTTATCGCGATGTCTTTAAAATTCCGACTCGTTAACCTATGTTAACGAGATGGAGCTCGTGCTATAAAGAAAATTCTCGAACAAAAAGCTTGTTTTTTGCCGACAATTGTTAATTCAATTTTGCTTGACTGTCTTGTTCAGTAGCAATGAATACAAGTTCGCTTGTATCACAATTTGTTTATTCGCAAGAAAGATAATATTAAATAATATTAAATAATATTTTATTCTACAAATATTATTTTCTTACAATTTATTTTCTTACAGTATTTTATTAAATATAATTTCGCAATATTTAAATATATAAATATTCTATTTTAAAATTCGAATTCATATTGAGAATAATTTCAATAATCTTATGAAAGTGATAAAGATAGTATCTAACATTTTCAAAATTTGCACCACCATACATGCAACGCACTTGAGAAAGTTATTAAAAGGGATTTAGTCTTGAAACTTTATTAAAATCTTCGTTCTACAAGATATCGTTGACATAGTGTGCTTCATTGTAACAATATACAAGTTGGTTTTATCCACTTCTACTAGATATAATGATACTCTGAAATACCCGAATTAAAATATTCAATTAAAATAAAAATTAATAATAAAATTATATTCAATACAATAAAATTAAATATTTAATTAAAATATTCAATTAATAATTCAGGCCAGTTAAAACAACGATACATAAATTTAAACTCAAGTAGATCATATCGTGGACTATCAAATTAATCGACAAGCATCTCTAATTAGATATAAAAAGCCGGCATATCATTTAATTTTAATGATTCAACATTTAATAACTTAATATATTAATTACTTTTTTATAATAGGGTATCTAATCCTAGTTTTTCACTAAATTTTTTAATGACAAAAATTAATGACGCTCGAAGTAGCGTGAAATTTTACAAATTTTATATCTAAATTTTATATCTAAATTTGCATATTCGGTAGAAATATCAAGAAGTTTCTATATAAAATTTCAAAAAAGCAGGCGAAACGTTAGCATAGGAATCGCATGATATGCCAGAAACGTTATTTGTCGCAAGGGATTTGAAGCAATATCTATCGTAGGCCATCGACGCTACAGATAACACGAAAAAACTCTCTTCCAATTTTCAACCAATGATTGGCAATCACAGAAAATAACTAATCGTATCCAATCCCAGATAATTCAACTTATCTTTCTTCACGTTACCAGGCTATCCTTCCATATCAATTTAATCAACATTTTATTTCCAATAAAAAAAAATAATTTCAAATAAATCTTACTACTTTATTATATTTATAACAATATTATTGAATCGATAAAAGAATATTTAACGTTAAATTAAATAATCATATATCGCAAAAAAATATTTAAAAAATCTTTTTTTTTAAATCGTTGATTAAAATCATTGCCAGAGAAAATGCTTAAATATATTAGATTCCTCAAAAACTTCTCTTTCTATTTCATTCATTTCTATGTTGCAAAATTAACAATCCAATCCACGTATACACCAAGAAATCTTATTAATATAATATATTCAATGCAGGAAATATAAAGATGAAATATTTTCTAAATATCCAATTTTCTTTTGCATTTGCATTCAATGCAAATATTGTCATATTACATATTATACATATTGTATTCATTACATTTTTCATCATCCTACCATCATTGTATCTCGTGCACAATCAAAAATCCATATACGTTATCGAAAATCGATTCGTATCTTACCGTATTGAACGTGTTATTCAAATCAGACTTCTCGAGAACTCGTATCTCTGTTCCAAAACCAACATCCCACTTTCAAATCAAACGATCATTAATTTACATCGAGATATATTAACACGTTCAAAAAATGAGAAGATGAAAAAGATTATTTTTCATTTTTATCTTACTTTTTTTTTTTTTTTCAACACAAGTATCGCGATGGATAATCATTTCCGATTTCGTTATTGCGTTTAAATCAAAAATTCATCCATCCGTTACCGAAGAAACTCTCTTCGATTCTTATTTGATCAAACTGTAAATCGAATCTGTATTATTCATCTCTCAAGAATTCTCTCAAGTTTCTCATATTTTCGCGCTCTCCTCTGAAAACGAGTCATCCACAGCAAGAAATCCCATTAAACCGTTTCCTGTTACACACATGGTAACGAAAACACACTCTCTCGAAACACTCTTACCGACCGAAAAATTTTGTTTTTCCGGCTGTGCGCCCAGCCTTGCGTATACAACGATTGCCTGCATCGACAGTTGCCCTTAATTCTAAAATAACGCTCGGCCACCACCGCTCCGTGACCCGTGTTGGAAGACGCGTTGGTCGATCTGTTTTTTTTACCGCCAGCCTTAAAGTGGCCGCCTACTCTATCTCGTTTAAACGGTTATTCTCCGCGTTGACGCAGATGGTGAACCGTTTCTAGGTCGTTCAACACTGCGACTGTCTTTTCGCGCGTAATATCCTTACTCGCTTACGGCCATCGTTTATCTCGAGAAACTTTAACCAGCTACTTTTTTCCTCCTTCCCCCTCTCTCCCTTCTCCCCCTCCCCCCGTTTCTTCTTTTCCTCGCATTTCTCCCCTCTCCTTGCGGCGCGGCAACGCAACGTGGATTGCAAACGTGACGCGCCGCAACGTTGTTTATACTACTGAAAGTAGTAATTTCGACTATATACGTCCGCGGCAGAATGCCTGCTCAACGAGGATGAGAGGATGAGAGGGTCTTGGTCGTTTCAAGGGTGGATGCACATTTACGGGAAGGAGTGTGGATCTGACAATGAGATTTCCACTATAATGGTTTAAGGTGGTCGAGATTGTAGGGTTGTCATGAGTAGGGCGGTAAAATATAGTGGTTTTATAGGATTTTTGTGTAATTGAAATTTTTGTAGAATCGTTGGAAATAGTGTTTTTAATTTGGATGTAATGTAGAATGTTCGTTTAAAAGGATCTTTGTGGTAATTTGAGGTAAATACAGATTTGGTGGAGCCATGAATCTGAATTGTAAGATAAGCTTTCTTTTTATTGCTGTTGAGATTATTGTAGAGGAGAAAGTATAACGTTTTTAGGATTTTAATGTAATTGAAATTTTGCAATTTTGTAATTGAGATTGTAAAGTTGTAAATTGTTGGAAATAGTATTTTTAATTTGGATGTAATGTAGAATGTTTGTTTAAAAGGATCTTTGTGGTAATTTGAGGTAAATACAGATTTGGTGGAGCTATGAATCTGAATTGTAAGATAAGCTTTCTTTTTATTGCTGTTGAGATTGTTATAGAGGAGAAAGTATAATGTTTTTAAGATTTTTGTGTAATTGAAATTTTGCAGATTATAAAGTTGTATTGAAAATAATATTTTTAATTTGGATATAATGTAAAATATTTGTTTAAAAAGATCTTTGTGGTAATTTGAGGTAAATACACATTTAGTGGAGTCATGAATCTGAATTGTAAGAGAAGCTTTCTTTTTATTGCTGTTGAGATTGTTGTAGAAGAAAAAATATAGTATTTTTAGAATTTTTGTATAGTTTTGCAGATTGTAAAGTTGTAAATTGTTGAAAACATTATTTTTAATTTGGATGTAATATAAAATGTTAAAAATGTTAAAAAGAATACTATTTCTTTGTTTATTTAGAATGAATATTTGATGGAATCATGAGTCTAAATTATGAATCAAGATTTCTTTCTACTGAAAATGGTTTGGAAGAATTGAGATTATAGGATTATTACGTGTGATTATCATAAACGAGGAAGCATAATGTTTTTAAGATTAGTATACCGAGATATATTCGAAATTGTAAGTCGTTGAAAGTAATATTTTCAACTTACACGTGTTATAAAATGTTCATTTAAAGAGATTTTCACTTTTTTCTTTTATTTTTTTTTACTGTAACGTCAGAGGATATATACACTTGGTAAATGGAGCCATAAATCTGAGTCGTCTAGGTCAAGGTCTTTTTTTATTAGTAATTTTTTTTTTACAATGGAAATGGAAAATAGACGACAAATGTGTTTTCAAACGTTGGTCAAATTCAAAATTCGTCGTCTAGGTCTTTTTTTATTAGTTAAATTTTTTTTTTTACAATGGAAATGGAAATGGACGACAAATGTGTTTTCAAACATTGGTCAAATTCAAAATTGAGATGTTGTCGCGTTCTCGAATGGAATATTTGAAAGTAGTTTCTCAAAGGGGAAGCGATGATATTTTCCACTCGAGAGAATGGCGAATATAATGATATAGGCAAGGTGTGAAGGAATACTGTAGAGTTGGTTTCGCCTCTCTCAAGATAAAAGAAAATCCTTTAACGCAATTTCACTCGACTCAACACGATTTAAAACATTTTATAAAATTCCAATTTCCCTCGATTTAATACTTCATTACCACTAATTTTCGCAATATCAATAATAATTCAAGCGTATGAACTCAATTACACTCTCGATTCCAATCCCCCTGAAAGTTTCTGCTGCGAAATTTCATCCTTCTTCCTTCACGCCGCTTGGCTTTAAACGGTTTACACCAATGATGAAGTTACAAACTTTTTTTTCTCGCGCAAGATCTACTCGATCGAACGTGCAATTCCTCCTCCTTTTTTCTGCAAACGAAAGAAACTCGAACTTTCCACCTTTTAACCCTGTGCTTTCTTATTGGCAATAATAGAAGATTCTTCAATGAAACTTTCCAGCATTAAGATCTATCGATCGAGATCTCGAAACAGTTGCCTAATTTCGTGATTCGAAAAAATTCTAAAAAATTAAGAATGACTGTTATTAGAAGTGAGTTATTATTTTGAAAAGAAAAGTATTTTAATTTTGAGAATTTAAAGGCTTCAAAAATTTCACAGATCTAAAAAAATCAATCATTTCGATTAATCTTTAATTAGTCCATGGAATTGAATAGGAAATCCTTTGATGAAAATTTTCAACATTAAGATCGATCGATCGAGATCTCGAAACAGTTGCCTAATTTCGTGATTCGAAATTCTAAAAAATTAAAAATGACTTAAAAGTGAGTTATTATTTTGAAAAATTTAGAAAAAAAGAGAAGGAAAAAAAATTTTAATATTTATTTTAATTTACAATTTTAATAATTAATATTAATATTTTAATTTCGAGAGTTTAAAGGTTTTAGAAAATTTCACAGATCTAAAAAAATCAATCATTTCGACTAATTTTTAATTAATCCATGATCATGGAATTCAATAAGAGATCCTTTGATGAAAATTTTCAACATTAAGATCTCGAAACAGTTGCCTAATTTCGTGATTCGAAATTCTAAAAAAATTAAGAATGACTGTTATTACCAATGATTTATTATTTTGAAAAATTTTGAGAAAATTTTTAATTTCGAGAATTTGAAGGCTTTACAAAATTACACAGATCTAAAAAATCAATCATTTCGATTTTTAATTAATCCATGATCATCATGGAATAGAAAATTCTTCGATGAAAATTTTCAGCATTACATCGGTCGAAATTTCGAAATTAATTTTTAATTTCCATGATCGTGGAAAGGATAGGTATTCTCTTAGCGAATACCGCACATTTTTTCCTCGAGCCGAAGGAAAAGCCAATTCTGTCACGTTACAGTTCATCACTGCCATTCCGCTCGATGCTTCTTATTCCTATATCAGCCTATAACAAAAGCAGACCCATGCTCGCTCGTAAATTTTAAATCGATCGATACGATTTATGATTTCCTGTCGGCCGCCTCGCGTCGAAAGCAAGAAAACGGAGTGAAAGAAAGCAAGCTGCATCTCGAAGGAATCTCGAGTTGTCCGGCCTCGTTAAGGAGAATGATCCGTTTATAGCGAGACAATCTCCTTCCTTTCTCTAGCTTTATATAGTGAAATTTATCGTTTCATAAGAAACAAAGTTGATTCGTTTGATATAATATTTACCGTTTGCGTCGAGTGGATGATCAAAAGGATTGCAGAAAATCTGTGTCAATAATCTGGGAAAAAATTTAACACAATTTTATTCACTTATAATATTTTTTTACTCTTTCTATTAATTTCTTTTTCCTTCGTAAAATTAATACAAAAATTCTAAAATTATAAAATATGTAACGTAAAATTTAAAAAATATATTTTAAAAATTGAATCCACCAAGAGACAAAACGAAACGAGTAATACAATTTGACATTTGATGGATATCCCTGGATGGATCCATTTTAAATCAACTTGCTGCTAATGCAATTACTACTAATCTGATATCCTCCCCTCGAAACGAATCGTAAATAATCAAACTAATCGATGTAATTTAGCAATTTCCAAATTACGACGATCCTACATTATACATACTTGGACGAAGCAAAGATAAATTGTTCGTCCCAATGGAGTTATGTTGACAGGATCAGTTGTAAACTTGGTTGCAGCTCGTTGAAATACGATTTGCAAAGAGTATGATGTAATATAAAATACGATAGAATAAATTCAAGGATGAAAATTAAAGAATAAAAATGACAAGGAACGCATTTCTTTTTCACTTCTTCGTTCTTATTATTATTCTTTCGAGAATTTTCAACTCTTGCTCCGCTTCATCATCATTTTTCTCTCTCTTTTTTCCCCCCCGTTCTCTCCTCTTTCTTTTCCTTTCCTCGAGATACACGAGGGAAACGCCATTATATATTTTCCACTCTAAAGTTTCTCTAAAGTTTAAGAAAAGGAGGCGAGAAGAAAAACATTTGTTGTCATTTTATTTTTAAATCGGTTGCAAATTCAATTTATACTATTCTTGATACATAAACTTATAATGTAAATTATATTTATAATTTTCTACTCAATTTTACTCGACGTTAAATAACGCATAAAATTTTAATAAATTCGATAAAAACGCTAAGTAATTTCGGCTAATAATAATAATAATATCAAATATATTCAAATCGATATTATCCAACCACGATATTAACATGGTGTGTTAAGGTATGCAACGATAAATTCGCATAATATATCAACAGCAATAAAGTGAATTCCATCGACCTCATAACTTTAATATTAATATTTACAACGTTGCTGCTATTAACCAAGTGATAATAATAAAATATAAAATTTAATGTATATACACATATTTTTATTAAATCGTATTCGTTGAATTTTTATTTCTATATTTGAAAAAACTTTATATTTTATTACAATTGATAATAAAATATTTGTGTAAACAATTTTTTATTCAAGATATCGTTCGGTATTTTTAGCTTTGTTCTTCCTTCACGTTATTTCCTATTTGCGTTTCGCGGATTTACATTTCTCTTACAAAATGTGCGAAACATCCGTGGTTTATTCATCAGTGTGCAGCAAGGCGTTTATTTATGTTAGACTATCGTTTCGCGCTACCGTTATCCATTTTCTCTTTCCTTCTACATTCTTCCTTTTTTTTCTTTCTATTTAAAAACTTTGAGCTTCGAGAAACGACAATCGATAAACAGATTTAATTTCGATGAATTTTCCAATTTAAAAATCACGAAGGTAATTAAAATCTCTTTCTTATTTTTTTTTAGAATATTATTCGAATAAATGTATTTCACGTATCATTTGCATACGTTTATGAAGAAGGAATTAAAATCTGATAAAAATTTCGAACGTATATTTGAATATATCGTATTAAGGAAATAGAGGCGTGAAGAGGAATAATAAAAAAAAAAAATATCAAAATTAGGAAAAAGTTATTTTCCACCCTTTCCAAATTTATTCCAACCACGATATTATAAATGGATGGACACGATGAAACACGATTCGCACAGGTAAGATGAAATACCGTTAGGGCAGATACTCGGACGTGATAAGATGTTCAAAATAACGATCGAAAGTCTGGTCGAGATACCGAGCCTTGATCCCGAATATTTATTACCAGATAAATCGAGGTATCGGAATAGTTTGCGTTCAAACGAGGCTTTCTGTGTTTCGAGAGAAAAAAAAGAGAGAAGATTAAAATGAAATTATGATCTCGAATCTCGATCTCATTAATCATGATTCGATGGGGTCAATCGACGTTGCACCACGTTATCCATACGTTAATATTTTATTGTTGGTGATTTGCATTATTTTATACGTTTGTAAAATTCCCCACATGCTAATAATCAAATTTAAATATTCATACGAGATAGTACATCATTTACGAATATTAATCTATCCTCTCCGATAAATATTAATTAATAATATCGAAATAATTTTTCATCAATATTAATTTATTCCCCGAGGGAGGAATGAAATAATGATTATATTATTTCGAAGTATTGGAAATTTAATCGTTGAGATTTCTAAGAACAATTTCTTCTTCTTTAAATTTAAGTGAAAAGTGAAAATATAATCGAATAAATAATCGATAATTCGCGCGCGGAAACTTTTTTATCCCCGCGATAAATTAATGCATTCGATATCGCTTTTCCTTGAAATATTTTCGCCCTGTCAGAGGCTATCCGTTAACGTCACGGCGTATACACGTTACTTTTACGCCGCTTTCGCAAACAAACGAAACCGTACGAATGTCGTTTCCCGTCCAGATAAAAATTTCACCCTTCCTCCTTTTTTTCCATAGATATTTCTCTACGAATATTTCTCGTGTATATATGTATATACTTGCTATACGTGATCATCATAAACATCCATATCGATCCTCTATTGCATTCCGTTCCCAATTGGGGACTTAAATTTCCAACACGTGTTCCCGCAAATGGAAGTGCAAGCTATATACGTCAACGTTTTAGAGAATAAGAATGTTGTTATTATTTATTTAAATTTTTAAAAATTAAAGATTTTATTTAAAATTTTTAAATAGACACTATATAATTCTTTATAAAAATTCATGCAATAGGGGTGAAAATAATTTAATCGCCTCCGAACATTTCGATAAATTTTCCAATTTAAAAATCGCGAAGGTAATTAGTAAGATTTTATTTAAAATTTAGAAATTTTTAAATAGATATATAATTCTATAGACTATATAATAGACTATATAATTCTTTATAAAAATTCATGCAATAAGGGTGAAAATAATTTAATCGCCTCTAAACATTTCGATAAATTTTCCAATTTAAAAATCGCGAAGGTAATTAGTAAGATTTTATTTAAAATTTAGAAATTTTTAAATAGATATATAATTCTATAGACTATATAATAGACTATATAATTCTTTATAAAAATTCATGCAATAGGGGTGAAAATAATTTAATCGTCTCCAAACATTTCGATAAATTTTCCAATCTAAAAATCGCGAAGGTAATTAAAATCTTCCTTTTCTTTTTCTTTTTTACTCTTAGAATATTATTCGAATAAATGTATTTCACGAGTATCATTTGCATCAAACAGGATGAAAAAAAATTCGTCGAAGAAGAACTCGAACTGTTTCTTCTAAAATTTAAGCATTTAAAACTGCTCGAAACGAATCGATCGTGTCGAAAAAGAATTCACGATGAAGCGAGTTTATTTCTCGAAAGTTGGACCCAGTTTCGAGGGGGTTAAGAATTGGAATTTGCTTTAATAAAAATATAAACGAATAAACGAGGGGAGAGAACAGAAAGAAGAAGCGGCGGATTGACGAATTCAATTAAAGTTAAAGGGGTGGGGGGATGTTCATCCTCGGAGGTAGGCGTGTTCGTTTTTAATAGCATTCGACCAGGAATTAATTAGCCAGTGTGTAACTAGGGGATGGAAGAGGAAGGGTGGAAGTTTTCTCCCCGGTAAGAAATTAGGACGAAATTTTATATATATGTTTAACAAACAAAGTTTCTGTTTCTTCGTTTGTTCCTTTAATTTTCTTTCTCTCTCTCTCTTTTTTTTTGGAGGAGAGAACGTCTTCGTTTAACTTACGATCGAAGGAAAACTCTACTTTCTTTGTGTTTTTTAAGCTTTTTATTTCGTTAATCATTAATTATTTTATTAATTCTGTTTGAAACCGCGAATTAAAATTCGTTGGAAGGAATAGAGGAGAGGTTTTTATGATTTTTGCGATTTTCTCGGGAAGAGGAAAATAGTAAACAAGATGTCTCTCCTCTTCTTTTCGTCCTCTTGGAAACACGATCAATCCGGGCTGTTGCGTCAAATTTAAGCATCTTATCGAAAGAGGAAAAAGGAAAAGGAAGATTTCTTTTTATAATTTTTAACTCACACGACACTTTTTCTTTATCTTTTTTTTTTTTTGGAATATTAAGAAAACGGTTGTTTTATTTTTTTTCTTTTAGAATAAGCAATGTCTGAATTTGTGATGTTCAAAATATGTGAAAAATGTGAAAAATATATATAAATATTTATTTTCTTTGAAATATGCGATTTAAAATGGAGGAACGATTGAAAAATTTCTGTAACTAAAAAACTATTAATTTTGCTTTTTTTCTTTTTTATTTTTGATGACGACGCGTCTATAATTTTGCAACAGAATTTTTTATAGAAATACTGTTAAAGTTTAAAGTACACAATTTCAAATTTGTTTTTTTTTTTTTTTTTTTGGTCAAATGAAAATTTCGATTTGGAATCAACTGTGAAGTGAAATTAATTTTCAAATACATTAAAAATAATCCAACTCTAACAAATTTTACTTACTTATTAAATTTATACACGCTTTGAAAATTTATTTAATCGCGCAATCAACTATTTAACGCATAAGCCACGAATTACCATTTTAATCAGATTAACGTCCATTGGAAAGCTGAATTACGGTTAAATATTATATCCGCATTAATACGAAACCAGAAATTATTTAATCGGAGGATATTAGCCATTCTGACGCGTTTTATCCATATCTTTTTTAAACAATCTCGTTAGAAATATGTATTTTCGTCAGCCAATATTTAAAATTTTCGACGATATCAAAATTTCTAACTTTTAATATATTAATGAAATTCTAAGTCTGAAATGTAAATTTATGCAAATAAATGAAATTTGAACGTAGAAGAGTTGATCGCGTAAAATTCACAGTTTGTTCCAATTTGCATCGACGCGAGCGGTAAGAAACAAAGGACGAATTGAATTTTTCCATGTAATAAATCTTTATTAATTCATTTCTCTCCCGTTCTACGTTATCGCGAATTGTATAATAAACGATCGTTTCGAGAAATTTTCTCTTTCAAGAATCGTGTTTATTCGATACTTTTGCCAACCCCCGAACAACGAATAAATTTCACTCTCTCCCGAGGAGAAAAATCGCAGAGTTCTTATTTTTATTTCTACATCTCAACTTTCTCTCCCTTGTCGCGTTAATTATTATCGCCGTGGATAAATACGATGACGCTTGGAATGCTTTAATAGATTTCGAGATTAATTCGTCTCGCGTGCAAGTATTCATTGCACGATGCAAATACTGAAAGATTGATAGGAAAATGAGGAGAAAAGTGATGCTCGAGGAGAATTCGTTTCGATTTTGAAAGGATAATAGCATTGAATCAACGCTACGAGCATCGAAAAGATCTTTATGTATATCGATTTATATATATATGCGTGTGCGTGAAAATATTTGATAATTTTTTTTTTGTAGATTAATATATATCGATATAAGTATTCACATTATTTCGAAAATTTGACAAAGAGGTCGTTATGCGTTCGTAATAATAATTTTTTCAAGTATATTTTTTTTTGATAAATCGAAAATTGAAAGAAAAATGAAAGTAAATATTTTTTTTCTAATTTTAACGTTATCGATTCCTTACGAGGCACGTAGCGCGCCGATTCATCGATTTTTCTTTTGTATTGGTCGAGGGAATGAAAGTCAAAGGAACGAAACGAGTTAAACAGAACACTTGGAAAATCAATTTTATTTTAATTCTTTAGAAAGGTGCGAATATATCCATTTTGTACACGAAAATTTTAAACTACGTGTCCTTTGGAAATCAAAAAAGTGAAAATTCTTAGAAAACTTTTTTATTCGGAAAGTGTGCAAAAAAAATTTGTCTTTTTATGCTTCGTTTGATAAACATATTTCCTTCTAAAAAAAAAAAAAAAGAATACGTGAAAAGTGTCGAAAAAGATCTCGAAAAAGATCGTCTTGAGAATTTTTTTTTCACGAGATTACGAGGTAAACGTCTCTAATCATATTTACCATACATGTTTTTAAAATAGAATTTTCTTAAGACCTTTATGAACTCTATTCGATCCTCGACGATATATAAAGCTTTTCAATAAGCAAAGACATTGCATCTTTTGTTTTAAGTTATCCTTGTCCACGTTATCCAGAACTTTTACTGTTGTTGAGCATGTTATAAATATAACATTAACATACTCTGTCTTGTTTTCCGTGTTCTATGACATCGCATTAAGGAACGAGTTGAATGCATAACATGATATCGTATATAAGTAGTTTGCATAATACATCATGATCTTTTTGAAAATTATTATGACTAAAAACGCGTTTCTTTTTAAGTATATGATTTAGAAGAATTTCACAAAGAATATTTTTTCTTATATATTTTTTTTTAAATGAAAAATATACGTATGATTTATCTAATTATCTATCTAAATTTTATTTGAAAATTTGATAAAAAATTATAAAAGAAAAATTATGTAAGATTTTTTCGAATTTTTCTTTGAATTGTTATTTATAGGTTAAGAAGAACTGTTTCATTAAAAGCACACGCATCGTTACAAGAATATAATTTGATTTAAAATTAAAATAACGCTTGTATACGATCTTTTGATCTTTTAAACGTATTTGATGATATTGATATCAATACGTAATCAGAGCAGTTTCTAATTTTGAATATATTGGTTGGTTTCCAATTTATCCCATTCCAACTCATAATACGATTTTCGTTCCGTTGAAATTTAATATTATCGATATCTATTGATTGTGAAAATACAAGGTTTCCAAGTTAAATTTTCTTCATATTTAATCCAATATGGCAATAATTTTGATCAATTTGTCGCGATAACAAGTCTCCTCGTAACAAAATTTCAACACGTAAATAAATAGACAACTTCATACGCGTGTAACTAACTTCAGGGAAGAAAAGTAACTAGATGTAACTAAATTAAACTTTTCTTACCAACCATTAACCTCTTTCTTTCTTATTAAAGAAAAAAATAAATAAATAAATAAACGGTAATTCGATTATACATCTTCGAAAATGATTATTTACTTGGAAATTACTTTTAACGTAGTAATTTTAATTCTTAACATCGCTTCAATCCCTTACCACCTCTCTCTAAAGAAATTTCCAATCAAGAAATGGCCCATTTAACAGATTAAAACAGATTCGAACAAAATACATTATGGAAACGATTTAATAGAAGAATCGAGAAGAAGACGTAACGTCGCAATTTTTTTTCTCTTCACCTCGTGCGCGACAATAAACAAAATTCAATTAAAAAAAAATATATTCTCTCCTTTCTTCTTAAATAAAGATACCACGCATTTACCGCGTCTTTTATCGTTCTCTCTCGACGTACCTTTAAAGATATTTACCGACCGATTTTTTTGCTAGCCGATAGCGATACATTACCGTGTCAGGGTGGATCGAAATGGAAGAAGAGAAAAAGCACTTGTGATTTTTACCTCCTATAAAAATAAAAAAAAAAAAAAGAAAGAAAAAAATTCATGGAGGAATTGTTCTGTATAAATTTTTCAGTCGTTCTGAACGCTGCATTTTATCCATTCGTAGCAAAAGTCCAAGAGAGGGCTGGTCTCAAAATGAGAATTCATTTCGAATACGAAAATAGTAGCTGGAAATATTGAAAAATTGTTTTTGAAAAATTGTTTCACCTGATTTGAATTTTTTCGTTTAAAATTTACTTCTTTTTTTAACCGTGAGGTGAATTGTTCGTTCGATTTTATTGTTTTTTTTTTTTTGGAAAAATTAATTTAAAATTTCAAAATACGTACGATGTTAACACGATCTTTTCTTCATTATAAATCATTATTCTATACTATTTTCTAACGATCTATTAATGAACAAATCACGTCACGATCTTAAACACCTCAAGAATTGTAAGAATTGTACAAATCCTATGAAATTAAAAAAAGATTCGAAGCGTCATTACGGATTGAAGAAGTCACGTGTATATTAGGAAACTTTTTTCATCGAAGAAATTCTCAACGTGTTGAAAGACAGATGTTGATCCGCGTTGATCCGCGTGCCCGATATTTAATAATATTATTGATCTCCAACTGATCCTGCCCTGATCATTTTGTTTCCAGATATTAAAGAAATCGAGGTGAACAATCAACTCGTGGAAAAAGAAAAAAAGAAAGAAAGAAAAGAAAAGAAAACGTGAGTGTGCGAAGAAGAAACGATCTTTGATGAAAAGAATAATAATCTTTAATTGCCCGGAGTCTTTAAGTAAGTCTTTGAACATTTTAATTGAAATAGAACAATTTCAACAACATATTCATTTATCAATATTCAATATTCTTGATCCCTCGATGAGTTAAATCCGATTTAATTAATAATTAAAGATAAGGATTAACGTTGATATAACAGGATAATGGTTAATTATTCGCGTAATCAATAGTGGCGATTAATATCGATAAAAATTGAAGCTCAATCGTTGATAATAATTGTATCGTTATTAATTATTATACTTTTAGCAAACAGTAAAAAATTATTAGAGAGAAAAAAGATTGTTTGACCATCCCCAACGATGGACATTGTTTGCCAAAAGAAAGATAGACTATAACCTGGATACACGAACCATGTTTATTCCTTTCTTCCTAATATTAATTCGAAAAATATTGCGGTCAGAAGAGTATTGATCTCTCTACAGACGTGAGAGAACCCCTTTCAATATTTTTTTTAGCGTTGGAACGTCGCGTTAACGTGCTGAAGAAAAAGAAAATTAAGTATACACACAGGTGGGTAAAAAATATGAAATAGAATTGGGAGAGGAATGAGAAATAAAGGGAATGTAAAAGTAAAATATAAATGAGAAGGTATATGTAATAGAAAAATATAAGAATGATACAAAGGAAATGTGTAAGAGGGAGAGAAAGATGTGTGGAAAATTGTATCAAAATTGAAAACGTGGAAAGAAAGCATTTTTAATCATATCTTTGATAAGAAAAGACTTTTTTTTATATAAAATATTAATTTGGTATTAGCTTTAAAATGATTCAAGATGCATTTAAATCCTTTAAATTTTGTTAAAAAATGCTTTTGTTAAAGCATTTGTTGTCATTAACTAGAGTGATATTGAATGAATATGTTAAATGAGGTATAAAGTGCTAGATAAAATTCTCAAGTTTTTATAACGCTAATTTGATAAATTATATCAACATTTAATTATTTGATTATAACATTTACAATCAATAACAAAAATGTTTTCTATAATTTTCGCATTTTTCATCGTGATTCATTATTCTGTTAATTAAATATTGTTCTTTTGCAGTATAATTACACTCTTTATTCTTAAAGAAAATTTAAATATATTATTAATGACGTTTCCTCTTTTGTAAAAAATTTCTCAATTTTGTTAATAATTCTTTGCATTGAAACTTCCAAACTAAACTGTCATAAATATTTAAAACCATAAAAACAAAACTAACCGTGTAAAAAGTAATGTAAACGATTTTACAGAGAGAAATAACAGGAACCTGAAAGAATATTATACCAGAAAAAACAAATGAGAATACAATCAAAGAGGAATAAACGATTCCCCAAAAAAGAAGGAAAAGAAGAAGGAAATTGTAATTGGAAATGGTGCAAGCGTGACGAGACAGGTGAAACAAACCATAATATTTACATACCAATCTTATGAAGAATAAAGAATGAGTTGAACACGATGCATAGACATACAAGTGGAACGTGATACCTTTCAAGCTCAACTTCATTAAGACCAACCTAACAAAAACAAAACAAAACAAAAACACAAATAAAAAGAAAACAAAAAAATGATGTAAACGAATTTACAGAGGGAGAGAAAACTAGGAAAAAATCAACGAGACACTGGCCACCTATACAACCAATCAACAAATACACTCAATTCTCCCTAAAAAACAAAAGGATCACAAAAAAAAAGACAGGAGAAACAAAACGTAGTACATACCAAACTTTTTGTAAGGAAACAAAAAGTGTGAATCGAATAGAGACAAAAGAAACAGCGATGTGACCCCAATCACATCCTCTAACCTCCACCTTAAACCAAGGTCGAATTCATTAAAACTAAACCAAAAGCAAAAAGAAAAGAAAGCCAACAAACTTACTTACTAAAGAAAAAGAGAAGAAAACCGATTGATACGCACAGACAAAAAGTATATACCCCCAGAAAATTCCCCTTCCTCCTGTTCCAAGAAAGAAAAGAGAAAAAGAATCAAACTCGAAGGAGCGAGGAGTGACACGAGGCAGGTGGAAAGCAACTCTCTTATGGAGAGGCAGAGTAGGGAGCGGAGATAAAACAGAGAGACAAGAGGAGGAGAGATATATAATGGTGGCGCATGCTCCCCCCAGTTGTGCACGTATTGTAGAGCAGGCAGTTGCCCCCGTCGGCTCCAGGTACACGCGAAAATCCATATCGACGCGGTGTACCGTCTCCTACGGCCGTTGACAGAGGCACACGGCCGGCCGCGCGCCTTCGGTTTTCACCCGTCGTCGCGACGCAGCTTCCTCGCCGACTTACGCGCCGATCCTGCACACCGCGCCGAGGTGTTGCAAGGCTGCTTACGCCGCTTCGAGCCACGTGCCGCTGCCGCAGTCGCGTGTCACTGCTCGAGCGGACCTCTCGAGCAGAGGGAAGGGAAAGGGAAAGGGTTTCGTCCCCCCAAATCGAGACGATGTGACACTTCTCACGAATGTAATAATCATCTAATCGTCCACTTCGAAGATAAATTCAAGGGAAGTTTTTTTCTTTTTCTTTTTTTTTTTTTTCCCCTCCCCAAAAGAAGGAAAGAAGGTTGTTCCAAACGAGAATTTTATCAAGAGAATTTTATCGCTCGCCGCTATGAAGAGGGATTTGGATGCAAATGGAAAAGGGACACGTGTTTTCAACGTCGTACGTCCAAGGAAGAGATGTTTAGGAACAATTCGAAACGAGTGAATGGACATATTTTGTACGTCTATCATGTTTTCTTATGATATATAAATAGTACACGAGTTATTTTGAAAGGGAAAGGAAAGGGAGAGAGAAAGAAGAAAGGAGGATATTATCGAAGAAGATTAATCGAAGAAAGTTATACACGTTCGTGATAAATACGAGTTTTAATTAAGAGGATATTATTTATTATAATGTTGTTTATAATTATTCTCGAAAAAGAGATAATTGGATAAATTTTTCATGAAAGTAGAAGACGATGAACATTTTATTCTAAAGAAGAATTCCTTTGTTTCTGAAGGAAAAAATAATTAGAAACGATCGAAATAACTTCAAACTCCAACGTTATCGATATGAAACCTCTATGAAAAATAAAATTTCAAAGGATTACGTTACGTTAAAAACGGAATTGGAAAGAAAAGGCTCGACGTCTCCAACACACTTACCAGATAGAACCGTAAATAAATAAATAACGAAGTTTTCAAACCTCATCCATTGAAAGTTCACCAAGTGATGGAGGAATAGCATTTTAAAGAAGACGGGGCGTACATCGACTTGTTCCATCGGGGCCGATAAACGTAGAAACTTCCCCGTCTCGAAGAAGAAAAGATTCGAGAGAAATCCTCGGGAGAATTTCAAAAGTTCCCCTTTAGTGGAAAAACAAACGAAAGTAGCCGCACAAATTGTGTAAATTTGCACAAATTTCTCAATCATCCCCGGAGAGATCATTTTCGTCCATCGATATTTCATTCATATTATCGATATTTCGAAAGGCAGAGGCGGAATGAACGTTTTAAAACTCGTTTACGAACCTCTATCGACTATTGATTACAAGGGACTCTGAAGGGAGAGATTCCTCCTTGCGTCGTCGAGTTGAAATCAGGGGGCGGTTGCAACGTCCTCTTTTTTCCCCCTTTTCACAAGGTGTAGCAGTCTCTCGATCGAAACCCCATCGTATCGGTTCCCGAAACTCGACGCACGCCCTTTTGTTCGTGGCAAGAACAATAGAGGGATGAAGATCACGCTCGATGACAGACGTCGTTCGATAATTGGATCTCGACCAATTCCGAAACATTTCTTCTTATTCATTTCTATCTAGGAAAACGTCTATTAGAATAAATCGAAGAAATCTCTCCAAGAGATATCGTTAACGATAATCCTTTGAATAAAGGGAGAGGATTATTTTCTTAAAGTGTAATCATCAAGTGAACTAAAAAAAAGAAACTGTAATCCAGTGGAACAACAATTCAGACGTTTAGAAATTGTCGAGTTTCTCTCTAAAGTTTCCCTTTGTGGCGTAAGGATATATTTCGAAGGGATATCTCCTTCTCTCCTTCGCTTTGACGAAGGAATTCAATGAACTCGGAATCCGACGAAATCGATCTCCGATTTCCAACCATTTGTAAAATAATCCCGCGAAAACTTTGCCCCAATCGAGACAGAAGAGATGTGTATATATATATAGTAATAATGTATAATAATGTTGTAAAATCACGTTTCGATATGAATCGCGCGTGTAAAGATCAAACATCGTTCTTCAAAGATTAATTTTCCCTCTCCTCTCCCCCTCTTGTCTCCACAGTTTGCGGAAAGGAATCCTCGAGGATTAACCCTCCTTTAATGGCCCAAGGATCTCGGAGGAGGATCAAGCAGGCATTAGTCGTGGAATCGATGAAAATATTCTTATATCCCGAGTGATACAATTGATCAGTGGAAAAAAAATAGAGTGATCGAGGAGAAAGGATTAAGTTTCCTCTTAATCGAACTATCACAGATCGACATTGCATTTGGGAATGGAAAAATCGTGAGTTCGATCTTTCTTTTCTTTTTAACATTCTCGAATTCGATTCACGAAGAGTGTGTTAAGATTGGAAAGAAGAGATGTTAACGAATCATATATACGTGGATCCTTGAAAATTTTCCTCGAATTAATATCGAAGATAAATTTTCTTTAAGGAGATATCTTGGAAAATTGGTTTTAAAGGAGCCGTGTAAACGATAAACATAAATTCTTCTTCGATCTCTTTCCGTCTTTCGAAACGAACCCGATCGGAGAAGCGAAACGTTTCGGTTAAGAAGGAAGGAAGCATGAGCTGGCAATCGAGCAACGAGACTGTTCTCGACAACGGTAATTACGTGCTGAACACGTTGCATTATATCAACAAATTGAACGAGTCTGTGAACCCAGAGGCGATCGAGTGTCTGGAACGTAAGCATAAGGAGGAGTTGGAAAGGTTGTCGTTGGGAGGGATACTGGAGGAGGATCAACAGGGGTGCGAGATCAGTTGGGACTCTTTATTGTGCTGGCCTAGGACACCTCCTGGAACACTGGTCACGCTACCATGTTTCGATGAATTGAATGGGATCCGCTACGACAGCACCCGTGAGTATTTCATTTTCATACTTCATATTTCATTACCGCTTTAAAATTATTCGATTCTACGTCGCCTTTTGGCGAGGAGTTTTTTTTTTTTTTCAGAGACAATAGTCGGTGGTCTTTTCTTAATAGAAGCACGAGATCGTGAAATTTATTCTTACATGCAACGAATAATTATTCATTCGGATTTCATTGTGTAAGCTGATTTGAACATTCAGATCGGTGATTAGGATTTTAACGATGTTAATAATTGAATTATATAATTCAACTTTTATGTGATGTTCAAATATCGTTTTTTTACACGCTGTATGAATTTTTTTCAGATTCGAATTTCATTTCTATAACTAATTTTTCTATAAAAATTCGATTTTTAAAAAACTGCAATTTCTTCAAAATTATAATGTTCCCTTATAACAATATAATTAATATTAATATTAATATTAGGAGAAGGTGTTTTCATTAGTTTAATATTCAAATATTGTTTTTTATACGTTATATGAATTTTTTTCAGATTCGAATTTCATTTCTATAACTAATTTTCCTATAAAAATTCGATTTTTAAAAAACTGCAATTTCTAATTATAACAAGGCCATATTAATATTAGAAGAAGGTGTTTTCATTAGTTTAATATTGTTTTTATACACTATATGAATTTTTTTTTAAATTCGAATTTCATTTCTATAACTAATTCTCCTATAAAAATTCGATTTTTAAAAAACTGCAATTTCTAATTATAACGTTTCCTTATAACAATATAATTAATATTAATATTAAGATAGAATATTAGGATTAAGATATAAGATAGAATATTAAGAGAAGGTGTTTTCATTAGTTTAATATTCAAATATCGTTTTTATACGCTATATAAATTTTTTTTAGATTCGAATTTCATTTCTATAATTAATTTTCCTATAAAAATTCGATTTTTAAAAAACTGCAATTTCTTCAAAATTATAACGTTCCCTTATAACAATATAATTAATATTAATATTAATATTAGGAGAAGATGTTTTCATTAGTTTAATATTCAAATATCGTTTTTATACGCTATATAAATTTTTTTTAGAATTTCATTTCTATAATTAATTTTCCTATAAAAATTCGATTTTTAAAAAACTGCAATTTCTTCAAAATTATAACGTTCCCTTATAACAATATAATTAATATTAATATTAGGAGAAGATGTTTTCATTAGTTTAATATTCAAATATCGTTTTTATACGCTGTATAAATTTTTTTCAGATTCGAATTTCATTTCTATAACTAATTTTCCTATAAAAATTCGATTTTTAAAAAACTGCAATTTCTAATTATAACGTTCCCTCATAACAAGAGTATATCAATATTAGAAGAAGGTGTTTTCATTAGTTTAATAGTTGCACGAGGATACGTGGGGAATTAAAAATGTATATACTGATAATATTGTAACACTGTAACGAGAGAGAGAGAGAGGAAAAATTTCAAGTAAAATTAATTAACCGTCCATTTTATGAAGTAACTGTCCGCTCGCATAATTAATAACCGCGTTTAGTGAATGTTACACGATTCATTTCACTCTGGATAGAAATTGATAATCCGACAGGAAATATTATCCTTCAGAAATTGAATTTCCGTTTCATCTCTTCCGTTTATCCTTAAGAAAGCAAATGTTCCTTTTTAATCGAAAATTAATGATCGATGATTTTGGAAAGAGAAATTTTTGGAATCGATCCTTTCGATAATCGAATTTTTTTCAAAATATATTATTTCTTAATTTTTTTTAATCGATCAAATATCGAGTTTCCTTAATAATCGACGAAATTCGTTGATATCATTGATTAACTAGAATTAGGATTCAATCTGTTTTTATTCGAGCTCTTTCAAGCTCAAAAGATTAAGGAAAGATTGATAAGGATTCGGATCATCGGATTAAAGGGGAAAGATTTGAGACCCGTTGTTACCCGAGTCTTCTCCTCTCAAATGTATTCATATCGATTCTCCAATTCTCTGACGATTTTTAGTATCAGAATATATAGCACGATTCTTTTCAAATTCTTTTTTAAATATTTATATAATATCCTCTTATATCTTCCTATTTTTTTTTCCTTTTTTAATAAAACTTTTCAAATAGAACTATTCAGAATAAAAAAAAAATGCTTCGTTTGTTAATGCAGGGTGTTCAATATTAACTATTTAAATAACGAAAAAATTAGTATTTAAAAAAAAAAATAAATAAACGATAAACTTTCTATCCTTTAAAATTTTTTCATAATTTACATCATTCAATTAAAAAGAATCTTAATACCTATATTAATATAATAAATTCGAAGAATAATATTTTATTCATTTCGTGATAAAGAATTATTTTTTCCATCGATATCTTTTCACTCTAAACAATAATTGACTTCCAAGAAATCAAGTTTAATTAAGAAATAATCTTGTCGATATTTCAATAAATTTAAAAAAACAAAACGAAAAAAAAAATAACACTTTTAATTTGTAATATCAAACTTGTTTATTTCCTTATTCACTTCCTCTATAATAAATTTAAAATCAATCACAAATGAACAAAACATCCCTTGTAGGAATCGTTGACTGAATATAAAATGCATTCGCATTCATTTCTGAATGAATCTTTACAATTGGATTGTTGAAATTGCTGTTGGCACGAGGGAACATAGTGGACTCTTATTCTTGACAAAAACTCGAGGATTTTAAAGTGATCATCACTTTCGTGTCGTAATGTGAAACACCCATTATATCGGATTTAATTAAATCGTTTAGCGACTACGACCTTCCTTCACTTCTATATATATATATATATCTTTCTTTTCTTCCATTTTTCCTTTATCCTTTTCCTAAAAAAAAAAAGAAGTACAATAGGTGTTCATAGCAGTATGCTTTATTCGAAATCGCATACAATTTCATCCGTCCATCGTAACGTGAAATGAAAAAACAACGGGGTTCGTGAACTCTTTTGATGAATGTCGATACTTTGTAAATAAATATATCGTTTGTAAATAAATGAAATCAATTGGAAAGATACACAAAAAGATTTTTTTTAACAGGATTGGGATTTGACGTTGAAATTTTGGGAATAAAGATTCAGTTTTTTTTTTTGTAATATTTTGTATTATTTTATAAAATTAATTTTTTCAAACGAAATGATAAGGGTAATTTTTTAAAGATAAAATTTTGAATGAGACTATTTTTAGATGAATGATATAAATTGGATTAATTAATAATGGATAAAGAAAATATATAATTCTATTGAATGAAATTTCATGTTTCATATTGAAGAAAAAAAAATTATCAATAGAAATTGAAATGCATAATTTTAATACAATATAAAAGGACATGTATCTCTATTGAATTGGGATGTAGAATTGAAATTTCAAAAGTGACTGATAAATTTTGTTGAAGGGAATGATTACATTGTGTGGTTTATAAAGTAGATTAAAAAAAAATCTCAATTTAAAATTTCCATTTAAAAATAAAAACGATTTTGTTATTTTTAAATAATTAAAAAGAACTTGCAATTAAATATTTATTTGTTACATGTTAAAATATAGAAAATGAAAGATATGAAAAACATGTTAATTATATGTTACTGATATTGTATAATTTCATTGATCGAACGATTCAGACTTTTCTGTTTGACGTGAAAGAAAATTATCGACAGAATGTGGGAAAAAGTATGGAATTGTTGTATTTGATCGATCTATCGAAAAAAACTGTAACAAAACTTGTTCTCTGTATACGTAATAATACAAATATCACGTAATTCAGCGAAAAATTGAAAAAAAAAAATAGATCCATTTTCTTTACATTATTCGTACATGAAATGAACGCACAAATTATAATTACATTGTTCGTTGAAAAATAAATTAAGCATTGAGAAACATTTATTTGTAAAGCATTCAAAGTATTTAAAAATATTAATTATTTTGTTACGTTAAAAAAGAAATATATGTATAAAGGAAATATTTTTTTTCTTTTTTTCTGTAGAACAATTCGAAACTAGCATTATATGATAATTGCATTTGTATTCTATTTCTTTTTGTATCTTTACTTGTCAGTGAATATTTTAGGTTATGTTATCTTCCTCTCCTTTTATCCAAGAAAACGTATGTACTTATATCTATACCTATGTAAAAACTGTATCATATGAATTCTGCAAAAATTCTCAGTAGAAATAGAAAATTTTCCCTTTATAAATTTTTTCAAAATTTGTTCCAAAGTTTGTTCCAATAGTTTCGAATTTTTAAAACAATGTGTGAATCATGTTTGATGATATATGGATTTTTCATTTATCATTTTGACTTTCAATATTTTCGAAATTCAATTCCTTTTTTATTTATCGAATTTGTTATCGAATTTTATTTTGGGATTTTCAATGATTTGTTAATTCATATCGTCAATTACTATATTTTCAATCTACAACTTTTATCGTCAATTTTGTTTAATTTTTCACTGTGTTCAATATAACTTTCCGTTATTAATCTTCATTTTATCAATTTATACAGTACGATATTTGATGATCTCAATTTTAAAAACGTTTTGTAAATATCAAACTCTACAGTTTTTGATTTTGAATCGTAAATTAACTTGTTACATAACTATCCGTCTTTTATTTCCATAAAATCTTTTGGACGGATGAATATTCAAGAAATATTGTACGTGTAAGAAAAGTTTTTAATGTAAAAACTTGAAAAGATAATAGAATCATATTTTTTTTATGTTTTCATTATTATATTTAAAAAAAAAAAATATTAAAAGAAATTGCTATTGCATTAGTAATTTTTTTTAGTATTAATTATAGATACTTTGGTAATAAAACAAATTTTTTCAAATAATCTTATATAGAAAAAATAGTGTCATGTTATTTGAATATTATAATAGAAATTTGCAATTAAAAAATAAAAAGGAAAACATTGTCCTAGAATATCCTAGATTATTCAAATCCATGCAATCTAACCTCAAAACTTTTTGTTCCATTATCATCCAACCTCCTATCCAATATCCACCTTGATCGAACGATTAAACGAAAGCCATGGAAAAGCGTTTTCCTAAATGTCTTACACGTTTAGGTCGACATAATTTGAATTCTCCAATTCAAAAGAAATCCTTTTGCGTGCGAGTATCGCTCGAAGGCAACCTCATAAAGGAACTAAGCAGTAGAAAACAGGAATAACGATCACTTTAAAAATTGCTTCTCCTTTTTTTTTTCTTTACTACGATCAATTATAATCGATGTGAATTCTAAGGCTCGTAAATATCGTCACATTTTTGACATGTAATTTCCGTGATATACTTATTTCTTGCAACGCACAATTCGTAAAACAGTCTTATGCACGAGTTGATGCCTTCACAGGAATATCAAATCTCGATTTATATGAGTGCATGAAGTTTTAGTATATACATATGTATGTACGTATTCATCTAGCGAGTTATATCTAATCCATGTTCGATCCAGAACCTATGATTGGGTGGATTTTCAACGTTCGATGTCGTCCATTATTGACAAACGATAATTGAAACAAAAAGATTTTTCTTTTTTAATCATGATTTTTCCTCTATTGTACTTATTTGTCATTGGAAATAGAATTTAAAATAATTCAATATTCTAATATTCTTTTAATGAAAATATTGTTATATTTTTGAAATAAGAGTTTAATATAATTATATATTAGCGATAAAAACAAATATTCAATATTGATGACCTTTGCATTATTTTTTATAAAAAAATCGACCACTTACCACTATAATAGCGATTGATTAATCAGTAATGAAAGGTCGCCATTATCGTATGCCTTTAGGCAACGTTATTACATTATCAGAATTTTCAGACATTGTTACATATCAAAGTGTAATATAAGTATTGAATTGAACAGATGATGTAGATTATTTTATAATGTAATAGAATTTTCAATATTTGAATCGACAGAGAAATAGGATTCTTCTTTTTGGAAATTTTGACATGTAAAAATACTTTTTATTCTTATTATTTTATTCGTTTCAAAACAAACAATATTATTAAAAGATAATAAACTAAGAAATTATAAATATTGTTTTCAAAAATAATTAAAAAATATATGAATTTTATATATGGCATATAAGCATATTTTGTATATATATGTTTAATGTATGTATATTCCTGAGCCAAATAAAAACTAGAATAGAGAGTTAAAACAAAATTCATTAAGATTTCATAAAAGGAAAGTGTTACAAAAAAAAATGTTTCATAATTCGTTTGCATTTTTTTCCTTAAAAATTATAAAAAAAATTGAAATTCAATAAAAATTTATTAAATTGTACAAAAATTTGGAAAAATAGATTAAATAAATTAGTGATATTGAGCAATTAAAGAACATTTTATTGAATAATGTAAATTAGAAAAATATTTTCGTGTTTTCCATTATTTCAATAACTAAATGACTAGATTTCGTTTTTAATTAGAAACAAAAGCGTGATCGTATACGACACGAGGTTAATTATGAAAGTAACCGGTCGTGCAGCTTGGTCGCGCCATTTAAGATCAAATTACATTAGCGTCGTGTAATGTCAGTGGAAAATAAATTGTGGTCACTGTGTATTCCTCATTCTGTTAGCACTACAGACTTTCGCAAATTCGTGGTTACTATCTTTCAATGAATATTCATGATAAGAATTTGAAAACCATTAACACTATTGACACTTTCTTCATGAATTAATTTAATATTTCCGTCTCGTGATCAATTTTGTTGTATTGTGAATAATTAAGAAGCTTAATTAATCGGCTTAAGAAATCGATTTTCATTCTTATATATTGTTTTTTATTGTTCAAAGATTCTGATTCGAATTTGTTTTTTTTTTTTTTGTTTCTTTAATTAGTTAAGGCTAAGGAATTATTGATAAAAAAGGGATAAAATCTAAATGTGAATTAGAGATCGAAAATTTGCAATATTTTAAATTTGTCTATTATATGTTATAAAAACTAATTATATTATGTATATATTTTTATTTTAAAAAATAGTTGCAATTTTAATTACATTTAAATGCAGATTTTATAATTACGAATTGTCGAATTATTCAAATTTTCCAATCATTTCCTAATTGGATTCTTGTAATAGTCTTATGAATCCAAATATACCAAATTGGAAACAGAAATTTTATACCAACTTCTATGTGCTGAAACAAATTAAATCGGATAATTCTAAATTTAAATTTTTTTACAATTTTATTAATTGATTTAATTATATGGAATATATAATATAATAATATATAAACTATAATAATACATACAAACTATATAAATATAAATTTTTATCTATCTGATATAAAAATTTTATTATTTTTAATTATTATGTTCCACTTCTCTACAAAATCTTCTTTTCTTTCATAATATAAGTTTTATCCATATTTTATTTTATAATATTTCTTCTTCATCTTTTTTATTTAAATATCTCAATAAATATAACTTCATTCAAACTAAATACACATTGTAAAAAATCTAATTTTATGCATGATCAATATCTCAGCCATGAGCACACCTTTCGAAAGACCAGTCGGATACGACAGGAAATCAACGAACATTTCAATCATTATCAAACACTCCATATAATTCTCTGGAATCGCAATGAGGGAGTTTCGTGATATCGCTGGTTATTTCCCCTGATTTATAACGCCTGCACACGATATTCATAAATGTAATAGATCCTCTATACACATTGTTATTTCACAGTTATATCGTATATTATTTTCAAAAATAGATAACTAAATTTAAAAAAGGTTAGATAAACACAATCTGAAAATTCATCCTTGCTAAAATACGAGTTTTTTATCATGATATATTTCAATTTAAGTTAATCTACATATTTAACTCTTTTGAATTTTTATTTGTGAAAATAAGAACTATAATTTATGATAATAATACTATTGTATCGTATCATTTTTTTTACATTCACCACTAGGAAGATTTACACGGAATACATTCCCATGAGAAAAATATCACACTCTTTCTTCTCTTCCTAACCTTCAATATCATAGTATTCAAAATACGAAGTTTCTAGATAGTATTATCGATGAATTTGTACTTCTTTTTCTTCTTCTTTTTTTCTTTGTCCTTTCTCTCCTATTTCCAATAATCCAGTATCCAGGAACCACATAAAATAATTATTATTATACACTTATTATTATACAATAATGAAAAAATTTAAAATAAATCAAAAACTTTTTAACCTCTTCGATGATCTTTAAATTGATAATCAAAAAATTTATGTTTGATTTAATTCTGAAACGCCCTGTATTCGTATACATGCACGCTTATATAGTAGACTATATATTACTTGCATATATGCTCATGAGAGGAATAATATAATGGTGGGCAAATTGGTCGAGCTTTACGGCGCCATTATACATTCGATGGTGAAACGGTAAAAGCAAATCTTGGTTACGAAACGTGTCGCGTCTAAAATTCCTTTTGCTTGCCTATGAATGTTCGATTCATTCACCACGATTCAACAAAAAAAAAAAAAAAAGGAATTTTATCGAACGATTCCAATGGATTGAAATGGAGAGCGTGCTTTTGATCGCCTTTCTTATTATACGTACGATCCGTTTCGAACATACCGCGTGAATACTGAATATCGAACACCATTGGTGAATTCACAGGACAGATTCTAGTGGAATGATTATTCTCGTTGCACTAATCGTTGTTTTAAAAATATTATAATTTATGTATATTTGAATTTAAGTGACTTTTATGTATTGTGTACAGAAGTTTGTGTCTTGTTTAAATTAATTATGATTTTGTAATGTTTTATATTCAATTTTGAAATATAATTTTGCCCTCAACTTTATTTTAAAATTAAAAACAATAAAATAATAATATAATAAAATAATAAATGATTTTAAAATCACAAATAAAATCATTAAAAAACACAATCGACAAATATTTCGAAAAAAATGTTTAATTCCGTGAAAATAAAACAATATTTTCTGTTATCGTAAATTAAAAGATTGGCATACTTGTACGCCATAAATAATATATGAATACATCTGGTTTAAACTTTTCGAAAGCTATTCATGATAACCTGTGAATCTAATTGGTCCCACCGATGCGTGAAGTTATTAACTCTAACGTGATCAAAATGTTCTGAGTTCTCGAAACTGAACAGCTTTTCATTTTCCACATTGCTGCTTGTCGTATAAATTGACCAGAGTTTTATTGTGCACCAGTGTCGTGAAAAAATTATAAGGAGACAAGAGAGGTTAAAAATTTCGATTTCGAATTGCAATTATTTGCAAATGTTAAATAATAAATTCTATATTCGTGCAGTGTATGTAGAATTAATGAATATTGGAATTAACATTGCATTCAGATATTATGTAAACATGAGTGAATATAGATGAAAGCTTTCTTCAACATGATCAAGTTTCGAAAACAGTTGAAACAGAAATATCTCATAGAAATAACTATAAGTATTAATTTCTCTTTTTAAAATATTTAAAGATTATATATACAATTTCTATTAATTTTTATTTAATACATGATTTTTTTTGAAAAATTTATTTAAACTCATGATTTCTTCCAATATTTCTTCAATATTTTTTTAAATATCTTCCATTGAATATTTTTTCAGTATTTCCTTCGAAATAGAAATATTGCAAAATTATTATTTGTACAATTTATATAATTTTCTTTATTTTTAATCAAAAATTTCATTAAAGTTTTCATAAAACAATTCAGGATTACATTAGATTATAATAACGAAAAGATGGCAGCACCATACAAAAATTACATCACGAATTTTAAATTCTTTCAATGTGAAACTTCTTGACAGGTTTTCCTTGTATTCTTCACGGTGTCCTGTTGAATCGATTTTCAATTTAATGCTCGCAACCAAACAAATCCAATTACGATCATCTGTTGAGACTTTTATCTAACATATTGTTATCTAACATATCTAACAAATTCTTCAAGAACACGTTGCAATTTTATTTTTTCTTACAATCGATTTATATTGTTAACATAATTAATATTTTTCATTTATAATATATTCATAATAAATATTCATTCATAATAAATACTTGAAAACGTATACAGAATTATTCTTTGATATCACACGATTTCCATCGAATTTATTATAATTTTTCGTATTGATAAAACCTTCCTTCAAGAATTTTAAATACAATTTCATACAAAGTATACGATTTTAAAAAGTGATAATAGGAATTAATAACATTGTCAGAATTATACAGTTATTAAAATAATAAATGTTTGTATTTTTCTAAAAAGTAATTATAAGAGTTAATATAATAGAAAAAAAAAAAATAATTTGTCAATCTATTAAAATGAGATTTCAATTTTTTCTCTAAAAAATAATATAGTCTGATATAAGCGAGAAAATTTATATTTCCAAGAAAATTGATTTTCGCATAAAATAAACAAACATTCCCCAAGACGTGAATTTATAGATTTCTATTCAGGCTTATATCTAAGTATACTTAGTATACACAATGTTATGCCAAGTTAGGTTAGGTGTTGCTCAAGAAAATATTGTTTAATCCGCTATTCAAACGCTAATCTTTAAAAAAATTATTATAAGTACTATTATTTAAAAAATTTAATCTCTCGACTTTGCAAATCTTTTTTTAGTTAAAAAAAAAAGAAGAATAATTATTTTATAAATTTTTCCATCAAAAAAACGTTCAAATCTATCGATTTTATTTAAAAAGCGTAAAAAATCTTGGAAAGTTTTCAAGCTAAAACTTTTAACGATCCTAATTTGATGATTAAAAAGTGTATTTTTTACGGTATCTACATCTACGAACTCGCTAACAAGTTCCG